>NW_022995743.1:1465280-1872147 GCF_900245975.1 Drosophila guanche | reverse complement strand
GCCTTTGACGTCTCCAGGTCGGACTTCATCGTCTGCACTGACGTGGCCATGGTATCCAGATCGGCGCAGACGGCATCCAGCGACAGCTTCACCTCTCGGAAGGCCTTTAGGAAGTTCTCATTGATGCCCACGGATCGATGCTCAATCTGGCTGCGCAGATTCCTTCGATTCTGCAGTGTGTTCTCCTTGAAGAAGCTGGAGAGACCGTTAAGAGCATCGAGAGTGTCCTGGAAATGGGCAAAATTCGCAAATTTAAGGGCTGCCAGCACTGCCGGATAAACCCACCTTATCGGATTCCAGGCGGGTTTCCAGTATCTTGTTGACCCGTCTCTGTATGCGGTCCTGATCCTCATTTTTATCCTGTGTCACGCTCATATTTCAATAATTATTTACTTTTCCATTTATTTTTGTTGACGAGTTCAATTGAAGAGCAGCTATCGATTAATTATACCGAAATATATACCGTAAACATACCGTAAATAGTAAATCAGGGCCGCATTGAAAAATACCAAAAACTAGCTACTTCAGCCCTGGTCCGCGAAGGAAAACTAATAAATTAACGCGCTTTTAACTGAAATTGCCAAGATAAAACCATAAAACCAGGCAGAAGCAGTCTCCACAAGTCCGCAATCATGGCTGCGCTGGCCAGCTTGACCGCACAATACACGGATTCCGAGAACGAAGGCGATGCCAGTCCAGACTCCCAAAACTCAACAGCGTCCCAGGTGAGCTGTCAAACATTTCGCTTGATTTTCCCCGGATTGAAATAAAGCAACTTTTTGTTTTGCACTGCCACCAGGTTATTATACCCAAGCGTCCATCGCCCACACCCACACCCACGCCAGTCAAGGAGGAGTCTAGGCCCAAAAAGTCCAAGAAGAAGATGAAGCGCGCCAAGAAGGTTCGGCGTCTGGTGAGCTACCAGGACGACACGCTGATATCCGACGAGGAGGAGGACCGTGCCCAAGAGTTCAGTGAGGAGGAGTCCAGCAGCGACAGTGATAACTCTGCGGGCGACAGCGACGGTGCGAAGGCCACGAGCAGCGCCAAGGGCGAGGGTGAAGCCGAGGGAGCACCCATGGAGGTGGACGACGACCCGAATGTCTATCAGCCGGATGAGCGCACGGCGGAGAGCTACGAGAAGGACCCAAAGTATGCCAAATACAAATTCCAGCTACCGCCAGAGCCCAAGGGCAAGCCATCGCCGGAGCTGGTGTCAAAAATAACAAAAATGTACTCGAAAATGCGTCAGACCAACATGGACATGAATCGGGTGATCCAGGACCGCAAGGAATTCCGCAATCCCAGCATCTACGACAAGCTGATTAGCTTCTGCGACATCAATGAGTTTGGCACCAATTATCCGCCGGAGATTTACGATCCGCTGCGGTGGGGCGAGGAGTCCTACTACGAGGCGCTGTCCGCGGTGCAGAAAACGGAGATGGTCAAGCGGCAGAAGGATCGCAAGGAGGTGGACAAGGTGGAACAGGCTACTGCGCTGGCTCGCAAGGTGGAGGAGGAGGCCAAGAAGCGGTGGGTTATAAAATGTGGCAGAAATGTTAAACTTATTTCAACTTTTTCCTAACTTGCAGCAAATCCAAGTGGGATCAACCGGCCTCATCGTCCAATGTTAAGCAAACGCTGCCTGCCCTGACCACCACAGTGACTGGCACAAAGGGCACGGTCATATCTGCATTCGGCTCGCTACCCAAGAAACCAGCGGCTTAGATTTTGTTTTTAGCTTCTCCTATTAATTTTGTTGCGTCTAAAAAGAATATAAATGTAAGAATGATGCTTTAAAAGCGAGTGAAAGTGTCGAAGTAGTATTTTCCGGGGTTAAATTTGAGTTCACACTCAAAATATCCACTCGAAATCCACTTGGTGGGCTGGATCGTTCATAACCAGGAACTAGTAGTTTGTGGTTCGGGTACTCCGTGGTTCCCAGGGTAACCATTTACGGTGCATTATACATAATGGTACAATCCATGCAGAAACAAGTCAATCTGGGTTGGAGATCCATCTCAACGCAATTTTGGAGGTTAAAACATTTCAGTCTAAAATGCTTAAGAGCAGCTTAAGAGCAGGAAAACAGAATTGTAATGTAAAAAAACATACCATACTAACACTTGAAGAGCAACAAGTTGCCAAATAACGCAACATTCCTACTCACGTAACGTTTTATGATATTCTTGTTGGTTGACCTTTTTAGTTTGATGATTATTTCTTAAACAATCCAATAAAAAAAGTCATGAAATGTAGCCAATCCAGTGGAGAATTGCTTCATAAATCCGATAAAATAAAAGTTATGGTGCTGAGAGCACTAACTAGATAGTAATATTAAATAGAAAAGCAAAATCGAGGAATATGGTTTATGATTTACGGTATATTTTATAAAGGAGAAGGTATATGTCGGAATATTTTTGACGGAAGTGCAGTATATTTGATCGATAAATCCGCGGTCACACTGGTGGTTCCGTGTGTCGCGCAAATTGAACTCGTTTTTTCGCTTTAAAAATAATAAATAATAATTAAAGTAAATATAAGTCGGTGTTTTAGTTAAATGTGCATGGTACATATGCAGCTATTCGACGCAAGCGTTATGTTTTGACACGCGGTGTACATTCCCCCTACCCATATTCTGCATTTCTCGCCTTTCCCCACACAACACAGACGCAAGCAAAGAAAAGAGGAGCATTTTTGTGAGCGAGATAACATGAAATTTGTATAAAAAAGATAAAAGATGATGAAGATATCGTACAGTGCGTGTGTTTGTGAGTGTTTTCGGTGCGCTGAAACTTTTGTTTAAACAATCTTGGCCGTGTTTTTGCCTTAAGGTGCATCCGTGTGCTGTGTGTGGGGAGGGGAGGGAAGGAGAAGCTGTTGTATTCCCCTTTTTAGCTGTGCGATCCACTTTTTTTTGCGCCAGTTGCGGCTGTCTGATGCGTAGCAAGGTGTATGAATATATGGGGTGGGGTAGTCTCGATCAATGAAGCAATATTCAGCCATTATGGGATCGCTATTTGAGCATGCCTCACCTTATTGCTGGTAGCATTCTTGGTGCCGACAGTGCTGCCCCCTCCCCTGTGCGCTCTTATTTATAAACCGACAGCAGCAGCGGCAGACATTTACTGTTCAATTGAAGCTAATTAATCGCTACAGATTCCCTAAGCACATTCTTTGGAAATATGCATAATTTGTAGCCGCAAATAAGCTGCAACGTGGATGGGCAGCAAAGGCAGAGGCAGAGACAGCTCTTTGTTCCCGCAAAAGCAACAATTGTAAATGACGCTTGTTCTCTCTTCTTCTCTCGCTCTCTCACGGGCTCATCCGCTGGTCACGACAACACTCGCGCTTACCCACTCACACCTTTGGAACCGGCCACTTGTTGGTGGTGTGTGTGTGTGTTGCTATCCCCCTTCCCCGGCAAACAACAACCGAAATCTATTCATTGCGTGAGGTGTGTCTATAGGCAGGGGGAAGGGGATCGAATAAAGGGGAGAGCTGGGACGCGCGCATCAGGTGTTAATGTTTAAGTGTTAAACAATATCCATGCATACATACAACGGTAACATACATACTCATGTCTATGTATTATTTGTTCAAAGAAAGGTAAACAAAAAAGCAAACACGAAAACGAACGGAATACGCGGACGCGTGTGTGTTTCTGTGCGGCGCCACTTAATATAGCCAAAAAATATACAAACTGACAACTAAGGAAATAGCAAAAACAACAACTAAACAACTATAACAACGAAAGAAACAAGGGCATCGAGTGATTCAACGGCAAACTACATAAACCATGTCGGATTCGTATTATCAGGTGAGTGAGTGTCTATTACTTTTACAGTTACTACTTTTTATCGGGCCCTAGTTGCGGGTAGTCCCACTAGCCATCCTTGTCCCTCTCCCACGTCATGCTCCAGTGGCGTCAGCTGTGAAAGAAAATACTCGATGCTCGATTCTAAACTAACTGTTAACGCTCTCCCCGCTCTGCTCCCCGTTGAGCGTTATGGGCACCTGTTGCGTTATGTCAAGCACTTCCGCTTGAGCAGTCCTTAGCAGGAGTAAATAGCCAATAAAATAAAACACTCCAACTAATGACATCACTTTCGTTAGTCGGCCAGCGGTCACTTAGCTCGCGTGCACAAATCGCGTTTCGCATTTTCACATTTAAATCTTTTGCCGGAGAGAGAGAAAGAGAGAGAGTGAGTGAGAATGCCCTGCCAATTGGCTTGAGTGCGTGACCCGCTCTGCACACAAACAGAATGAATAAGAGAGCAGAAGAAGAGAGCAAAACAAGAGAGTCGAAGGCATAGATACCCTAGCATGGCGGAGATTATTTCTACGCTTGAGAAATGTTTTCTTTTTGTAATAAGTAGCTACCATCCGCATGTAGCATTCCCCATCTGCATGTTGAGTGTAATCTTTAGGGGACCGCAATTTAGAATGCAATTATTATTGGGGTTACAATTAGCTTTGGTCCAGCGGCGCAAACCAGTAATCAGTTGATGGCCCTCCTAATTGCTGGGTATTCTTGCAGCAAAATAACTGTGCGCTTTATAAATAGATCACTTTTCTGCCTGCTCGACGATGTTGTTTTGCGGTTCAGACAGGAGAGGCTATTAAATATACGCACTGTACTGGGGTGGGGGAAAAGCTGCCTGCAGTCACGCCTTATCGCCGCATTTGCTTATCGCTTTCGCAGTCGCCGTTGCTGCTGTGGATGCCGTTTTATCGGGAAGAAACAGCCGCCCCATCACGTAGTGAAAAGAATGGCCATTCACACACACACAGATTCCATGACTCAACTGGAGAGCAAAGCAAAATCATTCAGTATTCCAACCATTAAGTTCATTCGTGAGCCATTCAATAAAATACAAATGTTCAATGGAATTGGTGCGGGATGGTTGATGGAGACGGAGGAGCAGTAGGTCGTTGGGTGGGTGGGTTATGGGGGTTATGTCATTGGCTTTGAAGGTGGAAAACATTACAGCTTGCTGTGCGTGCCACTGGCCCCGTTTTCGGGCTCTATTTGGCCTTTGATTTTGGGTGTTTGCTTGGTCTCCCTTGCCTCGACCAACACACAATCAAAATGGAAATTGAAGCAAAACCAGATTGAATTCCACTACCCCCTCCCATCTTCCCATTCGATTGTCATTCCAATGAAACAGGAGAAACAGGAGAGCCGCTCGCCTGCATACTTTTGCCATTTGTGGAGCTGCACCTGAGTTGTCCGTGGCTTTAGTTGGAGTCGGGTCTCAGTCTCTGTCTGCCTGCAGGTTCTCGGTTCTTTCATGCACGGAACCGGTTTCGGATCGGTTTCGGCTTTGAGCCATCTTTAAGTTGTTGTTGATTGTTTTTCTTGTGTTGTTATTTTGTTGCGGCTTGGCAGAACAGGGTCAGGCCAGGTTTGAATGGAAAATTGCAGCAAGATAGATCTAGGAAGAAGGCTACATAATGATGGGACAATGGGGGGTTCTATTTTGATCTCTGAATCCATGCAGGGAACTTGAGGAACTTCCTTTTGTACTTTCTTTGTTTTTTAAGTTTAATTTGTGTTTGGCTCTCTGGCAATGTTAATTTGTTTAACAAATTTGCAATAAGCAAAAAGCCTGGACAAACACTTGATCCATTCAGCTTGGATCTGGCGGTAGTTGGGGTAGCCACCGCTGCTGCTGTTGACTCTGCTTGAGGAATGTTAGACAAACATTCAGCGGCTGCCTTGCTTTTTGCCTCATCAAGTGTCACGTGTCGCTTGCCTTACCCTGGCTGCTCTTTTCTGTGTGTGTGTGTGTGTGCCCACATCTTGGCCACTGACAGGCTGTCAGCACAAACAAAGGGCCCACACAGCCCTTTGGAGAGGAGGAGCAGCAGCAGAACCAGAGAGAGGAGCAGTCACAGAGTGGCTGCAAGCTGATGTTGTCTTTCGTCTGCCTTCTCTGTTTGCCTTTGGCACAGAGACGGCATCCAGCAAGTGGCTGAAGCGAAGATAATTTAGTTGGAGTTGTCTTCCCCCTTCCAAGTATATCAATTAAAGATTCATTTTGCACTTCACTCAACAGCTCTCAGTCACAGACAAATAGATCTGGTCGTATGTATTTCAGTAGTTCCCCTTTTGCTGTTGTTTCAAAATAGAAATGCTCTCAAAAAATCGCATCTCTGAGGCTGAGATGAACACCAGAAATTCTTTAAATTAAATTGTAAACATTTGCCATTTCCTTGGCTCTACTTTACACTCTCTCCCCACCGCCTGCATGCATTTTGCCCCCACGCGATTCTTGCTCTTTGTTTTTGTGGCTTTTTGTTTTCCTGCAACTTGGAGATGCATTTCATTAAATTCAATTTGTATCTATTAAGTGTGTGCTGCCTCCCTGATGCTCCTCCTCCATCTCTCTTCCTGTTTCTCTTTCTGTTCTTTCTGTTCGTATTCAGATGGCGACTGCTGATAAGCTATCAGCGGACTTGTGCACTGGGAATCGTGATACGTTTATGGAGATTTTTGCGCAGCACAAACAAATAAGTTGTACGGTGACTGACACCTTGTTAAGGTTTGTGCTCATTTAACATTGAACATAGCATACGTGAACATAGCAGAACAAATAAATGAGAATGAAACTAAGGACTCTCCCCAGGTTTTACCTGTTGCTACAATGCCATCATCGAACTACTCCAATGCCCCCATATCGATCCGTGGACGAGCCAGGCAGCGCGCGGGCAGTGGCAAAAGTCAGGCGCAATAATTTGCACAATTGAACCCATCAATTGCAGCAATTAAATGTGCCCCAGAGAGACAAGTGTGGGCTGTGTGGTACATGTGGGGGGCAGGCGGAGAAAATAACAAGCTATGAATGTTAGGGGCAGGGGCAGGGGCAGCGCACACGGCGGTAGATAAAATTGTTATATAACCGGACGGCAGCAACAACAAAAAGTTAATTAAATGATGCTCAATGCTCGACGAGCGACCCTTCGGCAGTGCAATATTTTGCTTTAACGCCGCTCTCTCAGAAAGAGAGAGAGAGAGAGACAGAGCGGTGGGGGAGAGGAGAGTTGGAGGGGTGCATGAACCTTTTGGAAATGCAAAAAAAAAACGAACGAATATTTTTTTGCAACATTTAATTGCTCAATTTATGTTAAAAACAAAACACAAAAAAAATAAATTGAAGTAAAATAAATCATCTCCGAGGGTCGAATTGATAAGCCCAGAAAGAGCAACGAAACAGCAACGGAAAGAGGAAAAGGCAAAAAAACAAACTAAATAATCTGTTTACCACCGACATGGAGGGGGAAGGCAACAGCTGGTACTGGCTGGCTCGCTGGCTGCTGTATCCCGCTGGCAAACAGTCGAACAAACTGCGCAAAAGAGTGCCGGGAACAGTGGGTGGCTGTGGCCCCAACAGCGGGGATTTCCATTCACGGATTTCCATCAAATATATAATTCAAGAGCTCTCATCCAGTAAACAGTGGAAATTCCGCTTAAATTTCTGTGTTAAATTGATCTAAAGGTTTCCTGTGACCCAGTGCCAGAGAACTTTACTTGTCTTTGACTTGAGGTGCCACTGAAATGGGGCACACACACAGAATGGAATGGCCAGGTCTGGCCTGTCTCTTCCCGAATCTTTGGGAATCCATTTAGAACGGGTTTTCCGTGCTGGGTGGAAAACTGGTAGACCAGAATTTGGCACATGCAGGTGTCCCCAATTACCAGCCAGCGGATTCTTTGAAATTGGGACAACGTTAGTTAGCCAAGAAGTTTGGTTGTGGCTTGCAAATTATGCATGTGGCAAAATGGGGAGACTCACTGAAGCCACAAGGAAAAACCACAACAAGAACTAGTTGTGGAAAGTAGAACTTGTCTAGTTTGACACAAACACGGCAGACACACCGAGGAAGTTCCAAGAATGTGCTTCTGCTGCTGCTGCACCTCTGTCAGAGTTGAACTTGCCACAACAGTTGCCACAGTTTGGATGCACGTGCAGTAAACAGTCGAAACAGCTGGCAGCGCTTGTTTGTTTGCTTGTTGCTGTCTAGCTCTGGACACCAGAAACCACCAACCACCAACATCCAATTTTCTTTTCTTTGATGCATTTTCATTCATTTTGCTGTTCCGTTATGCCGCTGCTGCTGCGCCTGCTGCTGCGCTACCATCGATTTCTGTATAATTTTCGTAATTTTCACTTTCACTCGTCCGAAAACGTACAAATGGCAAACCCACAAAAAGTCACTAGAAAAAAGAGTATCCGCTGGATGTAATACCCTCTAAAGATGCATCAAACTCAGCACTCCTTGCCTCTTACACTCCTACAAAAAGTTAGTCAAAATCAATATACCCTTTTGCCAAAGGGTATAAAATGTGCATCAGGTGCGCGGTCGGGAGAGAGGGGAACACAAAGACAAAGCTCTGTTGTGGTTGTTGTTGTGAGAGTAGGTAGGCTGTGGCCATAAAGCAATTTTCAATCAAATTAACAGCATGTTAATAACATAACAGAGACATACCACTCGAATACCGATAGAGTGCCAAAGAGAGAGAGTGATGGAAATGTGTGAGATAGAGCGGGAGATGTGTTAAGTGTGATTGTGATTTGAGATTGAGCGAAAGAGGGAGGCAAAGGAGGATATAGTGAGAAGATAAGCGTGCCATTGCAATTGTTTGGCCAAACACCTGCAATTGCACTCGCACACACACTTCTCTCTGTCGTTGCTTCGTCGCGCTCTCCGTCAGCTGCTGCTTCTCTTTCGCTCTGGCAATTTTCCCACCTCTAAGCTTGCTTCCTCAAACACTGCGCGTGTTGTTGACCGCTGCCGCTATCGCTGCTGCATCGCTGCATCGCCTCGGGCGCTCTGCTCTCAAAATGCCGTTGCACGCTGATTGAATGCAGTAGCGACAACAACAACCACAGTGGGAGAGCCGCCATATTAGAGATGGGACAAAGATGGGAAGTTGCCTTCTGGGCATATGCAATGGGGATGTGGGATGGGGAAGTGCAATGATTTGTGTGACACTTGCTGCTGTTTTATTTTGATTATGAATATAATTTATAATGTTGTTATGTAGCTCTCCCCATTACTTGCGATAGATTCTAAGCCCATGATAGTTATGATAGTTCTATCATCTCCAATTCCCAGATATTAGTCTCTGTGTGTTTGTGTGTGGAATCCATGTTAATCACGCTACGGTGTACTCGGCTCGCTTCTCCTCCGGCTAATGCCTTTTGCCGATTCTGTGGGAATTGCTCTGATTTGTTGTATCTATCCGTGTTGCTCTCTTTTTTGTTGTTGCATCTTTAAGCTCTTAATGCAATTAGGCGTTGCTGCTGTTGCTGCAGAGCAACGTTTTTTTTTTGCACCAGCACCAAATGCTCTTCGACACATCAGAGTTTTCCCACTGCTGCAGCAGCCCCGTCGCCCGTCAGTGCGTCCCTCTCCCCTCACCGATTGAAGGCTAACTGTAATGGACATTGTGGGGTTTTTCTTTTATTATTAACCGTTGAACGAGACACCGGCACAGGCACTGGCAAAACTATTTTTTCAATTAATTACTCGTAGGTTCGTTGCGTTCTGGTTACTTTTTTTTATTTTTGGTTGATAAAAGGTTTTACGAATAGGGTTTAGCTGTTCTTCGTGGCTCTTCAGATGCAAATGAGAGTGAAGTCGACACCCCAAACCCTTCGAAAGATGTCTTAAAGGCAGCCAGTCGGAACCAGAGACCTTCCCTGCTGACTCTTTGACGTTGGCCGACTCTGTTGGCCCTGCCCGGCCCTACCCTACCTGTCTAGCAGCTCCCTTTGGGCCATAAACGATTCTTCTTGGCAGCCATTGTTGGCTGCTGCTGCTGCTCCTCCTTTGCCCTGTCATTGTTGCAAGACTCGTTGCTGTTGCTGTTGCAGACGACAACACGATGACTTCCCACAGCCGCCACATCGATGCGACAACAAAACAGAGACAGAGCCAGAGCCAGAGACACAGACAGCCAGGCAGGCAGGCAGGCGGCAGAGTTTTCCCTTTCGTTACGTGACAGCGCCCAACACACTCACACACAGCAACAACAATCACACGGCCTGGGGCACAATCCTACAGATGCGAGTGCGACGAGTACTCCATACGGAGGAGACAATCTGCATATCCCCCATCACAGATCTCAACTGGCTTTCGGTTTTTGCATTGTTCTTGGCTCTCGTTTGCCGCAATAATCAACAAAAAAAAATACAAATAATAATGATATAATTGACAGGGGCACTCATTTTCCGGCTGAATGCGGCAGCAGCAGCTTTCCCGAATTGAAATATCAAAATGCCAGTTTCATTTTCATTTTGAAATAAACAAAAAAGTCTCTGGAGCTTATGCAACTTTTTGGATGCCCTAAAAAGCGAAGAGAGAAGTACTTTTATGAGCATTCGAGTAGATCTTTCAAGCATAATCCATAAGTTTTGAACATTTAAAGCGTAAACACTTTTGCTGTTTGTCCCCCGCAACCATTGCGGTGTGTGGCAGAGTCCGGGATTGCAATTATGATGAAATTGCCTGATGTCGCTTGATGTGGTTTGCTGGAACCACAAAGCTCCTCTGTGCGTGGCAAATATCCAAAGGGGTTTGTCAACCTCTCCTCTGGGCAGAGGCGTGGGCTGCTGCAGGCACCTTCGGGCAGCATGCATGACGCACATGACGCAGTCGACTTCGAATTTGATTGCCCATTCTGCGACGATTTTCGGTTATTGCTTTTCCGAGGGAAGCGGGAGGGTTGTGTGTGCAGCGTTGCAGGCTTATCGGACGCTGCACTTTTCATTGGCAACATGTTATTTTTCCTTCTTTGGTTTGCACTTTCGTCTGCTGGCATCCGGCATCCGGTTTGGGGGCAGTGCAATTTCCGTGCAACTCGGGAATGCATTTTTTTTTTAAAGCAATCAATCGACTGTTGTCTGTGACTGGTACGTGCCGCAAGCCCTTGGCTGTTAAAGCCTTTTAAATAAGTCAGTCCGCTGCGAGGGGTGAGGTGAGTCAGGGCCGCTGCTCTGTGCCAGGGGTGGACTCTGAAAAAGAGGTTCGATATCTAATTAGTGGCACATTTGCGGGGCTTCTTTGAGGCGCAGGGCCTTGGGGTTGCCTTCCCCAGAGGTTGTGATGTCAGGTGTGTGGAAGAGGAGGGAAAGAGTTTGTCAAAGACGGCGCCACGCTGTTTCTTCCCCCCCCACCGCTCACCGTTTTCCATGGGTATGCTAATGGGGCTGACGGCTTATCTGCCAGATTTCGGGGAATAAAGAAAATTCGGGACCTGGGTCAGGTAAAAATGTGTGACAGTTTCATAATGGCCAAGAATCCAGGGAAATGTTATTCTTTTATTCCATCTCCCGCTCCCCCTGCTCCTAAGCAGCGTTGCCACTCTCCACGAAATGTTAATCAAAGATAGCTGTACAATTCCATTCCCAGAACTGGCACAATAGAAGCTCCCAAGAACCAAGAGGGGGAAGGGGGATAAAAGAGCAGCTAGAAGAATGCCCAAAGAAAAACCGAAGAGAAGAAGCAGCGCCTTTGGGCAATTAAAAAACTTGACTTGCAGTCAGGCCGAACTCTCTCTCTCTCTCTCTCTCTGCTTTGCTTCTTCCGTCGCAGCACTCACTCTCTCCATCTCTGCTTTGCTTCTTCCGTTGCAGCACTGAGCAATCTTTCTCTCCGAAGTTTGATCTCTGCTGTAGCTGCTTGCATCTGCGCTCAAATAAAGCTAATTCACTCTCCCCACATTGAGTGGCTCTCAGCTTGTGCTTGTGCTTTCTTCCTCTCTTATGTGCTCTCACTCTCTCTCGCTAGCCAGTCCAATGCATTAAGCTACCTGTGCTTCTGCCTGTGCCTCAAATACATATATAAATATGCTCAAATAAAGCCTCGCGCTTACTTACGCTCTTTCCCAGTGTCTCGCTCTCTCTTCCGTTGTCGCTGGGGGCTTTGGGTTTCTGTGTTTTGCTTTGCTCCGCTGTTCGTTCAAGCTCGTCGAAGAAGCCGGTTGGTTATCGTTTCCGTTAAACGCGCTTCGCACCTCGCGTTTCCTTCGTTGCGCGTTTGCCGTTCGCATTCGCGCTTGCTGCATTTGTTATTGTTTTTGTGTGAAAGTCGCGCGACGCCGCAGCGTGCAGCAAGAAAATTGCATAAATTTTGAAGCCTGGCACGGCCTCCTCCTCATCCACCTTTGTGCCTGTCTCTTTGTGCGCGAATTTACGTGTGTTGTGAGTGTGTGTTGTGCCTCGATGACGCATGGACCTCCATGTCAATGTCCTTATTCATAAAAGGCACACGCCCACGCGATCCGATCCCAGCAGATCTCCTCACTTCCCCCATAACCGCTTTGGGCACTGGGATTAGCCGATTTCTGCACTGTGTAAGTGGCTTAAGTGATTCAACGTTGTCGATTTGGACCATTTATTTTACGGCTTCTGCTGTCGGCTTCAGCGGATTTCTAGTTAATAATTAAGACAAAAGGCAAAAGATACACAGATCTATAGATAGATAGACATATGCAGAGAAAGAGAGAGAGAGAGAGATGTGCACAGCAACAACTCTTGGGTGAAATTCCATTTCTCTTTTATTTTTTCGTTCGCTTCTGCTTCCCCCCCCCCCCCCCCTCTCCTTTAACCGTTTTAAAAAAGTGAAAATCAAAGAGACAAACAATAAAAAATCGAAACCAAGCCCCAAAACAACGCTGTGGGGCGTCANCGTCATTGAGAGCGCGAGTTTCGTAGTCCAAAAATCGATTTTCAATTTCAGCCGCAAGTTTTGTTCTAATTTTGTGGTTCTTCTTTCTCTCCCTTCCTCCTCTCTATCGCGCTCGCTCTCCCTCTTCACCTGCTTGTGTGTGTTGTATTTTTGTTGCTCTTCACGCTTACGGTACTTGTGATGGTGGGGGCTTAACCCCAATCCACTTGTTGCATGTGCTGAATAAGCAAACAAAAAAAGAGAATCAAGAATGAGTGAAAGAAGCGACAACAGCAGCAGCGGCGCGTCGATGAAAAATGAAAATTTTTCGAGGCTTTCAGTACAGTGAAACATACAGAAATGGTAAACCTTACATATATTTCAGGGAGTATGCGAAAAAATACGAAAAGAAGTACATAGAAGATTCTTAATATTCTCAGAAAAGTACAATTTTCCCCTATCTTGAGGCCTCACTGTAGTACTGCTGCACTCTGCCGCTGTATGGGTCGTCGTCTGGGTGTCGTCGTGGTCGTTTGTGGATGTCATGATGCCTTTCTATGGCTTTGGCCTAATGCCATGCGACTGGGTCAAACCAAACCCATGCCCATAGTCATATACCCCACAATTCTGCGAACCACTCTCCCCCCCAACCCCCTCTCGGCTAACCCTCACTGCTGCTCAAACGTTTTGCAGCCCCATATTGGGTCGAACTCGAATTACAGAAGCGTTGGCAGCTTCAGTTGTCAGCCAACTAAACAAATTCATCGGCCATATAGTCATAATGCCATAATCAGCATTCTTTCGGGCTGAAAATTGATTATAAACACCTGGAAAAGCTCATTTTCAAATCAATTCCACTTCCATTCAGCGCTGTGTAATGCAAAAATAAAATCAATTCCATTCCGATTTGTACGCAATTTGTTGTTCCTCCTCCCATTGTTGGCCTCAACAGATCAAAACCGATCAAAACACATCTCGAATCTCAAATCTCACACGCCAAAATCAAAATCGAAAGCCGCTTAGGCGTTTTGTCCAAAAACAATCTACACCAAAATGTATCTGTAAACAGCAACAACAAAATTGTTATTGTTGTTTGTTGGTGCTGCACTTGTCGATGTACACAGAGGTGAATGTTGAATGTGAATGTTAAATGTGGATGCTGTTGGAGCAGTCTTCTGCTCATAAATGGTCACAGTAGCGGTACGTTTTTCAAGTAATTTTGGTCGTTTTGGCTACCAGAGGGTGGAGGCTTTAGGGTAGCAGCCACAAAGTTATGCTCTTTCTGCTGTAAACAGAGTATCAATTTCCATTTATTAAACTTACCTAACCCATTGGCATACCAACATTTTCGTGTCCTTTTTCAGTCTGTTTATTATGCTCTTGGTGCACTCAGGTGGATTGTAATGGAAGTATTTGTGTCTGCCCCTAACTATTTCTTTGTCATCCGTAGACCTCTATAAATATTGAATTTTTGGGCATCAAACATCTCACATAGTTTGTTTACTTTTCTGCATTTTGTACTCAATTTGTTAGCTCTCTCTTATAGGGTATTCCCCCTTCCATACCTGCCTTATATTTACTTCAATTTGCATAAAAAAGTGCGAAAATTTAAATCGTTCACTTCGACAGCAAAAAATAAACAAATTCCCGTGTCTCTACACTTGAGCTTTCCGTGTGTGTTTGTGTGTGTGGAGGTGCGTGGGCCGATCATCAGATTCCAAGGGTAACTCATGGGCTGATATAAACACACATACACACACACCTAAGTAGATATTTGTAGCTGTGTTTATCTGTATCGGGCGACCTTGTTTTCGGGTTTGATTCGTTGTGCGTGCGGCAAACGCTTGGCCGCCAATTTCCTGCCCTAGCGAATACCCCTAATGCCCACGATCTTAAGTGGCAGGCAGTTTGGGCTGGGGCAAATGACCGATTAGAAATCGTAAGTTTATTTCACAGCCAGTGGCACGCCCTGCCTCCCGACTGAACTTCAAAGCGCAGGCGCCAGCAGACAATTATCAATTTATGAATTGCCTCAAGTTCGAATCAAAGCGAACGGTCCATCATCATTAGCATTAGTTAAACGAATCTCACACACACACAATACCATTTCTTGTACTAATAAATGATCTTTCTCTTCTCTCTCGTTGCAGGTAAATAAATGAAATGGAGTGGAGTGGAAAATTCTTGAATTATGCGAAACTTTTCCAAAATTAAACACACAAAAGCCGAAAAATAAGAACAACATTTCCAGCTCGTGTCAAAGCGATGCACAAATGAACGATGATGTATCTGATGGCTACACGCGCTAGCAAATGTATCTGTATCTGTCTTTGTATCTCTGAGCATTGCATGCCAATAGAATGGTAGGCGAGGGGGTTCCCGGCACGGGAAAAATACTGAAAATACTTCGCTTCTGCTCGTTTTGTCCGTAATTTTTGTGCGCAAATCGAAAAGCTTTCTAATCGCTTGGCTGCCCGCGCGGAGTCCGAGGAAAGCGTTATTTTGTTTTTTTTTTTGCTTCACCCATTTTTCCATTTCCCCATTTCGCATTGCAGTTTGCGTCTTGGCAGCGCCTTGACATTTCGCTGGCCCGCAGGCTGTGTCGCTTTTTAAATTCAATATATAATTGTACATAGCAGAAGCAGCAGCAGCAGATACATATGTGAACACCTATCTAGATACATACGAGTGTATATCTTGTATCTATATTTTTTTCGTGTACAGTCGGTCGTTGATGTGTGCCGCCGCTTTGTGCTTTTTATTATGGCAGCAGCAGATATTTGGCCAGCTTTGTCACAGCCAACGACATTTGCGTTGTGTGATTTTCTTTTGGAAAATGAGTATACGAATTTTCGCATATTTCTACAGTGAGCTAGCGAAAAGAAAGAAAGAACTGTGTCACATTGCACCATCGATCAATGTCGCCGCCAAAGTTTAAGTATTAGTATTAACCCCACAAAATCAAAGTGTCTCAAAAAACGTTAAGAACCGCTCATCCGAGCATGGCTCTGACCATGAATATGGTGTTCCTCAAGGATCTACGCTCGCGCCTCAAAGGATATCTGTATCACGTATGTATTGGGGCAAAAAGAATATAGTGAAGAAAATCAAAACAGGGTATGCCAATATTCTGTACAGCCACTGTTACGCTCAATAAAACAGAGGCTCAACGCTTAATTAGCTGCTGAGTAGCGGTACAACGGTACATCGCTGTCGAACAGGCTCAACGGCAGCTGTTCTTGGGCATGTTCTTTGCTCTCTCGCACCTCCCACTTTGCTTTTCCACTCTCCTACCCATTCAAAAACACCAACCACCCAGCAGCCAACCTGCGTCATAGGAAATTCATTGAATTTGGCTCTTTTGATTTTTGCAGTGCATAAATATGCCACTTTCTCAGGCTCCCTTTGTCTTGTTGCAACCGCACATCCACCCTGCCCATGCCACAATATTATGCTGATTATGCAGTTATGTTGTGTCAGGCAACCGTCAGTCCCTGTCCGTAATCGCCTGATGCAATCTTATTGGGGCTTATTATCATTATTACGAGTAACAAGTATAAGACGCCGCTCAGATTTCCCACAAACAAAACCAAAAAGGTTGGAAGGCTGGTTGACGGTGTAGCATGAAAGGGTTATGGCAGCTCCCACACTTAGAGCACTCTTTTTGTGCATATTCCCAATTGATTTATATTCGATTATGCGCGGTAATAGTAAATTTAAAATTAATTAAAAGTGTCACTTACGGCAAACAAGATTACGAGTGATGATGTCCCACAACCACTCCACCTCCCACCCAACACAATTGAGCCTCAATCTTGTCCGCAGGCACAGTTTGAGTTGCACTAGGGGCCAGTGCCCACGTGTTGCGTTCAGTGATGTGCGTGGATCAAACCGGCTTTCTATGGCACGAGTCGAAAGCAAAAAGGCAGCAACGGGCGGCACTTGGGTGTGGATAATTATCAAATTTCATTATTATTATTGCCACATGTATCGCAAGAAACGTGCAGTTCGAAAGGGTTCTGCCATCTCTAGTTGCGTTTTGGGGTTTGAAGCGAACCTGTTGCTTGTCGTCACGATACGTTCGGATTGTTTCGGGTTGCTTTGCCGGACAACCACCACCCTAACGCCCACACACAGCCAGCCATGTGATATGTGTCTGTGTGGTTCGATGTTCTCATGTTCGGCTGTCTATAGGCGGGTCGCTGGCGTAGTTAAGAGCGAGTTCGGGCTCCAATCGAGAGGTTCGATTAGCGGGACAGACAGTTGGTGTTATGAGTGGGCTCGCGCGGCGGCGGTGACTCAGAAAACTCCCTCGAGAAGTTAACAAATTTCATAACATTTGCATAATTATCTGTGAAGTGATGGAAAATGAAGTTGTCCCCAAACCACCCCGAAAGAATTCGAATTTAAATAAAATATAAATAAAAAGAACACCAATCAAAATACCAACGCGGTGTGCAATTAATAAACAAAACAAACAAACAAGTTCCTAGGGAATTCATAGGCTCTTAAGTAACGTTACGAGACTAATCGAATATTATCAGCACCGCCGTATGCCTCAGAATGCCGTTTTGATAAGAAAGCGTTTTGTCAGGGTTAAACTAGTGCTAGAAGGGCAACCAAATGCATAATCTGTGTGACTAAATTGTGTAAAATAAGTTACAGTATTTTATTCAGGGTCTAAATTGCTTCATAGATGGAGAAAAATGTGTATGGAAAATGTCGGCGGATTCAGATTGGGAAATGTTTCGAGGAGTGAGTCATGGTATTACAGCAGTTCTTGGTTTATCTATGCCTGAAAGGGGAACTAATAAAGTTTGTATTGAATTTATTTCATTTGAATTGTTGTAGAAGTTGAGAATATTTTTTGTTTATTTTCTATAAGTCTATTTCCTGCCTCTTTGCCTTTCGGCACTTGCCATTTTGTTGGGGCACAGCCAGACTTTGTGAAAATCCAAATGTTTTATCTATAGCCAAATGAGTAACATTGTTGTATGTCTCATTGTGTAAATAATAGCTTGGGGAGTATATTAAATGGGCATAGAAATGGGTAAAAAGAAACATGGTAATCGCTGGCTGCCTCGCCTTTTTTTTTTGGGCGTGATAAACGAAAAGAAGGTCAAGATATGAACTTGAAAGTGAAACGGAAACAGCTGTAATACCAAGTTATCTCGGGTTAAAATAGAAGCAGCATTTAATGATCTTTGGAAAGAGTTAAGAATTCAATTCTAAGCGGCAGTCAGCCATTTCTATAGAAATTAGAACTGTCTTTCCATTCGCTGAAACTTTCCACACATCAATTGAAACTTTCAGTTGATTCCAATTCCTATGCCGCGCAGCAATCACAGCGTTAGACATTAGAGAAAGTGTAACGGAGCGTAGAGAACTCTTTTTTTTTTGTTGGGGTGAAGTCGACACTCAATTGGCATCGATTTCGATTAGAATTCCAATTTGCATAGCAATTATCATCTAGAGACCAACAACAGCTTCTACTCATTGCTGTTGTCATTTGCTTATCAGTTGGTTGGCAATCGCTAGTCGCAGCGTTTAATGAGAAATATGCAAGAAATGGGGGAAAACTCTCTTGGGAGGAATTAAAAAACATTTTCTAGATAAACGGTAGTCGGAGCGTACGGGAGTACGGTGAATCGTGTGAATAAATGTTGACCCTTCCCCCGCTCTCTTTTGCGTGTTGCTAATTACCATGAACTTGTCAGCTGCTCCTCCCTCCCCCCCTCGCGGCCATGTACAAGCCATAAAATGACCAAAGTGTGGTAATCAGCAGAGAAGTGACACAGCCCGCGAGTCGCGTGTGTGTCTGCGTCTTAGCGGGAAATTGGAGTTAAATTATGTCCAGACTTATAAACCGAATACGCAGCATGATCCATACGAAACGTCAGCCCAACAGAGACGAGACCTCTGATTCGGTTTCGGGCTCCAGTGTGTCCCAGTCCCAGTCTGTTAGAAGATTCCATTCCCTGCCACGTCGTCGTCGCCGTTGCAGTGGCAACTCCGCGGTGAGACGGTCCAGCAGCAGCCTCTGGGATCGCATGATGAACAATGTTTTCGGCACTGCCGACGATCAGGGGTATGCCGAGGATGATGGCACTCAGTACATTGATTCGGTAAATGGTTCGCGTTACGAGATATCAGGAGAAGTGAGTTGGACCCCTACAATCGGATTATTGGAGGATCTTTAGAGCTGATTGAATTAATCATTTAATCTTTAATATTTCATCACTTTTCTGTCTCTTTCGCAGGGCGAATACATCAAGCATCCCGTTCTGTACGAACTCAGTCATAAATATGGTTTCACAGAGAATCTGCCGGAGAGCTGCATGTCCATACGGCTCGAGGAGATCAAGGAGGCGATTCGTCGTGAGATCCGCAAGGAGCTGAAGATCAAAGAGGGCGCCGAGAAGTTGCGCGAGGTGGCCAAGGATCGGCGCTCACTCAGCGATGTGGCGGTGCTCGTGAAGAAGAGCAAAAGCAAATTGGCCGAGCTCAAGTCCGAGCTGCAGGAGCTCGAGAGTCAAATACTGCTAACGTCGGCCAACACGGCCGTCAACAGCAATGGACAAGGTGAGTGTTTTGATATTATGCGAGGCCATTGTGCAACATCTGCACCTCCCTCTCTCTGGCCCTTCCTGTGCGCATTTTTTCTATTTCGAAAATCCATTAACAAAATCACAAAAAAAACTTTCCCAAAGCGAGCGAGCGAGCGAGCGACAGTAAAAACTCACGCCACACATTTCCGTGCAACAAGTTTTCGGTTTTGTTTTAGGGCGTACTACAACGAGGCATGTACAGTGTTTTACCAATAAAACGAACGCGGGTAGGGCAAACAAAGTTTTAAGTACAGAAAAAACCGAAAATTTCAGTGGGATGTTGAGGAGAAGCGGTAGATGCACTGAAAAGGGAATGTGTAACTAGATTTTAAATCGATATTATTAAAGCAGTCTCTTAGCAGCGTATTTCGAGTAGAACAGCAGCATTTTCGTGGTCACGCACACGACATGCATGTTGTTTTTGCATGCCCGTTCATTCTCTTTTAAAGGTAAAGCAAACCCACTCAACAAACCTGCAGTACCCTTCCATTCGTAGCGTAAAAAGCACCATCAAAAAGACAAGTGTGTAAGCTGTCATAGCTGTTTGTTAGGGATGTGCTCAGTCTTCCATCGTTTACGAGCCTTTGTCACGCACTCGCCACTTGAGCCACTCACCTGTTGGCTGCTCTCTCTCTCTCTCTCTCTCTCTCTCTCTTCCCTCAGAAGAGATGTGATGCTCATTGATAGATATTCCGCCCCGCCCTGCCATAACTCTCTAACAAGCGACACCGAAATGGTTCTTTCTATTGTATGTTTGAGGCCAACTATTGACACAAGTGTCATGAGCTGCTGCTGCTGCTGCTGCTTCGTGCCTTTGTCGGTTTTTGCTTACAATTTCGAATGGAGACAGCTCCGGCATGCTATTTATTTATCTGCCGTTTTTGCTTCCGTGTTTGGGCTACAGAAATGAAGCTGAAAATGGAGCAGCACCAGCAGCAGCATTGTGTGGCGCCGGAGTTGGCTTGGCTACACGAGAAATGGTTGACGTTTGCCCTGGCAGCAGCTGCCAGCAGAGGGCTGCATATA
The DNA here is from genome assembly GCF_900245975.1 of Drosophila guanche. Lineage (NCBI taxonomy): Eukaryota > Metazoa > Arthropoda > Insecta > Diptera > Drosophilidae > Drosophila > Drosophila guanche. The sequence goes on along the minus strand of NW_022995743.1, from coordinate 1,851,835 downwards.
AATGCCAACAGCATTAGAGCTGATTATGTGCGAATAACTACTATGCAGAACCCTGGGAGGAAGTGGGCAAATAAATCGGAAATTAAGGCAAGAAAAAACTATCCTTCCTCGCCTCAGTTGTCATAAAATGCCAAATGGAATGACAGAGTGACTGTACTTTCAAGGACTGCAACATGTTGACCTCGATTCGTTAGTATCCTTTATGCCTTAGTCATGCACACGACATGTATGCTGTTTTACCTGCTGCCTAGAATATTGCTCCTCCTTAACGTCTTATCACTTTTTCAAGCTACCCAAATGAGCCTTAATTGGTCATTCCTCAAAGATAAGAAACTCGTATCAGGGATTTTATTTGGGCCAACGATTGATCGCCATATCAGAAGTGCATAAAAGATGGCCATTAAGGCAGGTTCCATGGCAAAATGGAAGGAAAATCAGTGCCAGAATGTTTTTGTCTTTTCTCCAGCAATTCCAGCCAAACCTTGCATCCTCTTCCCTTTCGTTTCTTTCCAAAACTAATCACTCTCCTCTCTCCATTTATATCCCACAGAATCGATTCATGCCAGCATCGATCCCAATGGCGGGCTTATCATTGGCGGCGCCCTGGGCGGCGGTGTTGGTGGCGGCGGCAATGGACCCTCCACGGCCAATGACAAAGTTCTAACCTCGCTGGAGAAGCAGCTGCAGATCGAAATCAAAGTGAAGACGGGCGCGGAGAACATGATTCAGTCACTGGGCGCCGGCTGCGATAAGAAGCTGCTCGCGGAGGCCCACCAAATGCTGGCCGATTCGAGAGCCAAGATTGAGTTTCTGCGGCTGCGCATCATCAAGGTGAAACAGAACCGAGAGCAGGCCGATCGACTGAAGGCCACGCGCCTTCTGATGGACGACGGTCAGCCGCAGAGCCTGGAGACGACGCTGGAGGAGCGCATCTCGGAGCTGCGACATCGGCTGCACATCGAGGCGGCTGTCGTGGATGGAGCCAAGAATGTTATACGAACGCTGCAGACGGCGAATCGAGCGCCAGACAAGAAGGCGCTGCAGGAGGTGAGTGGCAGTACCCTCTACCCCCATCTGGGGCTGGGGGGAACTTAATCATGTGTCAGTCTAGTCCTAGAATTAATTAGAACTGGCCGTTGGCCAGGTAAGCGGAACGCGTCTCCTACGCTCAGGTGTGTGCCATATGGCCACACGGCGTATGATTCATATGCAAACGTATACGTATACGTGATTTCTGTCCACCAAACGAAAAGGAACGAGCAGCGAGAAACGAGAAACGAGGCTAATTATGCGGCTGTTTCTGTTCGTTTTTCGTTCGTTTTGGTTTTGGTTTTGGTTTTCATTTTCGAATTTCATTTTCTGTTTTGCCCTGCCCCCTGCCCTAACTGACGTCTCATTAATTTAATGGCCGTGGAATGTGTCGCATTTACTTGAAGGAATACGTAAATGATTCTGGCAAGTGTTGGCACACACAGGGACTGCCCTAATAATTTGGCGTAGGGTAGAAGTTTGCTTAGTTTTTGGGAGCAGTTTGTCAGCGAACTATTTTTGCTTGAATTTTCACTTAAAATTAAGCTTAAAGAGGGATTTTCTTGGCTTTGGATTGGCTTATTTGTTTTTGCCAATTTCTGTGAACCTACAAAAAAAAAGCCAAAGATGCGCTGAATAAATGTGATTCCCAGGAATTGTTTTTTAGAGCTCGACAAATGTATTCCTGGAAAACAGAGGCACGCACTCCGAGAGACATTTTCGTTACAGAATATTTGTATCTAATTTCACAATCCATTGAAAGATTTTTCTTTATTTTTTGTGGTTTGTTTCTCGTGGATTTCCCAATTTTCTATGTGCTCTGTGCGTTTCCTGTCGCGTGGCCCGCTGAGACATGAATCTCTTGGTGATTTATCTGCTGCTTGCTCTACACTCTCCACTCTCCACTTCCGTCATAGTTTGGATGGATTGTGGCCTAAATATTCTATTTGCAGGCAACATTCATTGCCCGGCCTCCGTGCTCATATTTATTTGTTTTGCGGCTGGAGTTGATCTCCCTGCCTGGGAGATTTCCATTTAGCTTTAACATATCTGCGTCTTATGCCCATGAAACGCACTGCCCATTGATCGATCCGATCCACCCTTGTCAGACGTTGTACCATTTGTTGATGGAACTCTGAAGTTTTTATTCGTTCAAGACGTCGTCTGCGAAATGATAAACAAATCGAGCGAAGAACTCAAATCTGCCTCTGCCCTTTGGGGTCCCAACATTTTTAGAACATAGAGAGAGACAGTGCGTGAGAGTGAGAGAGCGCGCGCTAGCCATAGTTGGTTGAGGGAAATATATATCTAAACATCTGTTTGATCGGGCCCCAAATCTCGTGCCCGAGCGAGCGCAAAAGTTCTCTGGCCAACAGCAGGCGGAAAATGTGAACAAAATCTCTTTGCTCTGGCGAATTTACCCAAGCAGCTTTTTCCGCTGTGCCGTTCAGTTCAAGTTGTGTTGCCGTTGCCGTTGGCGTTGCTGTTGCCTCTGACTCTGCCCCGGTTAGAGATTTTATTGGCCGCGCGTTCCGTGTTCCGTGTTCGTGCTCGTTTCAAACTCTATGAATAATGTAATAAAACAACAACAAAATAATTTGAAATCCATGGCAAGAGATCAAAGAAAAGTGCAGCCTCACACACACACGCACACACGCACACGCACAGAGAAAACAAAAGAAATGCAAGCCGCCGAGCCACACCTGATACTCCCAGCTCCACATTACGCATACGCAGCATATGCCGCTTGTACCTGCACAATTGCGTAATTCTTTGCTCTTACTCTGCTCGCGTTCGCCTCTCATCTTTTGAGGTGGAGGCTTTTGTTTTGGGGTCATCTTGCAATTGTTATAAATAAAAATCACATAAATTTAGACACACAAAATGTGTAAAATCGAAAGTGTTTTAGTTCCACACCTCGTTGGTGTCGCTGTTTGTGTGTGTGTGCGTCTAAAAATACATGAAAACATAAAGAATTAAATACAGTCAATGGTGTCCATGAAGGATAAGTGTGGCAAGTTGGAAAAAGCGTAAAAAAGTTGTCAAAAATTGTTATTAAAGAAAAGTAAAAGCCATGCGTTTGTTGGCTATAAATTTGTGTTTAAACTGTTGCCAAAAATAGGTAATATGAATAAATAATATCCTGGATATAGCATACATTTCGGACCCTTCCCGAGCATCCTTCATAGCCACTCTTGACTGTAAAAATCAAAGTGAAACATCAAATAATTTGAATTTGAATTCAGCTTGCGAGCACTATCAAACGGCTTCTCCTACAACATGTGTGTGTTATTTTTAGCAGCAGTTATAGGAATATAACAGATCGTGTGTGAATATATATTAAATCGGACACATATATCGTGTATGTGTGCGTGAGTGTGTCCATATGCGGCATGGCACCTTGAACAAACAATTATAAGAAAAAAGCGCAAACAAAAATGTTTTCTGGCCACAAAAGTGCGTAAGGCAGGGATGACCACGCCCACGGGTGGTGCCTCAGCTGCGCCACTGCCGCACGAGCTAACAGCCGAGTGGACCGTGCGCGCTCACCTGACCTTTGCCCGTGCCAGCGAGCCAGTGCATGGGGAGGGCAGCGCCACAGAGCAGCCTGCCGTGCAGCCTGCCGTGCATCCTGTTCATGTCGTCTACAAGTGGTGCACGCCCTGCGACGAGCAGGACTTGGACAAGGTGAGTGCCAGACAGCCAGCTATCCTCCAGGAACTCAATCCACATTCCACTCTGCAGACGGCCACCACTTTGGGCACCAGCTTCCGTTCGACCAACTCCTCGGCCACAACGACCAATGCGGATTCGGCCTTCGGCAGTCCACAGGCATCGCGAGCCCTGCCTGCGGGAGCAGCCACCACGCCAGGAGCCACCGCTCAAGTGTGCGGCACGCGTTGTCGCAGCACTTGCAACATTATGGTTTCCGCTGTGGCTGACTTCCTGCCACAGGAAGCGACGACTGCGGCAGCAGCGAATGAGCCTTTCGTCTATCACAACAAGGTGCGGGCACAACAGCTGCGCGATGCCTTCTCGCAGACAAGCGACCACGAGGAGTCGCAGCAGCAGCAGCAGCAGCAGTCGGTGGAGCCTCAGCAGCAGCGACGACGTGCCGCCTACGAGCAGCGTCGCGCGACCACCGAGGCGCTTGTGAATTTTGCCAGCAGGCGGCAGGCAGAGGAGGCGAACACTTATGTGGTAAGAGGAGGAATCCTTACCTCTGCTCTCCCTCTAATTGATTGATTTGTTCTGCAGCCAACCTACTCGCCCACGCCCACCACGCCCTCGTCCACATTCAAGTCGGCCTCGATGCCGAGGATAGCGCCACAGGCAGGAGGAACGTTGCCCAGGCTGCCGCCCAATTTGGGGGAGAAGAAACCGCGCACCGTGCACATCGATGTCTACTGCACGGGCTCCGAGGGGGATGAGGAGGCGGACGATGAGCAGCAGGCAGATGTGGAGATCTCCTCCAGCTCCAGCTCCAGCTCAGACTCGGATCTAGCGGGCAGCAAGCGCTACGATCTGGACTCGAATTCCACGCCGCAGACAGTGTTGGACAACGAGCAAATGTTGCTGCGGCATCAGCGAATCTCCGGAGGAGCCATGCCACGCCGCTTGGGGCAGCAAAAGGAGCAAAAGGAAAACCAGCAGCAGCAGATGAGCCTGGGCCATGCCATCACCAAATGCAGCACCGCCGAGGAGGTGACCGAATCGAAGCAGCTGCTCTTCCGCAAACACATTGGCGATCAGCGGGCAGCCAAGTTGGCCAACTTGCGACAGAAGTACATGCGACAGCCAAGCGATGACACCATCAGCAGCACCTACCCGAACTCCTCGCACTCGACCATGCCCAGGGATGCCACCTGCAGCAGCATCTCCAGCGTGGCAGCGGCCACCGATTGTGTGGACTCTTCGTGGAAGGAAACGGACGAGCCGGATCATCCGTTGGGCGTTGCCTTTGGCCTGGCCAAGTCGGATAGTTTTGATTATGAGAACTCGCTGGATCGCCTGCGCATTAGCCAGATGGAGCGGCTGTGGTCGCGTCAGCACTCGTTGGATTTTCCACAGAATGGAGGCAGCAACTTGACACACCAGCAGCTGCAGCAGCAACAGCCTCTTCATCAGCATTTGTCTCCCCATCAGCCTCCTCAGCATTTGCAGACCATCAAAGAGGTGCAGTCGCAGCGCAACTCCTTCCAGCGCAGCGACACGATCCCCTCCGAATCGGATGGCTTCTCCGACACGAACATTTTCAACACGTATCCGGGCAGGCAAATATCGCAGCTGCAGCAACGCAATCGTCCGGGGTTCCTGCAGTTCTTTGGACCCTCCATGGGTGCACCCGTCGCTGAGCAGCCCACGCCGCCAGTGACAGCACCCGTGCAGTCTGCTTCAGTGGCCAGTGCAGATCCGTTTCGATTGCTTCACCCAAGCTATCGGTGGAAGAGCGAGGCACGCGACAATCTCAGCGTGCAGCGACCCTCGGGATCGCCTTCGTCGGAGCGCAGTTCGCCGCAGCTGCTGTCGGCGGCCACCACTGTGGTACGCTGTGGCAGCGAGGCACCGCCCAGCACCACATCGGCCAGCACATTTGGCACCACAGTGGTGACACCCTCGCCGCTGCCCGGGCGTCGCTTTGACATCTCCCGCGACAGTCCGAGCGTGGCCAGTGAGGCGTCCACGGCCACCGTTTCGGGCTACACCCACGAGCATCTGGAGAAGACGCGACGCTTTGGCAATGTGGTGGCCATGCGCAAGCCAGGCCATCATGTCGGACCCACCAAGAACCCAAACTGTCAGTGCGAGAGCTGCCAACGTTGGCTGGCTGAACGTTTTCAGTTGCGCGGTCGAGCGTTTTCTTTGGGCGAGCGACCAGTGTTGCGAAGGCCGCAGTAGCAAGCATTTAGCACTTTGCCACCCCCCACATAAGTATCAATTAACCCATACTGCCCCTCAGTGGATTTCATTTTCTTTCGATTAAGTTTAAGCCGCGAAATGTTCCTCACACAAGAATGAATAAAACACAACAGAAATTGTGCGCTGAATCAGTTTATTGTTTAATGTTGTAATAAAGTCATCAAATAATAGTCTGTAGAATGGAAAATGTGTACTTTATTGGCTGTGGTTTTGCGTAAAACATGACAAAAACACTTAAAAAATTAACTAATTTCTAATCCGCTCTTTCCCTCTTCCTAGGCCTCTGGTCGCTTGTCGGAGTCAACACGGAAGCTGGATCTATTGCGCTATTCGCTGGATCTGCGGCGCCTCGAGCTGCCAGCGGACTCTCCGGCTGCCCAACAGCTCAAGGCGGAGCTGCAGATTTTGCAGCAGTCAACGTCGCCGGGGCCCGTCACCTACACATCGCTGCAGACGGGGCAGGGCGGAATGTTGGGTGGCAAACCGTATCAGTCGGTGTCGTCGCTGGGGCGCTGTGCCAGTGTCACGGGCAAGCTGGAGGTGCGGCTGATGGGCTGTCAGGATCTGCTGGAGGATGTGCCGGGGCGCTCGCGACGCGACAAGGACAACAGCTCCAGTCCCGGCGATCTGCGCAGCTTCGTCAAGGGTGTGACCTCGCGGAGCAGCTCCAAGAGCTACTCGGTGAAGGATGAGACCTCGCTGGAGATCATGGCTGCCATTAAGCTGGACAACATCACCGTGGGACAGACATCCTGGAAGCCTTGCTCTCAGCAGGCCTGGGATCAGCGTTTCTCCATCGATCTAGATCGCTCCCGCGAGCTCGAGATTGGAGTCTTTTGGCGCGACTGGCGCTCCCTGTGCGCCGTAAAGGTGTTGCGCCTCGAGGAGTTCATCGACGATGTGCGCCACGGCATGGCGCTGCAGCTGGAGCCGCAGGGTTTGCTCTTCGCCGAGATTAAGTTTCTCAATCCGATGATATCGCAGAAGCCCAAGCTGCGCCGCCAGCGCATGATCTTCAACAGGCAGCAGGCGAAGAATATCCCACGGGCCAAGCAGATGAACATCAATGTGGCCACCTGGGGTCGCCTGCTCAAGCGGAATGCCCCGAACCATGTGCACATGGGCTCGAGCGACGTCACAGGCGCAACGGCTGGCTCTGCCCTGGCCACGGGCCGCGACTCGGAGTCGCCCATTTCGCGCACGCCCTCGTCGGATGCGCTGGTGGAGCCTGAGCCGTATACGCCAGGCGAGCAGGCTCAGAATCTGGAGTTCAATCCGGATGCGGGCATGCACGAGCACGTGGAGACGCCCGGCGAGTACCCGGATCCAGCGGCCAGCGGTTTGAGTGGCATGCGGCCACTCTCCATGCACATGCAGGGCATCAGCGTTCTGCCACCCGACTCACCGCCAGTGTCCGCCGCCGCAGCAGCCGCTGCTGGCAGACCCAATTCGCTCATCATACAGATGCCGCCGCAGGCAGGAGGCGCCAAGGTGCCAGCAGTCATCGGTGGACGCACCGCAGCGCCCACAACGGCGCCACCGCCGCCGCCTTTGCTCAAGTCAACGGCCAACACGCCGGTGCTGGACCAGGAGGTGAGTTCGATCCAGAGTTTATACAGGCCCCTCCCTAAACAGTTTACCTCCTCTACCTGCTCATGTATAAAGATATTTCATGTAAATATTTAAAGCTGTGTTCCCGTAGCTGGTTTGATCGTTGTGCCTGCCACATGCCATTGCCACTTGCCACTTGCCATCTCCTTTTGCTTCACTCCTATCTCATGTACATACTTCACCCATCCACAACCCACACACATTTGTAATCTGTACAGTTATCGCATCATTATCCTCTCCTTGGTGTTGGCTTTTGTATTATTGATTGTACATAAATGCATACATATTTACACACATTTGTACATAAATACATCGTTGATCATACATGTAAGCCTTGACCATATGTGTGTGAAGTATTTGGAATGGAGAAGGATGCCAACCTCCATGCAGAAGGATCCAACCATGCAGATGTTGGGCTTGGAAATTGATCGAAAATTACATAAACAATCTGCTGGGAATATGCCAACACTGCCAAAGGGAAGCCCGTATGACACTAGCTTATCATTGCCACTGAGCGCTGTATGACACTAACTTCGCATTAGCCCCGATCATCTATTGTGGAATAAATTGTTTTTACATTTCTTAACAAGTTGTGTTGATCCGTTAAAAAGCTGCAGCAAATGTAAGTTAGTGTCATACGGGCATTAGAGTGAACATTAAGCTGCCGTTTTCCCCCCCTCTTTATGCCACTCATTCTTCACCTACATCCAACATCATCATCATTCCATTCCCTTCTCGCTCTTGGATTTCTCTCTCTGTCTCTCACTCACTCTATCTCCCTCTGTGCGAAAGAAGCTTTCTTACTCGCTTTCTATCCAAATCTTTCTCTCATTCTCTGTCTCTCTCTTTTGTGCTTTGCGCTGTCCTTCCTTTCTCCGCCTCTCTGTGTGTCCCTGAGCGACTGTCTCTGTTGCCCGTCTCCCGCCTACCGTCATCCGTCTGTCATGATCTCCGTTAATCGCCGACAGCTGCAGGATGTCTTGCACGAATTTGATTTCCTCTCCGACATGGACTCGCGTCCAACCACGCTGCGGCGCCTGCTGAAAGAGCGGGACATGGAGCAGCTGGAGCTGGACCAGGAGGCGCTCGAGAGCATTTTGCTGCAGCAGCAGCAGTCCGAGCAGCAGGCACTGCACCAGAGGCAGCTGCAGGAGCAGCAGAGGCTCCAGCACTTCCAGGAGGCACAGCGTCTGGCCATCCTCGAGCTGTGCGAGCACCTGGGAAGGAAGTGCCAGTTGGACGAGTTGGAAGGGTTGGATACGGAGCAGCAGCAGGAGCAACAAGATCAGTCCAGACAGAAGGAGAAGCAGCTCATGATCGAGCGGTCCAAACAGCTTCAGAGTCAGCCACCGTCACCGCCAACGCCTCCTCTTCCTCCTCCACCGCCGCAGTCGCAGCCATCTACCCAGACCCCGCTCTTGCGCTCGCTACCGCTCTCGATCTCGCCAGTTAGCCGTCCAGTCACCTATCCCTGCCCCAGCCACAGCCAAAGTCCACTCGCTGTCATGCCACCAACAAACCAATTTCAGTTGCAGCACGATCCCGCCCAGACCCAGTCCAGCAATCGCTTTGGTGCCGCCGTCGAGGATCTGTCACGGCCATCGGCAGTGGAGCAGCAGCTGCACCGTCCGGTGCTCACCCTGCCGCCGGTGGTGCTGCTGGGCGGCCGGGAGGAGGACAGATCGGTGCCGCCCTCGCCCCTGGTCGAGTATCCCGAGGACGATGACGAGTATCTGTACAGGGCCGATGGCGGCAGGGGCAGCCAACATCTGCTGCTGCAGTCCAGCCACAGTTCCAGTGCGGGCGATCGTTTCTGTGTGGAGGTTAGGAGGTTTTTTCATTTGATTCTTTTTGTTTTGCTTTTGGTTTGGAATTTTTGCCTTGGTTTTTTTGTGTATTGGTTGGCAATCGAATTTATTTAATATTATTCACTAATACCGCAAAAAAGCCTTTTCGGTTTCTTACATTTATTCGTTTATACACGATTTTTGTTGGGTTTTTGTTAATGTTACTGTTATCGTTATCGTTTATCTTTGCCGTTATCGATTGCAGCATTGAATGGAATGAAATATCAGCGATAAAATTGCAGAAACTGTCCCTAAACCATTCATTAAACATAATCATGCACACGACAAACACAAAATCACACTCACATTTGTTTCAATTGAACCTAACAACGCGTTTAACAGCACTGCTTTGTGGTGTTAACAGTAGCTCATAGTGTTAGATAACATTTTAAACTAACAGTTAAGCCACCTGTAGACACGTAACTCCGTGTGAAACTTCCTCTTTAAACCTAACTTTGATGCTAACCTAATTTAAAAATTAAATTGTTTAATTACGTCCCCGAAAACGACTTGAGAGCTCTGTAGAAAATGTATGAAAAATACTCTTGTACGTAATCCCAGCGATTAGATATCTAAAAAGTGACAAAAGTGATCCGAAAGCTTTTTAAATAGAAACGAAAAGATCACAGGGAAAAGGCGAAGAGCCGCGAAAGTGCGGCACGTGCCAAAAGGCGAGCACCCCAGCACCTCCACTCACACGACATTAATTTTCCACCGTCAACGTTCCTCGAATTTTCCATTTCATTTAAGATGTTTACCACCTACCACCTACCACCTACATCTTGTCTTTCTGTGTCTTTCTGTGTGTCTCCCATCTATGTACTCATCTATGTACCGCGCGAGCTGTTGTCACAATTTTCCCCAACGTCTTACGTAGCATTTTGGCCATTTTTAGACGCAAAGAAGCGACGCAGAAGCGCCTAAAATGCTAAGCGACCATTTTGCCTGGCCTCTGGTCATGACTTTGGCACTTGTTTGCCTTCAGTTGCCAGTCGTTTCCCTCGCTGCTGTCACTGCTACTGCCCTCGGGGTATAGCCCGCTATCCGTTCGATTTCGTGGCCATGCCGTGGCGTCATGTTTGTGCCAGCATTTCATGCACTCGCGCAGGTCCTGAGGCAAATGTTTGCAGTGCAACTTCAGCAGGAGCAGCAGCATCATCATTCCCATTTTCATAGTCAGATTTGGCCCATCCGTCAGCTGTTAGCCACATCCGCACCAGCCATTTGTGATGCACCGTCTGCTGTATGTTTTGTGTGTCCCAGTCCCAGTTGCAGTCGTTGAGTATCGCAGCTCTTTGAACCCTCACAATCCTCTTGCAGGCGCATATCAGTCTCGTACATATCACACTCGAACCCATCGATGCGAGCTGCACCACCAGCTGCCTGATAGAGGAGGTGGCCGAGCCAGAGCCACAGCCGGAAACCAAGGCAGTGGCAGAGTCAGAATCCCAATCTGAGGCATACGTTGAGAGTGTGTTGCTCGAGACAGTTGTTGAAAAGAAAGAGGAGCAGCAGGAGCAGGTAAAAGTCAACAGAAACGTACAGGCAGACCATACCAGTCCCAGCAGAGCTCTCAAGTTGTGTCCCCCAGATCTAAACTTAACCAAAATATTACCAACCAAAGCGCTAACAATTCTTCTTTGCTGTCCCTCAGGTCATACCGCAGCTGGGCAAACTCTACGTGGGCAGCAACCAGCAGCAGCAGCAGCAGTATGGACAGCAGTCCTCGCCCATCATCCAGGAGCCACCGACTCCGACCATCTATGGCAACAGCGCGGCCGCTGGCGCACCACAATTCCCGCAGCCCACACAGCGCCAGGATAAGCTGATCCAGCCTGGACAGCAGCCCATCTATGCGAATCAGTACGAGCTGAATGTGGCCAAGGCAGCGGCTGCCGCCTCTGTGTACACGCCCACGACCAGCTCCTCGTCGACGAGCAACACCAGCAGCCAGCAGCCTGGGCAGGGGCAGGGGCAGGGGCAGCGCAAGAATGTGGCACGCGGCCTGCAGTTCCACGAGGGCAGCAGCCGCCTGGGCAAGCAACAGCCACCGCCCAATGCTGGCATGCTCTCCATGGACAACTTCCGACTGCTGAGCGTGCTGGGACGCGGACACTTTGGCAAGGTCATCCTGTCGCAGCTGCGCAGCAACAACCAGTACTATGCCATCAAGGCGCTCAAGAAGGGCGACATAATCGCACGCGATGAGGTGGAATCGCTGCTGAGCGAGAAGCGCATCTTCGAGGTGGCCAATGCCATGCGCCATCCGTTTTTAGTCAATTTATATTCGTGCTTCCAGACCGATGTAAGTGGCAGCGACAAGCAGCTGAAAGAGTTTTCCAATTCCTAATCCTGTTTCTTTGTTTCCCCCACAGCAACACGTTTGCTTTGTGATGGAGTACGCCGCCGGTGGGGATCTAATGATGCACATCCACACGGACGTGTTCCTGGAGCCGCGTGCCGTCTTCTATGCCGCATGCGTTGTGCTGGGACTGCAGTACCTGCACGAGAACAAGATCATCTATCGCGACCTGAAGCTGGATAACCTGCTGCTGGACACGGATGGCTATGTGAAGATTGCCGACTTTGGCCTGTGCAAGGAGGGCATGGGCTTTGGCGATCGCACGGGCACATTCTGCGGCACACCAGAGTTTCTGGCGCCCGAAGTGCTCACGGAGACGTCGTACACACGGGCCGTGGACTGGTGGGGTCTGGGCGTGCTCATCTTTGAGATGTTGGTGGGAGAGGTGAGTCCAGCAGCGAACTAGATGTCCTCTGTGAATGTTTAACTGATTGTGTTTCCCTTTCTGACAGTCACCTTTCCCTGGCGACGATGAGGAGGAGGTCTTCGATTCGATTGTGAATGATGAGGTGCGCTATCCGCGCTTCCTCTCACTCGAGGCCATAGCCGTGATGCGTAGGGTGAGTCATTCTCTCACTGGGTCTAGGAAAATCGATGCTTATTAGCTCAACAATTTTCACAGCTGCTGCGCAAGAATCCAGAGCGACGTTTGGGCTCCTCGGAGCGTGATGCGGAGGATGTCAAGAAGCAGGCGTTCTTCCGCTCCATTGTCTGGGATGATTTGCTGTTGCGTAAGGTCAAGCCACCGTTTGTGCCCACAATTGTAAGTCCATTGAGTGCTCAAAAAGTGTCATTCGATATATTTATTTGTGTTTAAATGTCTAACGTAGAACCACCTGGAAGATGTCTCGAACTTTGATGAGGAATTCACGTCGGAGAAGGCGCAGCTGACGCCACCAAAGGAGCCGCGTCACCTGTCCGAGGATGAGCAAGTGCTCTTCCAGGACTTTTCATACACGGCCGAATGGTGTTAGTGCGTCTCCAGTTAGTCCTTAATGGCTCACCCAATGGGCCTAGCCCGATCGTTAGCCCCTTTGCCCTTTGCTTTTAAAAGTGTACGAAGTTATTGCTAGCTTAAGTGAATGTGAGCGGAATATTTAAACAGCCAATGCCTCCAGATAATAACCCATACAGGACATATATAATTATATATCTACATAGAAACTATATATATATATATGTACATCTAACCATGTACTCATCGCGAGCCAGAGAGCTTCGCTTTGTGGGCAGAGCAAGAGCATTTTTTCGATCATCAGCATGTCAGCCCCTTCCATCAGCATGAACCATTTAACGCTTCTTTTAATTTCCCAACGCAAGAACGAGATAATATATTGAGAATAGTCTGACGAAACCCCCGAGGAGGAGAAAGGCCTTAAACGCAACGTTGTAGATTTTTTGGACAGAATTTTGTGTGGTGAGCCCCGGTTCCAAATAGATTTTAGAGATGCAAATTATATATACACCCAGGCTATTTTACAAGCGCCAACAATAGAACCGAGTGGAGTAGCATATTTTCATACAAAACATACAAGAACAAATTCAAGGATAAACCTAAACATAAATATATATAAATATATTTTATACTGCATGCATACATACAACAAACCCAGGAAAAATGTCTTGTTAAAAAAGGAGAGAAGAGCTCATCCTCCAAGCACAGTGTGTGAAAGTGGAGAGATAATACTTACAATTTTTAATGTGTAAACCCCTGTAAATTTATTCTTTGCTTCTTTTCGGAAATTCAACTCAGCCAATAAGGTCAGCCAAATTGACTATTTGAACGAGTTGTGTTATATTTTAAAGCTACTTTTTATTATTTAAATTCATTTACACACACACAAACACAAACACACACACATACACACACACAACGCCTATACATTTGTTATTTATTATTATTATTGTACTTTACAAGAAAACTGTATTGCTTTGAGCATTTTTAATTCAATGATACGAATGGATTTCAAACGATTTGATTGTATGCCTACAGAGAGAGAGAGAGAAAGAGAGTAAGAGAGATAACGGTACGCTTTAACAGAAAAACAACCCTTAATGCCGCTCTCTCCGATGGAGACCGAGTCTTTGCTCTCGCTGGGTGTGGAATACGATCGGATTGTGTTGTGTTTCGCTTAAGATCTATGCTAATTTTAAATTAATTTTTAAATTGTATTTAAGTTTTGTAATAATCGATTATGCAAGCATAGGCTAAGGCTATCATTATGTGAAAATAATTAACTGATACATACGAACACTGCACACCCCTCATGCAGATCAATATACATAGAAACACCAAGCAAAAGCAGAAGCAGTAGCAAACCTGATATGATTATGATTGCATTCGCAACTTGGAATATCGATTCATCAGCCCCATTCCCTTCCTCCTCCCCCCCCTCTAGCTGCCAAGTTGTGCGTGTCCTGTCTCTTATTTATGCAAACTATGATATGATTTTTGAAATAAAATGTATCTATCGCTATTGAATAAACGCAGTTTGGTGTCATCAAACAAGTTGGAAATTTGTATTTTTAATGCTTCACTTCACATGGTTGATCGTCGGACAGTCTGTAAACGATTGACTAAATAAAATATACATAAATCTTAAAATATATTGGGGGACAGCGTCTTCTATGATAGATTATATTAAACATATTTTAGAACTTCTTTTCACTGAATCCTTCAGTCACCTGGTAATACAATATATTGCCTGTATTATCCACTATGGCCAAAAATATGTTACTGCAAAATGAGAACAATGAAAATTAGTAATGGAAATCTTTAAACTATGGTCTTGGGTGCTCACTTTTTTCCAAATTTATCTTGCATTGCCTCAACCAGGCTGAAATGAATGCCCTTCGTATGAATCAAGGGTATGTAAGCCGCCTGTGTGTCCTCTTTGCGCAAGTAAAACACCTTCAAATCATCATCATAATGCGGCTGCAAGTGGCCACATCGCTCATCTAAAAGATAAATAATTATAGCAAACATTTATGGTAAAATTGTTCATCGATTTACCCCTTTTTAAGTCGTTGTAGACCTGCAGAGCCAGAGCTGCTGTCAAATCATCTGGGCATACATTTTGAAAATCCCTCAGTTGAAGCTGCAATGAACGTTTGAGAGTTACTGGACTGTGGAGGCTGAAATGCATCGACCTGAGATGTGCTTACCATGGCTGTAAAACTGTCGAATGCTTTTCTAGGTTCTTCTACGCCCACTCTGCCGTGGGAAAGCGCTTGCAAATGGAATATAATGAAGTACCGCAGCAGTGTCTTACTGAAGGAATGCTATGCGGGAACAGCTGAAGTACTCCACTAATGTTTCTACTTAACAATAATACGCGAAAGAACAAATTGCTGTTAGTAGGGATAGGCTGAACTGCACACTTTAATAGGTGCACATTCGAGTGCTTAGCAAATGGCACTTAAAAAAAAAAGATTTGCTACTTTAAGTGCTGCATTTGTTGCGCACTTTTTATTTAAACAATAAACAATTATTTTGCTTTACTTTCATTAAAATTTAGCAGCAGTGTGACCGCGGAATTATCGATAAATTATACCGCAAAGCCCTCAAAAATATATCAAAATATACATTCTCATTGTAAAAGCTTACCGTAAATATACTGTAATATATAATCATATTCCTCTGTTTTGATGTTCTATTTGATATTACTAGCTAACTAAGAGTCTCAGCGCTGAAACTATTATTTTATCCAATTTATCAATAAATTTTCCACAAGATTCGATAGTTTTCACAACTTTTTTTTGCTGGAATATTTATAAATTAAGTTTATAACTAAAAAGGTAGACCCACAGTCCAATATCGAGTCGATGGCAGAAAGCTTCTGTTAGCCGAACTGCGTTAACATTGCTGTTAAGCTAACATAAGCATAAGAAGTTGCTGCAAAGCGTTACACAGTTGGCGCTGCCTTTGAATTCGAATGCCCGGGAGCATAAAATTAGTTTAGGTACATTTCTAATGAAAACATTTAATGCTGTCATGTACAGTTATTTTTTGACGGTTTTTGATGGGCAACAAGTTCATGGTCTATTAAGCGCCTCATCAAAATATAATCTTTGTATGCAGACATTGTCTTTGGGTTTTGTCTAGACAAAAAGACAGGCCCTGTCTGCCACTTGGGCCCTTGACAGTAAAGTCCGCCCCAACTCCACGCATAGACAATGTAGACAAGGAACAAGGCAACAAATTATGCTAAGTAGATGCAGTTGGCCAAAGACGGAGGTGGCGGAGTATATGCATGGCAAGCAGTTCCCAAGGCATCTGGCAGGACCCTCCTCCCGCCCAGCGTCTGGCCAAGTGATAAGGGTTTGGCAGCAGCCTCAGCCGAAGGCTTACCCTCCCATATGCATGGGCATGTGCCTGCATATCAATGTATGTTTCGTCTGCGATAAGCAACTTTTTGCTGCTCCTCCGCAGACTCCTCCTATGCAGATTAGTTTTGCAGTTTGAAGTCGTTACTGTGGTTGGGCGGGCGGCTGCGGCATGGAGTTGGTAAAGCGGCGGGCTCAAGGTATTCAATTAGGATGTGCCCGGGAATCAATGCGTAGATGAAAAGATCCTGAGACCACAATGGCAGAGACCAGATGCTGCGGTCGATGGCTATTATGGAGCTTGTCAATGACAGGGACGACACACGGCGCACAGCGGGAGGCCACAGCTGACTTCCCCCAGCCAAGGCAATTACAGTGGCTACAACGGCAAACGACAGCAATTGAAACAGTTACACACACTCGTATAGCCATGTGTGCGTGTGTGAGTTGGGGTGGTGTTTGCTGGTTGCTTGCGGTTACTTAATGCTGTTTACGGTCCACAGTCCACAGTCCAGAGTCCAGAGTTTGTCCAGTGGGTGCGTGTGCCTCGTGCAGTTGGCCACAATATTATTTGCACTTGCTGCCTTGGCCCTCCACGTTTATCCCTGGGACGGAGCTCACGGCACGGCGCTGCACGGCATGGCTGGGCATGGCCATAACCATTCGCAGAGCTAAATGGCCAGTTGAAGCATTTATGGGCCACAACTAGTCGCTCTTCGTGGTGTGTGCTCGTGTTTTTGTGTGTGCGTTAAATTGCTTCATCTGCTTGGCTGGCCGGCTGACTGGCTTGTTGGCTTTAATTAAAAATACTTTCGCCTCGTAAAGTTCAAAGGTGAGCCCATATATGTATGCTATAAATTGTTTTTTTGCTCTCCCCTTCCCACTCGTTGGATGCTGTGGAACACCCCACGGAGAATGCAAATTGTTGTCTCTCGCTCTCCGCTGGGTGCCACTTAACATATTTGCCACATATTCGCACTGGCACGGTATTTGCCTTGCACCATTTTTTTTGCTGGACATTTGCATGCCGAAGCCGTGTGCTCTGGTGGGTAACGGAGGTGCCAGAGCTTGACATGGACACCCGCTCTCAGACCGCTTGGGGGGTAGACGCTGGGAGAATTTTAATTGAGCAACCGGCAACCGGCAACCGGCAGCCGGCAGCCGGCAATCAGCAACAGCGCCGCGGGGAGCAATGGAGATTTATTGGATCGACGTGTCATGTCTGTTGTGCTTTGGTTTTGCACACTTTCCCGCACTCTCCACTCTCCAGTCTCCAGTCTCCACTCTCCATGGACTGGATATTTGGTTTTGTAAGCAAGAAATTAAAGTTTTATTGCGGTCAGAGTGGTATTTGAATTGCTTCTCCACTTGTTCTCAATCCTTCCGGACTTCCTTCTTCATTCTTCATCTTTAGCAAAGTTTTCCAGCACTTATTCACGTCTTTTGCACAATTTTTGCCAGCGATTGGAGTTTTTCATCGCTTATTCTTCGACCTTTGAGTGCTTGTTAATTTTTATTTTCATTCTTTCTACATAACTGAGAAGTTTCCCCCAAAAAACTGTGGAATGTCATCAATGCGAATTATGTGCTGTACCCAAATTGAGGATTACATTCATCCATTCCATGCTGGGACAGACAGACATTGCTGTACGGATTTAACCGCACTTTGGCCGACTGGCGACTGTCGCTGATTAAATTTGTAGCCGCCTTCGTTAATGACAATTTAAGCGGACTAATGGCTTAATGGCCTTTTGGCCATCGTTGTGGCATTGAGTCAAAATGATTCTGCCGCATCATTGGCAATGCAATTAACTCAACGATTTTGGTTTATTTTGCCGCTTTTCCGGTTGTTTGTGCTTGTGTGCTGGTCGGTGTCCCTGGGTAATTAGGAGGCGGAGCGGACGACTTTCCTGCTAGTTTTTTCCGCTTGTCTGTTTATGTCTCTTAATGGCTCTTCCCTGACTGTGCGCGAAATTTCATTAAAACTCTATAATTGCATGACAAGACAAGATTTTCGCACTCATCGTGGCTGAGCGAGGGAGGGGAGGGAGTGGTCGGTGCAACTTTTGCGTTATCCCTTTCATGTTCACGCCGCAAGCTCTGGCAAATGGCGCGGAATGCAATTGATTTTCCAGCAATTGGTAATTGAAAGCTCTGCTGGAAAGATATGATTAGATTAGATTATGTCGAATGGCTTGATTTATTTTCTTGGATTCTTGGCTATATTTAGGAAATCAATTAGTATCCAAAGCGCATCAACTCTCGGATGATGGCTGAACTCTCCAACACACATCTCTCCGCCTCCAACTCTCCGCAAAGCCACAACACTCCAAGAGAAGCTTCAGCTGCGACGCAATTATGTACCACTTCCCTCTCTCTCTATCTCTCTCTCTCTCTCTTTTGTAGCCCTCACGCATCATTGCGGTGGTGCGTGCTCTCATTAGCTCACTGCTTTGATCCTCTCTCACAAACGCGAGCACAGCAATGTCATCAGAACAACTGTAAATTAAGCAAGCAGGCGAGATGCAATAGAAGGAGAAGAGCAAAATACACTGGGAGTATTATTTGCAACCCAATTGGAAATTCAAAGACAGCAAAGTAATTGCCCTGCATTAGGTATTAGGTATGCAATTACTACCTTGTTTATAATTAATTTTTGATTTACCCTCAGGGGCCAGCGATTGAGATGCACGAGCAGCCATCCAGCAATCAGTCATTTGACCAAGAAAAGCAATTAATTGCATTGATTCAAACATATGTAAGTTATTTATGCACACGAGTGCATCAGACTATCTGACATTTGTAATGCTAAAAGCAATGACAGGGGACACGGCCACAGATACGGATAAGTAAATTTCATTTACTGGGAAACCCTTGCCAAACATCTATTATTAGCCTTTGGCACGGACAAACTTCGGAGATACAAATCACAAAATGTGACATTACATGTTGCAATTTGAGGCTGCGGTGGCGTGCAAGCAAATTGAATCTTGCTGTTTGGTCTACAGGAGGCAGGAGGCACTTTCAGCCTGATGGAATATCAAAAGCATGCGAATCCTTTGAGTAGAAGTAGCTCAAGCAACTAAACACACAGGTAAATATGTATATGTAATGTATATATGTTTCTGGAATTATACAAAAGATAATGCTGATGCACAATTGGATTTTGCAGTTGAGCATGGGAAATGCAGCACACCAGTGCACAGCCAGGATTCATTTTCCACTCGAGTGGAGTTGAGCGGTTTTCGCATTTCAGCAAAATTTCAATGCGACAGACAACAAGGACTAAGCACTAGGCAGCAAGGGCAAGGGGATGTGGATGGGGACGTTTCCAGGACAATGGTCCGGGCCAGACAGCATTGTCACGGCTGCTGCTGTTGTCCACTTTGGCAGGACCTTAAACATCCCCATTGACTGACATTTATCACTGGGTGGGGCTCCACAACCGGAAGACTTTACAGCATTTGTTGGTTTTGCTGCTGTTGTTGCTAGGAGAATTCATTTGCGTAATTAGTGGCCAAGTGGTGGCATCCACAATGTAGCAGAGGCAGCAACCGCAAATCAGACCACAAGGTAAGTGCTTTGAAATCACCGCAACGTCTCTTGATTATTGGCACCAACCTCCTGCAGACAGGACAGGTCAGCAAAATTCATAGCACACTTCACTGCGGCAAGCGGATAGGAGTTCAGGCAGCAGGAAGGATGATGGTGCATCACAGCTTCAGCTCGATTCAGCTTGATTGTCATGGGATTCTATGGCATCCATTTCAATGGAAAGGTAACGACAACTTTGTTGAACAGAAATCGTCGTTACACACGCACTCGTAAATATTTTATGGCAGATGCTATTTTGGTACAAAGAAGCGACCATCTGATTTGCTTGGGAGAGGTACTTCGTCTGGCCATATTAGCTCACAACTGGACTGCCTTATCATGTCTGATGATTCGATGAATTTAAAGGGTAATTGAAAATCACTTCCACTGAAGCTTTACTCACTTTATTCCAGATCCAATTGAAATGTTTATTTCCGTCTTACAATCTTCTTCAAAGTTGTAATTGATTGCATTGATTGGAATCCATTGCTGCCTCCACGAACTCCTCCCTCCGAAGACGACTTAAGGCCGAGACCGAGGGCGTTCGGCTTGGATTAAAAGAGTGTAATTAAATTACCTTTTAAACTTGTAGCCAACTTAATCAGAGGGGAGGGCAAGTGGAAAACTTAATTTGAAGACGACCGACCACGTGCCGTAGAGAAGGAGGCACGGACATTCCCCATCGTCCCTGAGCTAAGCGCGTGCTACGTGTTAAATTACAAGGGCACGCACACCACCACAGGAACGAAAACACGGAAAAGCGAAAGGAGCAACAGCAGAACAGAGCAGAAGCAGCAGCAGCACAAGATAGAAAGGCAAGAGGCAAGTGGTAAGCAAAACATGGCAAATCAAAACAAAAACACACGATTTACCGGCAAAATGCACGTGACATCTGTGGGGAGTTTTCGTTCAATACACGAGACGCGATCATCCTTCGTCCAGTGACGAGTGCAACCCAACGAATCCATCCGAGCCGAAGCTGCGCAGAATCCAACGAGGGCTATAAAAGCGTCAGACAGACAGCATGCGACGCATTTGGTTGTCGACTGCTGCAAGGAAGTGTTCAAAGTTTAAACCGAAAAGTCCAAGTACCAGTGCGCACAGTGGAACTGAACAAACACAAGAGTGAAAGCAAAAGTGAAACTTTAAAGCCCCACAATACATGCATATATGTAGATGTTGGGGATGCATGTGTGAGGAGAGTGTTTATGCAAGTGTTTGACGTTGAGTTGGCCAAGTGGATTTCTATTTTAGTGCCATTGAACGAAGGCGGCAGCAGGCAACGTGCGAAGAAGGGCTGACTTTTGTTGCCTCTGTGCGTGTGTGTTTGTGTGTGGCACTAAATTCTGCTGTGACTGACTGCAGCTTGTGCACGCTTTAAAAGGCGGCTCAGCTCTGCACGGCACGACACATTGAGACATTTTGCTAAAGTGCTTAAAGGCATCTCAGTGTCAAGCGATAGACTGACAAGTGCATTGAGTGATTGAAACAACCCAAAGACAGGAAGAACGAGAAGAGACAGAGACGCTTGGCAAGTGCACTCTGATATTTGGTCACCTTGTAGAAGGTAGGAGGACCAGGAAGTGGGCAGCCCAGCCATGTGGAGCAGGCAGCGTATGCGCCATAAGCCGCTTTGGGCCCTAATATCCTTGACCGTTTTGCTGCTGGTCTTGGATAAAAGCAATGCCAACACGGAGACCGATGAGACCACCAGCACATCGGAGCCAGGTGAGCTTTAATTGGATGTACATATACACATATACATATGCACGGTTGTACAGGTGTGCGTGCAGTTTGACCTTCAGTTAGCAAGGAAAGAATGAAAACCCCAAAAACATAGATTATGACAGGCCTCAACTGGGCGCTCTGTCGATGTGCAGGTAGGCACTTTATTAAATGGGATTTCCATGCGATATTCACACACGCACGCACACAACGAACAGTCAAAGAACCGTAGGGAAAGGCCACAAACCGACCAGGAAGACCAGAAGCAGCAGCAGCAGCAACAGCAACAGAAGGGAAACAGAAACAGCAACACAGAGAAGAGAGAGTGGCGGAGAGTAGGAGATGAATGTGCAAAGCGCAAAAGCAAATAACTGGCAGCAAATGAAATATTTCACGGCATCTGCGGCACAAAGGCAATCAAAACGATGGCACAGCGCTCGTTCGGCCCAGGCCCAGGCCATGGCCATGGGCAGGCAGCCCTTAATCCCAATCAGAATCAACAAGCAAAGAGTATATGGAAGGGGGTTACAGCTAGAGAGAGGCGAAGAAAAAAACCCAATTGCACGAAAGCTCGTAATGAAGTATGGCCTGGATGTTGGCGAGGAGAGAGAGAGAGGCAGTGGCAGCGGCAGCGGCCTTGGGAGGCTGGATAATAGAAATTAATAGCGTCATGTGAGTCGTGCAGGAAGGGGAGAAGTAGCTACAAGGAGGGAATGCGTAACTGGGACGTTGGTGGCGGTTGCTGTTAATCGACCGACAAGACAGCCTCACACGCAATTTAGTGCCAAGGACCCAAAAGCGATGCGCATCAAGTAATTAATTCATTTCGACTTCCCCAGAACTGTACCCGCAAAAAGAGATTTGTGTTCCCTTTTAGCACACTGACAGTGGCGTCTCGTCTGTAGCTGCGTCGCAAATGTTTGAAACTTTTGCGACTTTCGTTTTGGCTGTGACGCAGTTGTTGCGTTTGACTTTTTGCGCGTCACCTTTTGGTGGCATGGTACGGGTACGGGTACGGGTACGGGTTCGCGTTGCACTTTCAATTTTAATTTTGGCAAATATTTACTCCGAATGTAACGAATGGAATTTCATTTAAATGACTTTCCAATAGGGAAAGAGAGAGAGAAAGAACCAATACGAGAGAGAGAGAGAGCAGAAGACATGGATGAAATATGCAATAACCGAAATAGAGACCAAAACGCCCTGCAGCTCCCATTCCCTGCCTGCCATTTCCTGGCTGGCACTACATATATGTATGTCCCATAAATTGTGGAGCATGCAGATGGATGATGATGTTGGCCGTGCAGCCAGTGGCGTGGCATCATGGTCACATGTGTCTGTGCGTGTCGCCGCTGCCTTTGCCGCTTAGAACAAAGCTGACTTTGCATTATGCATGCAAATGTGGGACCGCAAAAGGGAAAGGGGTGTGTGTAACGAAACTGTCAAAATCGCAGTTACAGCAAAAAGAAGAAGCCAATGACAGAGAAGAGGCAGCTAGCATGGAGCCAGCAGCAGCAGTTGAAGCCGTAAAACCAACTGACAAAAAGTCGCCATGACATTATGCAGTCCTTATATGAGTGCTAAAAGATAAAGATTACTCGACTTTGGTTTCTCTTCCTTCCATCTGCCATTTTCCATCTTATTCTATGCACAACAGCAGGCAAAGGATGGCTTTGGGGCGGAGCTCCCACTGAGATTTTATGCTGCAAAAGAAGTTGAAATGGAAATGGAAGTAGAAATATAATGGTAGCTCCTTCACTTCAGCTCGACTGTGCATGAATGAATGATTTATAGAGCAGTTGTCGAGATGCCAGGCAGAGACTTCAGGCAGTCAGAAATTTTGCTGATATCAGAGCCCGCACAAAATATGAATTTTAGTAACAGTTTTTATTGGCGACAAAACTACTTTCGTCCGACAAGCTTCACTCGAATATTGTTCTTGATGCGCAGTGTAATTCCCTTGTGAAAGACAATCGTCTTGGGATCGACCAGCGGCAGGATCTGGAATTTCTTAATTATAACAGTCATCAGGGTTTTCATCTCTTGCATGGCAAACTTTTGAGCTAAAAATTAGGAAATTGAAGTTCAGACTGGTCTTTCGATTATTTTTCCACTTACCAATGCAATTCCGTTGCCCGGCACTGAAGGGAATGTAGGCACAGATGGGACGGTTCTGGCTGTTCTCAGGAAGGAAACGCTCTGGGCGAAACTCATTTGGTGCATCCCAGTGCCTGGGATTGCGATGGATGTCGAAGGTGTGTATGTAGATCTGGGTGCTCCTGGGCAAGATGAGCCCATTGGCCAGCTCCGTCTCCTGCACTGTTTGCCGGGCTATCAGCGGAAAGGGAGGATACAGCCGCATTGTTTCCTTAATAAAGTATTCCAGGTACTTAAGCTTGCTCATCTGATTGATGTCCAGATTGCTAACATCATCTAGAAACGAGTAAAACATGAGAACGTGTGTTAGCTGAATCATCTCTCTGCCTACCCTGGATGTGTTGTTCAATTTCCTTGAAGCAGAGCTCCTGCTTGTCCGGATACAGCGCCATATTCATCAGGGTAAAGATGAGACTTATGGAGCTCACATCGTAGCCCTCGAACATCAGGGTGTCCACCTCCTCGCAAATGCCGGCATGATCGATCATTCCATCCTTCTCCGCACATATCAGGGTATCGAGCATAGCAAATCGTTTGTGTCTGCTGATAAAACTGTAAAGAAGAAAGAGACAAAAATACTTATCAGACATTACCTTAAGGAGAGATGAGATTCCCCTTACATATCATCATCAGCCGTCTGAGTGGATCTTCTGTAGTCCAGCTCCTTCTCGAGCAGTATCCGCCGCTTGGCAATGATCTCGCTGGAAAAGTCATGGGCCACTTTCAGGAACGGAGCATAATCCTTGGCCGCAAACAGATTGTAAATGGTGTTGCTCCTAAAAAAGGGATTGCTCAGGCGCCTGACGAAACTCTGATCAATCATGCGAAAGCTCTCCCGGTAGCGATCGCCCTTCTCGGCCATCTCATCCAGCTTCACGCCCATTGCAGTCTCTGAAAGAAGATATATTAGAGATGGTCGGAGATGATTTCCGACTTACCACAAATGCAGTTGAGAGTAAATCTGGGTATGAGTTCGCTCAAGGAGACGATGTTCTCGTCTTCATTTTGAAATTGCTGTACAAACTTTAGACTTTCCGCTCTAAAGAAGGGGATTAACGCGATAAGAGGCTGCCACATTAAAGTTGCTCTCAAGAGAACTCACCTGAAGATCTCCTGGAATTGTCCCAGTATATTGAAATGGAATGTGGGTGTCAGCATTCTGCGCCGTGCATGCCATTTGTCTCCTGTCGATGTGAGCAGACCCGTCTTCAGAGCTGGATGCAGAAAATTGTAGACTAGGCCTTTTGCTATCATCGATTTCTGGTCGGTCAGTATCATCTCGGCAGTTTGCGCATCGATGACGTTGTAACTGGGCATGCCAATGACATATCTGAGATAACTCTTGCCCAGAGACTTGGACAGGTCGCGCGTAACGTTGAAAAAGCCAGCTATTTGTGATAATAATTGATAAATTGATAGCCGAATCACAGCAATTAATGATAATAATTGATAAATTGATTGTTGATAGCCCACCGTTGTCTTTGCCGTACAGATCGAAGATGTTTGCAAAGATCGTTCTGCCCTTGGGCGAGGGCACTATGCTCTCCACCGGACGTCCATCTCTGGTGTACACACGACGCGAGAAGCAGGCCAGAATGTAGTAGTCTTTGTTGACCTGGTAGAGCCAGTGGACGAGCACGCACAGTGCCACCGTCAGCCACAAGGTAATCATAGTTCCGCTCCGTTAACGCACTCTTGGGCTTCCCTCACGAAACTGCGCTGCCGAGCGATTCATCCATTCAAATGCCATCGGCACTCGGCACCAAAGCTGATAAGATATGTACATGCGTTTGTGTGTGTGTGTCTGGGCGCGCAGTGACGCTGTCGGTTTTGTCAGCGCGCACTCAAATTAATTCAGATTAAACTGTGAAGAGCGAACACAATGCTGTGTGAACGGGTTGGAAGAGAGTTTGGGTAAATGTACCGTTTAGTCATTGGGCACATGGGCATATTGAATATACTATATTCTAAGGCTGGCTTGTAAACGCTGCATCGCGATGCATGTTACAAATGATCTCATACATAAATATGCACAAGCACAATGCTGCACTGAACAGCAAACTAATTTAGATATTTTCTCTATGTCATTTGCTCAGCTTTCAGCTTTGAGCTCTCTCTTTCTGCCCATTGTCTGATCAAAGCTGCAGAGTGTAAACAAAGCGTGCAGCCTCACACTGTGCGTGAAAGCTCCACGGGCAGAGTCACAACGAGAGCGAAAGCTCCGCGTGCAGCTGCAGCATTGTTTACAACCAGCTTAATATTATTTACTAGTTATGGTGCTAGGCTGATTATGAGTAAAGGCTTTCCACGACAAGGGGGTGTCAAAATGTCGAATAAATATAACTAATCCCTCTTTTGTTATTAGAAACAACAAAATCAAACAAACAAAAATAGCTAAACCTAGTTTCTTGCTTGTTTTTGGAGACTTGTGGAGACTTTCTTCATTGTTATAGATTTCTAGACTCGACTTTTGATCCCAATCGAGATAGATTCGTTTACAATAAGTTTGATTTATTAACTCAGTGCAGGCTTTCTTATGTACATATATAATGCTGATCAGCTGTTTTACTACTCTTATCCAAAGCCTATAACAAAGGCAAACTTCGCATCACTTTCGCCTCACAAGCTTCACTTTAATGTTGTTCTGTGTCCGCAGTGTAATTCCAATATTAAAAACTATTGTTTTGGGATCGATCTGTGGCAGAATTCGGAACTGCTTGAGTAGGACAACAATCAGAGTTTTCATCTCTTGCATGGCAAACTTTTGACCTAAGAGGAAGCAAAATTCAAACATTAGAGACACAAAAGGAAACCCTGCATGCTGTTCCTTACCAATACAATTCCGTTGACCCGCACTGAAGGGAATGTAAGCGTAGGTATGACGATTCTGGCAGTTCTCGGGCAGGAAACGCTCCGGGCGGAACTCATCTGGAGAGTCCCAGTACTTGGGATTGCGATGAACATCAAAGACGTGAATTGTGATTTGGGAGCGCTCGGGAAGGATGAGGCCATTGGCCAACTCTGTCTCCTGAGTAGCCTGACGAGCCATGATCGGAACGGAAGGGAACAGTCGCATGGTCTCCTTGATAAAGTATTCCAAGTACTTCAGCTTGCCGAGTTGATTGAGGTCCAGATTGTCAAAGTTGTCTGAAATAGGAAGGAAATTGTAACGGAGTTTTCTCTAGATATCACAGTTCTTACCATCAATGTGCTCTTCGATCTCCTTGAAGCAGAGTTCCTGCTTTTCGGGATACAGGGACATGTTCATCAGGCTGAAGATCAGACCGATAGATGTAGTGTCGAATCCCTCAAACATCAAAGTGTCCACCTCCTCGCAAATACCAGCATGATCGATGAGGCCATCCTTTTCGGCACAAATCAGCGTGTCCAGCATTGCAAAACGTTTCTTTCTGCTCACGAAACTGTGGAGCAAATAGGGAGACAGATGAGTACCAGGGATCCTCCCCATGATAAGATTCACTCACATATCATCATCTGCTGTCTGCGTAGCTTTCCTCTGTTCCAGTTCATCCTCCAGAAGAATTCTCCGTTTGGCAATAATCTCGCTGGAAAAGCCGTGGACAACTTGGAGGAACGAATCGTATGTCTTGGCCGCAAACCAATTGTATATTGTTTTGTTCCACAGGAGAGGATTACTCATGCGACGGATAAAACTCATTTCGATCATGTGAATGCCCGCGCGGTATTTGTCACCCTTCTCGGCCATTTCATCCAGCTTCACGCCCATTGCAGTCTCTGGAGGAAGAGAGAGTGATTAGCCAATGCCTTCAATATATTTATTTTACTCACCACAAATGCTGTTCAGAGTAAATCTGGGAATAAGATCGCTCAGGGAGACGATGCTTTCGTCTTGGTTTTGGAATTGCTTCACAAACTTGAGACTTTCCGCTCTATGGAAACGGAGGGGAGGGTTAAAATAATTGAAAGAACTCTTAAAAGAACTCACCTGAAGATCTCCTGGAACTGTCCCAATATGTTGAAATGGAATGTGGGTGTCAGCATCTTGCGACGGGCGTGCCATTTCTTTTCTGTGGATGTCAGGAGGCCAGTTCTCAGTGCCGGTTGCAGAAAATCGTATACCAGGCCCTTGGTTATCAGCTTCGGATGATTGAGTACATTTTCGGCGTTCTCCGCATCGATAATGTTAAGTGCGGGCACCCCCATGCTGTATTCCAAGTAGCTTGCACCCATTCTCTTGAACAACTCTCGGGAGTAGCTAAAAATGCCGGCTGTTGGAGTGAAAATCATTGACAGAGAGCGAGTGTGATGAGAGATTAGTAATGAGGTAAGCGAAGAGTGCTCAAGTCTGTCGTGTGTCTGCCTCACCATGATCTTTCCCGTACAAATCGAAGCAATTGGCGAAGATTGTGCGACCTTTGGGCACGGGCACAATGCTCTCCACGGGTCTGCCATCCTTCGTGCGGACTCGCTTGCAGAAGAAGGCCATTATATAGTAGTCCTTGTTGACCCGATAGAGCCACAGCACGAGGACACATAGTGCCACAGTTAGTAGTAGGGCAATCATAGCTTCAATCAACCGCTCTGATGGACTTCTCGCCAGAAACTGCGACTCCGAGCGATTCCATCTAACCGAGAGGTCTTTCGACTTATGCCCCCTGTGTTTTCGGTCAGAACTACAACAAAAAGACAAACGAGCTGATAAGAATGAAGTCTTTTATTAAAAACTATGTACAGATGTTTGTACATATGTACGACTATGTATGATAATGTCAGTTTCGTTTACACACGGTGAGTCGGCGCTTTTTATCTCGTAATTCGTACATGCAATTGGGATTTAATTGCCCAGAACTTGTTATTCTACTACAAATGGTTATAATAAAATAATTGGTGGAACAATTTGTGCTACACGGTGTAGTTGTAGTTGCCATGATACATGATACATGGATGTATTTATGTAGATACGTGATTATGATGAATGGAAATGTAAACAATGTTCAGGATAAACAATTAACAATAATGCACTCCAAATAAATGTGGGTATCAGGAAGTCGAATAATCTAAACGTTACTCCCCCACTTATTTCTGTATAAACAAAAACATGAAACAAAATCAAGTATAACTTGTTCTGCCGATAGGTAACTCTGCCACAGACGCGTCGTAGAACATTTCTGTATAGGTTAATAGGCCAAACGACATTGATTTTGTTTATATTAAGACACATTGCAGTCGTAGAAGTATCTTACGTTTATTTCCAATCCGGTTTAATAACAGCTAGTTATAATTCTAAGTTTCTAACTTAGGTCAAAACCTAAAAATATTATTCACTTTCGCCTCACAAGCTTCACTTTAATGTTGTTCTGTGTCCGCAGTGTAATTCCAATATTAAAAACTATTGTTTTGGGATCGATCTGTGGCAGAATTCGGAACTGCTTGAGTAGGACAACAATCAGAGTTTTCATCTCTTGCATGGCAAACTTTTGACCTAAAAGAAGGAAATATTTAATTATTAAAATGGCCAGAGTAGGAGCAACTCCCAAAGTGCCTTACCAATACAATTCCGTTGGCCCGCACTGAAGGGAATGTAAGCGTAGGTATGACGATTCTGGCAGTTCTCGGGCAAGAAACGCTCCGGGCGGAACTCATCTGGAGAGTCCCAGTACTTGGGATTGCGATGAACATCAAAGACGTGAATTGTGATTTGGGAGCGCTCGGGAAGGATGAGGCCATTGGCCAGCTCCGTCTCCTGAGTAGTCTGACGAGCCATGATTGGAACGGAGGGGAACAGCCTCATTGTTTCCTTAATAAAGTATTCCAGGTACTTCAGTTTGTTTAGCTGATTGTTGTCCAGATTGTCAAAGTTGTCTGAAAGGGGGAGAGAGACGTAAGAGAGTTAACTTTACAGATTGATCTGCCTACCGTCTATGTGCTCTTCGATCTCCTTGAAGCACAGCTCCTGCTTGTCGGGATACAGGGACATGTTCATCAGGCTGAAGATTAAACCAATGGAAGTGGTGTCGTATCCCTCAAACATCAGAGTGTCCACCTCCTCGCATATCCCAGCATGATCGATGAGGCCATCCTTCTCGGCACAAATCAAGGTGTCCAGCATTGCAAAACGCTTCTTCCTGGTCACAAAACTATGACAGAAATAGAGAGATAATAAAAGAAACTCCCCTAATCTTGCGATGGACTCACATGTCATCATCTGCCGTCTGCGTAGCTCTCCTATGTTCCAGTTCCTCTTCCAGGAGTATTCTCCGTTTGGCAATAATCTCGCTGGAAAAGCCGTGGACCACTTGGAGGAACGAATCGTATGTCTTGGCAGCAAACCAATTGTATATTGTTTTGTTCCACAGGAGGGGATTACTCAAGCGACGGATAAAACTCATTTCGATCATGTGAATGCCCGCGCGGTATTTGTCACCCTTCTCGGCCATTTCATCCAGCTTCACGCCCATTGCAGTCTCTGGAGGAAGAGAGAGTGATTAGCCAATGCCTTCAATATATTTATTTTACTCACCGCAAATGCTGTTCAGAGTAAATCTGGGAATAAGATCGCTCAGGGAGACGATGCTCTCGTCTTGGTCTTGAAATTGCTGCACAAACTTGAGACTTTCCGTTCTGTCGAAGGTGATTAATTAGATGAGCGGATAGGGAAGATACCTCTCAAGAGAACTCACCTAAAGATCTCCTGGAACTGTCCTAGTATGTTGAAATGGAATGTGGGTGTCAGCATCTTGCGACGGGAGTGCCATTTCTTTTCTGTAAAGGAGTGAGGATTAGTTTAGGAATTATTTCATTGTGGATCATCTAACCTGTGGATGTCAGGAGGCCAGTTCTCAGTGCCGGCTGCAGAAAGTCGTACACCATTCCCTTGGTTATAAGCTTTGGATGATTGAGTACATTCTCGGCGGTCTCCGCATCGATAATGTTGAGTATAGGCACCCCCATGCCATACTGCAGAAAGCTTTCGCCCATTCTCTTGGACAGCTCGCGAGAGTAGCTGAACACGCCAGCTGTTTACGAAAGAGTGTGGAAAAGGGACAGTGTGATGAGATTATCTCGCGCTCTCTTGAGCATGTCTCACCGTGATCTTTCCCGTACATATCGAAGCAATTGGCGAAGATTGTGCGACCTTTGGGCACGGGCACAATGCTCTCCACGGGTCTGCCATCCTTCGTGCGGACTCGCCGCGAGAAAAAGGCCATTATATAGTAGTCCTTGTTGACCCGATAGAGCCAGTGCACGACCACAGCCAGGGCCACAGTCAGCCACAAGACGACAATCATATTTCCAGAACCTCCGAGCGCCTCGGCTTCTCACACGAAACTGAGAGACAACGTCGCTGCCGTCGAGCGGCTGCATAAAACATTAATAAAAACAGCAACAAATACATTTGTATGTCGTAGAACGTAAAGTGATTAAATTGTGTTGTGTGCGAGTGTATGTACGTACATCATGGTGCATGATTTCATGCTTGACTGGCTGCGTTCGATCATTCTTATGGAATACTCTTTGTTGATATCTTATCAACTTTTCATAACAGTTTAAACCAAAAGTGTTTAAAAGTCAATTTTAGTTGTCTGCCAAGGCAGTTAAAGTTTTTCACTTATCGATTATAGTTGCTAATCAACAAAGTGGCTTTTTCTGCTGCATATCTGTACATATTTACACACATTTATACATACTTATTTACATTTCTTCGCCCTGTCAGCTGCATTTTGCATTTGCATTGGCAGCTAATTGGCAATTGAATTTTGCAGCAATAACGATGGAAACTGTTGCAAATCGAATTTCTCCTCCCCGCTGCTCCACTGTGTGTTTTGACCCACTTTTCTGTTGATGAAATTCAAGAAATTACCACATAAATACATGAAAAAAATCGAGCGAAAGTGAAGGCAAGAGACTCTAGAAAATATTGCCGTTAGTTTTTGCATCCGACTTCATCCACTCAGCTCAGGCTGTGCCAAGGTGTATTTAATTGCAAGGTGACGCCTTCACCTCAGTGGAGTCGAATTCTCCATCTCTTTCCACTCGCTGGAAGTGGCCTCTCTGCGCGTGGTGAATACAGCTGCGGGCAACGTCACCTTAGCAAATTCACCTTGGGCTGTGTCTCACTCTCTCTCTCTCACTCTGTTCCCACCCCCCTGATTACATGCTCAGTGCTCTGCTCGCATGCCAAATGCATATTGGAAATTTGCAATTTCGATTGCACTTCAAAGTCTGTCGCAAGTTGAAGGAAAAGTCGAAGCTGAAGTCGAAGCTGAAGTCGTAGGAAAAGTCGCAGGCAAAGTCGAAGACGAATGGGAAATCGTATGGGAAGTCCTGAAGCCCTAAAGTGGAAGCCAAGTTATTAAATTAGATCACACATGAAATATTCATCGCAAAAGTTCTTTGGCAGTCAAGTGGCTCCCCTGCTCCAAAGCCCGCTCTTAACTCTCTCTTCCTCTCTTTTGCAGATGCCTCTCCTGGCTGCCGTGCGCCGGATGTTCGCTTCACAATTGTCAAGCCGGATGAGACGACGGAGCAGCCGTATGCCAAGTTTGAGACGACACAGGTCTACCTGCCGGAGGATTTCACCACGGCCGATGTGGAATTTGTCGACTCGGTGGCTGGGCGCAATCCCAGCGAGAACCACGCGGCCATTGTGAATCCCTACTCGCTGGATCTGGGCGATGAGCATCTGCATGTGGGCGATGCAGCGGCCAGTTTGGTGGACGATGATGAGCTGGACGACGACGATGAGGAGCCGGGCACGGGCACGGAGGAGGGCAAGAAGCGCATAAACAACAATCGCAAGCAGGGCAAGAAGCGTCGCTCCGGCTCCGGGCGACGTCGTCGCATCGAGAATGACAACGGGCAGACGGGCAGGGGCAGGGGCAGTCGCTACAAGCGGCATGCCATACTCCATGATGCAGATGCCTCCGCAGACACGGATCGTTGGGCAGGCAGCAAGCTGGCCGCGGAGGGAGATGTCTACTATGTGCACATTGCCGACATCCTGAAGAGCCGCGAACCGAATCGGGCGCTGCGCTCCAAGCTGCACAAGCTCAAGCAGAAGGCCAAGATGAGGAAGTGCCTGGCGGAGGGCAACAAGGAGCAGTGTGCCAAGCTCAAGACAAAGAAGAAGAAGGCAGAGAAACCCAAGAAAGCGGAGGAGGAGGAGGAGGAGCAGAAGCAGAAGCAGCTGCCTGAAGCAGAGCCAAAGGAGGAACAGCAGCAGCCGCTGCAAGTGGAGCTGGAGCCGGCCGCCAGCCATCATCGCCGACGCGGTGACAGTCACGATGCAGAGCTCGACCAGCGTGACCTGAATCCGCGTTGGCGCAACCGTCGCAGCATCGACGCTGCCAAGGGTGATCTTGGTGAGCAGACGGAGCTGGAGCTGGAGCAACAGCAACAGCAAGAACAACTTCGCTACGTGAATCAGTCGAGCAGTGCAGCAGTGGCCCTGCAACGTGTAAAGCGCAAGTCGGGCAAGACCACGGGTGCACTGAGCCGTCCGAAAGGTGGTGGCGACTCCAGTTCGAAGACCACCAGTCGCAAGGACAAGGGTGAGTGTGTGTGCGCCCACATAGCGGCCAGACACTGGCAATGCCACAGTGCCCAATGCTTACTAAAGAATTTGCCGCCGCCTGTCGCTGTCTCGTTGTCTGTCTGTCCGTCTGTGTTGTGCCCCAAACAAATATTTATTTATTTATCCACCAAATCGATGCAGATCGATGCGATGGAAACACCAACAAAAACACACAAAGAGCAACATATAGTTCGAGTCTTTGGCATACGTCCAAAGGCCACTTGATGTCCTTGCAAAAATTCTTATGTAGTTCTGGAAGGGCCAGAGAAAATGTCTTGAATTTGGGTTTGCTTGTGGTCCGATTTGGATGAAATATCCTACAAATATGCTCTATACATCTAAGCAAAACGTAAAGTTTCCATGACTGAAACAGAAATATTTTCCTTACCATTAAAGTCCATTAAAATGTGCAGTTTGACCGCCTCCGAAACTCTCTATTTGCAAGGGCATTAAAAGCCACACACACACATATGTACACACACCACACACATACACCACACACATTGAAAAACGGAAGTTTGGAAAGTTGTTGAACGACACACATACTCGAAACATACTCGTAAAAAGCTAATCGCAGTCGCACAGAACCACAGCCACATTGCCATCATCTCCATAGCTCATCATGCCGCAGCCCCAATCCTCCAAACCAGCAAATCCTCCCTCCCAACTGCTTAACACCTTCCTGACACAGTCACCCCTCTGAATCACCCTCTCTGATGGCTACCCCTTTTTAGCTTTTCATTAACGCCTCCCCTTTGGACACCGCCTGCCCCCTGACCACGCTTTATTCATGCTTTATTTGCTCTCTCCCCTCTCGATCTATATCTTTGTCGTGGTTTGCCGTGCAGACCTGTCCTGTCCTGGGACTTTACTTTGTTGGATGGCTGCCCCGTTCCGGACCTTTGTTACTCTGCTGCAATCCTGCTCAATGATTTTTCCCTTTGTGCTGCTGCTGCTGCTGCTGCCGCTCCTGTGCCTTGTGGCCATTGTTGCGGCGTGGGTGCTGGCCAGATTCTCGCTCAGTGCAGAACCCGTACTCTGTCGCTTTTTCTCTTTATTCCATCTTTATTTTTTATGTTTTTTGTGCTTTCTGTTAGCTGGCCTGCCATCTCCTCCCCCCATTCGCTGGCATAATATTATCCTTCGTGTTATCTTTGCCTTTTCACTTCTGAAGCTCCCTTTCTCGGAGCTCTTTTTGATGGTTTGCTTAGAAATGAAGTTGTATCCTGTTAAGTGGCCACTCCGCCACTCCTGCCCCTGCCCCCCTTACTTATGGTTTTCTTTTAATGCATATCTGAGCAGTCAGCCCCAGCCACAGACCCATTGAAAATGTTCAGTTGGGAGCACTTTTCGCACGTTTCGTGGCGTTCTCAATGGTTTAATGTGTGCGTGTGGCGGACTCTCAAGTGGGGTAGCATTCCTTTTTCGAGTGCTTGGGTCAACCATCAACTCGTTGACACTTTCGGATAGGATCAACCGACATTTTCAGCTCCCCTCTTCAGCCTTTAAGCATTCACATTTATTCATCCGCTCATAGCCGCATCCCGCATCCACATACCGCATCTCTCATCCCGCGCTTGACAGCTCATTAGATGCTTGCTCTATTTGCCCCTCTCAATGTCTATCTACCCCCCGTTTCTTGGCATGTTACATTGCCCATCTCATAACGCCCACACCGTCTGCTCTTCTCGTCTCTCTCTCGTCTCCCCCTAAACTCTCCACCATTCAGGCATCTACGACGAGGAGGCCGGCTACTCGCCCGTCCATCCCGACGAGGAATTCGACGAGGACGAGGAGGAGGAGGAAGAGGTGGACATACTGCAGCAGTTTACCGAAGTCTCCGAGATCCGTTTCCCAGGCGAGATTGGACCCATGGGCGATCGTCGTCTATGCAAGATACGCTGTGTCAAGGGCAAGTGGGTGGGACCGCTGTGCGCCACCAATGAGGAGGGTAAGTGAGCAAAACACCAAAAAACACAGAAAAACAAAATGCACCAAGTAACCACACACACACACACACACACACACACTAGATACAATTACATTTAGCAATAGATACAGTTGCAGTCTTGCAGTTATGTTTATGTCAAAAGAGAAACAATTTCGATATCATTTATGCAAAATACACACACACGAAGCCAACACGATTGTTGTTTCATTTGTCGCCGCCACTTAATGTTCTACCCACAAACCCCTTTCCCCTCCACCACAACTACAATCCCAACAGATGATAACGGGAATGTGAAGTTTCAGCCCCTGTACAAGAGCTGCCACGTGAATCGGATACCACCGCATTTGCTGCTCAGCTATCGGAACATCTCAGTGGTAAGTGAACGACGAGCCGAGCACAAACGCAACCACAATCCACCTCCACCACCGCTACAGCACAACATAACATGGCACACGCACACACACGTACATGGATCTCTAGGGAACGAAACCAACCACCCAACACCCTACACCTTAAATCCCCTCTCTGAAGATCTCCAACTGTCAATAACGGCTTTTGTTCAGTGGAGCTCGCTCTGCCTCCGACGTCGCCCATTCTCTCGCTCTCTCTCTCTCTCTCTCTCTCTCTCTTTGACTATCTCTATCCTCATATCAGCTGCACCCAAATATCTCTCTCTTTCGCTCTGTCTCTCTCTGTCAAGTCCAGCGTCATCATGTGCATGCGGATGCAACGATTCTCTCTCACTATGTTCTATGTTTTTGGTACTCTCTGATTCTCTCTCTTGCAGACACCGATACCACCAAATCGCGGCTGGCGTAAAACGCGCTTATCCAAATCGACACTTCTCTCAAATACAGAAATTGTGAGTCGTCGTTTATAGACTGGGATGCTGTTGTTGTGTAGAGAATGAATGCTCGTTACGTAGATATGTCAACGAAACAAACACACAAAGATAATAACACAGATAAAACAGAAAAACACAGATAAACAAACACACAGACACACACGTGACTACTCCGGATGTAGCGGGTCCAATTAGTGGGTCCTGTTTAATGGCTTGCGACCACGAATGAGCACGGTCTACATAGATCCATGCACCCCACACACAACACACAATCCCACAGATAATCGCAGATAAAAATACACTCGCGGGACACACGGAGACTTTCTCGGAGTATCCTGCCGTAACCAGTGCCACCTGCCCCCACCCAACAGAAAACTGATCGGGAGACCACATTTGATTTTTCTGCTAACTTTTCTCTCTCTATCTCTCTCTCTCTCTCTCTCTCTCTGCTTCTCACTCTATCTGCATGCTTTCTGTTCCAATGCCTGCCTTGTGCCTGCCTCTCTTTTGCTCCCCTTTGTCACTATCCAGAACGTTGGCTGGGATCTGCCGCATGGACACTCGCTGCAGGCCCGCTGCCAGGAATTGGGCATCTACAAGCTGCTCGGGGAGTCGCGTGTGCTCTGCTCCAATGGGCTGTGGGCTCCTCGCATGCCCAGCTGTGTGCCCACCACTGTGCTGACCAACTACTCGGAGGACAGTGCCCCGTCCATTCGCATCAAGATCTTCAATGGCTCCCACTCGTTCGAGCCCTCCGGCGTGATGGCTGTGCCACCGCACAGCACTGTGCTGATGGACTGCATGTATCCACGGGTGCGTGGCACCCCCGAGTGGAGCTGGACCAGCTGGTACATGCAGTACGCGACAGGTGAGTGGCAGCCGCCTGTGGCAGGAGCTCCTTTTGAATCAATTTCCCTCCTTTAGGTTGGTCTCCCGCACAGGAGGAGAAGGCTGTACGCTATCGTCTGAGCATCAAGAATATCGAAAACAATGATTCGGGCACCTTTACCTGCACTTCGCCGCGCGGACTGACAAACAGCATTGCCGTCGTGGTGGCCACTTCGACGTGCCCGCAGCTGACAGAGCCGCTGGCGCCGCTCAGGCTGCGCCTCGAGGGCAACAAGCTCGGCCAGCGTGCTCTGTATGAATGCCCCGAGGGCTTCCGGCTGGATGGCGCTTGGAATGCCACCTGCCTGGCCTCCGGCAATTGGTCATCGCCGCCGCCAACATGCCACTCCATCCAATGCCCGCGCCTCGAACTCGACGATCCACATCTCAGTCTCATTGAACTCAATACCTCGGCATGGGGGCGCGCGGTGTTCAAATGCCAGTGGGGTTTCAAGTTGACCGGACCGGCACAGCTGGACTGTGAGCCGACGGGCGTCTGGAGTGGCCCCGTTCCGCGTTGCAAAGGTGAGTGGGGGGAGGATGGGGATTGATAAATTGATAATCCTTTTATTTGATTATGTGATTCCCCCTGCACACCACACCGCAGTCATTCAGTGCGTGATGCCAGTGGCGCCGCTCAATGGACGCATTGGGGGTACGAGTCTCAGTCAGCGGCGGTTGACCGTGGGCGCTCTGGTCACATTCAGTTGCAATGATGGGCACACCCTGGTGGGCGAGTCGAGTATCATTTGCACGGAGAACGGATTCTGGTCGCACTCGCCGCCATTTTGTAAGTAGACAACCGCTGCTAACATACACACATAAACGCACAGATATGCTGCGAGAGATCCGAACCCAAATCTTCCGAGTGGGGCCCACTCCACACCAACCATCCAAAATGAATTAATGACTCTTGTGTTGTATTTCCGCTGTAACAATCGACCGATTGCGTTCCCGATACCGATTACGAACCGATACTGATACCGATCACCAATCATCGATCACAAACATACCACCACCACCATGCATGCCCAATGACCATCCATGCAATGCTCTCCATGCTCTCGCCCAACGTGCAGGCAAGTCGCAGTGTCCGTATCCCGGCGACCCGCCCAACGGTCTGATAGCTCCCCTCAAGTTCAACTACGATGCGGGCGACTACCTGAGCGTACAGTGCCGGCCCGGCTTTGTGCAAACTAACGAGGACCACCGGAACACGGGGCCGCCCGAGCGACCGAAGTGCCAGCCGGATGGCAAGTGGTCCGGCCCGCTGCCAAAGTGCCGCAGCTACGAGGAGGTGTAACCGCACACAAACATATAGAGAAAATCCCAAGACGCCATTCCATTTGATTGGATCGAGCTGGCAGCCGCCCTAATTTAGTATTATGTGAACACCACCCATCCAACCAAGGTGAATAATGTGGAATGTGTGCTAGAAAAATTCCAAATTCAAGCAAAAAGCAGAAAACAGAACGACAACAAGAACATCAAGAAACCGAGTGATATTTAGATTAACTTAGTGAGAGGTATCAAAATTAATAAATATTTTACTAGATATGTTCATTCCACACCTAAATTATACACAGAAACACAAATGTATGTACTTTTTATTGCATTGCACTACACTACAAAAATAGTCTTTAGTCTGAGCTCTCTCGCTCTCTATACCGCTGCTGCACAGGCCCACCCCACACGAAAAAAAGTCCCAGTCTTCTCCAAAGGATTAGGTTGATCTCAAGCAAGCTACATGCATATATTCATACACAATATTTATTGTATGGAAGATAATCGTATTTTGTTCTTCTGATTGTAAAACTTTTCAAAATAATATTCAGTAATCGTTTCGCTTGAAGTTTGAACAGAATAATTCTTGTACTTGAATATATAAAGGAATATTTAATCCAATGCTAATTACAGGTATTTATGTATTATGGTTGCAAATCAAAGTTGCATAAGAAATGTAAATGTTGAAACAAACAAAACCACACACTTACCCACAGTAAATATATACAAAACATATGCAGAATATTAATTCTACTATCAAAATAAATGTTGAAACCCGAAGGAAGCCGCAAAAGAGTTGCACCCACATACACACAATTAGTTAGGAGAAACGAAAAGTAATGCAAATCCAAAGTAAAAGTAAAAGCAAAAGCAAAGCGAAACGAAACGAAATGAAGCCCCTGGATTCCTGGGGGCAGTTGAAAGTCATGTCCTTTTAATATCTCTCACATGGAGAAGGACATGTGTACCGTACAGAGTGTATAAGCAGCTGCAGTGCATGTGTGGTGTGTAAAGAGATGGACATTTTAAATAAATTACGAATATTGTGTAAAATGCAATTGCCAGTCTTTAACTGTGTTTCTCTTGTCTGTGTGACTTTATCTACCTGCTGAGAGAGAGCGAGTGCATGGCAAACCATAGAGAAGGTATGGTCAACCCAGTGAGCGGTCTCTACTTTAAAGCTTCTTACGTGCACTTGGCTGGGGGAGAGGATCGATGAGAGCGAGACGCCCAGCGAAAGCGTGAGAGCTTTACCTTGCACAAAGCTACCTTGCGTTTCATCTGCCTGAAAGAGAATAAGTGTGAGTGAATGGGTGGAGGAGGGGCAAAACAAATAACTGTTTCGACTAAACTTTTGCCAACGCAAGCGAAAGCGCAGCCAGCCGCGATGAGCGTTTGACTGAAATACAAGAACAAATTATTCCGTTACCTCATAAACGAGTGTGTGCACACATGTGATGTGTGGCTACCTCACCTCGCCCGCTGCACGGTGGGGGTGTCTCTCGCAAATCGTAAGTGAAATTAATTTAGCAACGGAGTGTGGGAGCCAAATAACTGTTGGTAATGGCCCTTTTACACCCTCATGTTTAATGTTTGTTTCATTTTTGTCACCACATTTTCCATTTCACTCCATCGTATACACCTGGAAATTAATTTGTTTTGTTCTGCAGCACCTTCAAACGATTGGAAGGAAGCTTCATTTACCGCCAGCAGCCAACAGCTCATTTTCCACACATGGCCACTAAAAACCCCATTGTCGTTTATTCACAGCAGCCACGCCCAGGTGCTACGCCCTCGGCCCACACATTTAATGGCAATTTAGAGCCTGTGGCGGCGGGGGATTGTGAGAATGCTGCGAAAAAGGTGTCTAAATTGAGATGCCCCGTGTCGTCGCAGGCAGCAGTGCTCCGTGTGTGCGTAATTAAAATTAACTGCTGCTGGCTGCTGTGGTTGCCACAGCTACTGTTGCCTCCTCCTTTTTGAGGCAAATTGGTTTTGCTTGTTTGCCAGTCCCAAAAAATTAATACACATCCCCGCCCCACCCCGCCCTTTGGTTGGGCCTGACATAAAACTCGCATTTAACTTTTAGCGCAGGCAACTTTAAGACGCAAAACTGTGTTGGTATCACTGTGGAGCACACATGCAATTAGCCGCGTGCCACGTGGCATGCCCCATCCAGTTGCATATCCATTTCCGATCTGCGCAAAAAGTTGAACAATTTTCATTAGCACCTCGAAAAGTTTCGTTTCACAGTTACGGAAGGAAATGGCAGGGAGAATGGAGGAATGGACGATGGAGCATGGCAGAAGGGCATTCTCGGATATCCGAGTCAGCTCAAACATATCACAACTGCAATATTTTGTGTCCGTGCTCGGGTCACAACCAATGAACTATGCATGTCACGTAGCTCAAAACCTGCCTCGCCCTCAGCCTGACCTCTTCTCTACCCAACCCCCCACCACTTTCATAGTCATAAAAAACGAGCTTGGACCCGTCTGCCCAGCAGCCCTACTCCGCTCTGGATGTTAAATGCATTCCAAAGCCATGGGGCTAACTGCTCTTGAACTCCCCATAACCCTTGTCTGTGTGTGTCGCTTCGTGTCAGCCAGGAGACAAAGTGCACTGTTGGCCATAAAGATATCTATGCCATTTATTCGTAGCATTCCGCTGGCTTTAAACTTTTCCAGCTTTCATCTGGAATAGTTGACAAATTTTTCCATATCCCACATAGTGCCCTGAGCTAGCGTTTTGGGACAAAAATAATCAAAATTCTTGGACCAATTTGTATGCAAAACTCAAGAGCAATTACTCATGGAGACCAAGAGGGAGCCAGAGGAACCTGAGAGACCCATAGGCAGAGCGGCATAAATGAGTTGGGTAAACATTTGGGATGGGGATGGAATGGCGTGAAAGTAGCTGAAGATATTCGTATCATTAATCATCAACGATTGAAGTAAACACTTGAATAAATTGGCATTGTGTGATGCTAGCATGGGAATAGCCACACCAAAACAATCGCTAACAAAATGCAACCCCGAAAACCGACATTCCAGTTCTGTTGCCATGATTCTGCGGACCAAACATGACAGCTGTCAGTGGGTGGGTATCTATGTATCTGCTGATATCGGTCATGTGCTTTCATATTTGATTAATTAATGTCAGGCTTTGCACCCATCCTGCCTCCTGGCCGGCCTGCTTTGCTGCTCTCTGTCTCAAAGAGCACATCATAATGAGCTGAAAAGTGCCTCCAGGCTGTTTGTGTAAATATTCGTGGCACACGAAATTGCAATATGGCAATGGGCTGGGCTGCCGAATGTGCTTCAATTTGTGTGCAGAGATATCTTAATTGCAGGCTCAACTTGCAGCCAGGATGGCTGGGAAACTGCAGCCCATTTGTGGGAATATTTTAAAGGTTTGACATTAAAGAGCTGTAGTAATTACCTGAGTAATTACCTACTGGCTCTGGGGCTGCGGTATTGGCGCTTATTAAAACTTCACACCAGCCAGCCATCAGCCAACCTGCCAGCGACACTTCTTTCCGGCCAAAGCGCAAATATTTGAGTGGCAAAAGGAACTCCAACTCACACTTGAACTCGTACACCGACAATGGTTCCCCAAGGAGCATTTTGTTGCGCTCTGCACTCTAATTAATCCAAC
Source organism: Drosophila guanche (assembly GCF_900245975.1). NCBI lineage: Eukaryota > Metazoa > Arthropoda > Insecta > Diptera > Drosophilidae > Drosophila > Drosophila guanche. The sequence continues at coordinate 1,810,084 of NW_022995743.1, read as the reverse complement.
AAAAAGAGAGAGAGAGAGAGAGAGAGAGAGAGAGACTCTCTCTTAAGGTGCGTGGCACATTCGATTCAATTCCCACGCACCGGGCTGCCTAGGGATTTATTTCTGCGTGCGGGGGAGTAGCTGAAATTAACATTTAGATTAAAGCGCGACGAATTAACATTTTTCCATAAATATTTATTTGAGAGTCGGAGATCGGAGATCGGAGACCGGATACTGGTGCAAAAAGTTAAACAGTTTCCACAGCTTTGGCTGCTTGGTTGCAACTCCAACTCCCACTCCGCGACTCTGAAAGTATTTTGCATTTTGCCACAACGTAATCCGAATCGGATGCAAAAACGAAGAGCAACAATGGACGCGAAGCAGTTGAAAAGAAACGAAGAAAATGCGGGGAACACCCCCACAGACTGGACAGAGCCAAGCCAAGTCGCAGCTGCTGCTGCTGCCTGCTTGAAGGCAGACAATTTATTATAATGCTGATATGCCAGCTCCTCTTTTTCTCGCTTTCTGCTCTTTGTTATCATTGATAACAGCGCGGGTATCGAAGCATCTGGCAATCGATATGAACCGGAGCTCCATGTGCAATCATCTGCAATGGAGAGTCGAATAAACAAATGAAGAGCACAAAGATTCTGCCTTTCGGTGGATGGCAATTGAAATGGAGGGAGCCTTCCCATAATACTGTTTCCCCATCCAACCAAAAACCATGATATGCAAATTGACTTTTCCGCCCTTAAAGTTATGATATGGCAGACCAAACGCTTGCCACATTTACATTTGCAAAAACATTACCATAATTGTGCCATCAACAGATATGTACATAAATATATGTAAATACATAAGAGATACATAGATACATACATATGGGAATGTAGCTGCCTCCTGAGTGACTCGATTCCGCTTTCGATGCTTCCAGCTCAGTGATTTTTAATAATAAAACAACGAAAAGCAAACAAACATACAAATTGATAGCCCGCTGTGCGTGTGTGCACTGAGCGAGAGAGCGCAAAAGTTGCTTTACTTTACACCTTTTCCTGTGTCTGGCAGCCATAAAATCCACAGCAGGCAGAACGAGGAGTTGGAGCAGCAACAGGAGGAGACTGAGGAACAATGGCCATAAAGGCGTTGCGGCTCCGGCAAAAGACAAAGTCAAGTTGAAGGCACAAGCCTCAAGTACGAAATGACAATTGACACGAGTTGGCAGCAAGCACACCATGCCACACACACACACACAACCACACACCTTGAACTGGGCAGGCAAAGGAAACTCGAACCGCAGTCCTTCCTCCACCCCAGCGTCCCTTTTTGCGCGCTTCACGCAATTTATTTTATTGTTGTTTGGCAAACAACTTTCATAAGTTTCCAGCTGTTCACAAACGGCACTCAATTTTGGTCGCCATAGTAGTCCTTGTCCCTGCCCTGTCCTGCCCTGCCACCTCTCTCCTGTTGGTCATTGAAAGTTATAAAGTGAGTTTTTGCATTATTAGTTGCCAGTTGGTGTTACAAAGTTGCTTGCCACAAGCGGAGGCAGCAGCACGAGCGGACAGACACAGGACAGTTGGACATAATTACCATAAGCAGCTGGGCAGCTGCCGCTGCGGCGGCATTTAAATTTGCAACTGCCCCGTGTGCCGACACTCAAAAAACGAGGCAGAAAAAAAGAAATTCAATTATGGAATCAATGCAAATTTTGTACAGTCAAAGATGACAAAACAAATTGAGGAAAAATTGTGCAAAACTTGCTGAAAAATAAGCCGAAAGTGAATGCTCTTGCTGAGCTCTAAATTTTCCATATTTTCTTGCCATTTCGTGTATCAATTCATGGACTTTGGAGAGCAACGAACAGACCGCAGAGCACAGCCAATCCAACTGGACCCCCATGCATGGCTGATGCAAATACTATCAAAATACGCAAATAACGTTGCATGCCACAACAAGTCTGAACTGAACTGAACTGAACTGAATGCTGTGTAGTTTGGGGGGGTCTGGTCTTTGGGCAGAGGATTTGCATGCACAGAAGAGAAGGCCGAATCAATGCCGAAAAGCCAAAAAGTCAATCAATTGCTAGAAAATCGAAAAACCAAATCGCCGCAGAGGGACAACAAATATTTGTTGCTGCTGTGGCACGCACTCAGACAGCAGCTGCAACTTGTACGTGTGTGTAAATGATGTATATCTAATTGGTGTTTGTGTTTGCGGCAAACAATAAATAAAGTCTAGCCAATGGACACTTCAGCAAAAAACAATTACGGCGGACAGCAGCAGTCCATGGGGGATTTGGCACTCGACTGTCGACTGGTTTGTCCTCTGGTTGGTTGATTTGTTTACTTAAACAATAAATAAAAGCATGCACGAAGGCAGGCAGCAGCACAACCCTTGGCAGATTGAAAGCTTATCGATTCAGCCCCAAGCCACACCTTAGACCATAAAGACTCAGGCAGCGGGATATGTGAGTTTCCAGCTAAAAGCAAATTGGCACAGCGGCGGAGTCGCAGCCTCAAAGCCAATTAGGGTTTTGGGTTTGGCTAAAAAGGTTTCCGCAAAACCCAACGACAGCCAGCTGTCAGGATACATTCTCGCTGGCTTGACAAACATGTGTAAGGGATAAGGGGGATGTCGCATCCTGCAGGTTCTACTGCCTGCCCGCTGCTTGGGGGCGGACAACTCAATTTAAAGAGCTGCAAAGAGCTTCTTCAATTTGTTGGCCAATTGCGGGTGAGGCTGTGGCTGCCACAGTTCCACAGATGCAATTACCTACAGCAGACCCAAGTCTGGGGCTTCGACATCGTAAATTGCCAGCGTGATATTAAATTACGTGTGACTTTCTACTTCCGTTGGTACGTAATCCGTTTCCGTTTCCGCTTGGGTTTGAGTTTGGTTCGCCGCTCCCAGACTGCGACTGGCTCTTACATTCCATCGTTAATCTTGTGCTAAGCGACGCCAATAAATTATTGCAACCCGCTCTCCACTCTCCACTCTCCACTCTCCTCTCCCCGCTGTCTGTCCACTGTGGCCAAACTGCATGAAAGAAAATTTGCAATTAAAATGCGAGCAGCGCTGATGGCGGCTGTTACGGGTCCACACATTCCGTTGGCCATTTCATTTTCCATGTTTTCTTTTTGCCAACTCTCCCTCTCGCTGTGTGCTTGCTCTGTGTTGACCTAATTCCGTGAAGCAGCGGCAAAACATTTCGAGCTGGTCAGCCAGTCAGCAGTGGGTCTGGGCTGCGGCACTGCATTGTCGGTTAATGCATTCAACGTTAATGTGTGGCATCCACTCAGCTGGGCACCAGCCTCCATGCAGCTCCATCGTATCATCATCAGATGATGCAAATTTCGCTGGCCTTTTGCCGCTTTTGCAGCTAATGCAGCTTTTCGTGGGCCCCCCTCGCTGTTCCGTGTTGCTGTCACTGCGGTTTGCAGCTGTTTATCCAGCTAAAACGCATGTAATGGATTGGCTGTGGCACCGCGAATGGGCACCACCATTTTGCATGCACTTTAACTACAGCTTCGTGGAGCACACACGGCCTCAGCCTCAGCTTAAACCTGTCGGCAGAATATTTTCTGCACTGAAAATGGAGTTTGCCGCGTAACAGAATATCAGGAGAGGATAATCGGCTTCATCTTCGACCACTTTGTGGTGGAAAATTGCTTAATGGCAAAAGGGCAAACTGCAGTTTGATTGAGCTTCAATTGCGCTCCCTTCATTAGCTCAATTTCAGCTGGAAGGCTGGAGGCAGTCGGCAGGATACTCAATTAAACGTAAGCTCTCAGTTTTGGCCAACAATTGGCCAACTTTAGCAGAGAGCCCGGACCATCGCTTAATGCGTGCAACACGATGCTGTCTCTGGTATCTGTGTCATTGGATGAGCTCCAGGCAGCTGCAAGGGCACTTATTACGAGTGCCGTGGCTTTTAAGCACCCAACACATGAGTGCCAAAGGGCGAAAAGGAGAGAGAGAGAGGGAGAGAGGGAGAGTGTCCTGCTGGTGTGGCATCCGCTGCTGATTTACGCCGCTGCAAAAGTGACAGCAAAGCTCTTTTTATGCGCTTTTATCGCTTTAATTGGGGGCGGGAACGACGCCGCCTTCCTGCGTCATACTTTTGGCATCCTGTTGCCAGTCTCTGCTCCGTCGTTGGCTCTTTCATCAGGAGGCCTGCCTCAGCCAACAATGATGCTGTGGCAGTAATGGCGGATGCCTTCCCTGAGCTTCCCCGACAGCAAATGCAGGTCACTGCACTGCGAGGCATCAATTACATTTACATTTACTGCATTAAAGATTTCGCACTCAGCTCAGTCTTTAAGCTGTGTTCAAAATATGCCCCGTGCCCCTCTGCCAGCTCTCTGCCTTGTCGCGAAATGTAATTAGTTTGCAGCCACAAAAACCGCACAGATAATTATTAAACATATATGAAATAATATACGAATTGTGAGGGTAACCGTTGAGGCAGTCAACCAACCGACGATTGTAATTAATTACTTATAATTCCCATATGGATTTCAATTAAAAATACATTTATTTTTACCTCTTTATCGGCAGGCAGGTCGGCTGCACGCTTCACACTTTGATCAAGGCTTTAATCATTAACAATTAAGAGGCAGTTGCATTACATTCCCTGCAATGCACTTTACTCTGGCACTGGGACTCAGCTCAGCTGACGGGGAAAATGTTGCTTAAAGTCTTAGGGCATTGCAGCTGGGGGGGGCAGAGCTTTAAGCAAACAATTCTTCGATTTGGGTACCCATTTATGGACACAAGTTCCAGCTTAGTCTCCAAGCCAAAGCACTCTCTGAACACTTTCTGCAGCCAAAATAAAACCTAACTTAGACACTCAACGCCATAATTCAGCAGTCCCCTGCCTATGCCCAAAATCAATGCAATTAATGATTAAATACGTGCCCAAAGTCCATTAAATCGTAATCAAAGCCACGCTAGAGACTGCCAAAGCAATGGAACCTCCAGCTGTAATGAATGGGCACTGCCATGATGTATGTGCAGATAGTAGGCTGGTGCAACATGAGGCATGCAGCTGCATTGGCTTGAGCTTGAGAGTTGCATTTTAATGCACAGACACACTGGGCGCAAATAACTCACACTATAAGCTGCCAGCCGCTGTACGTTCATCCTCCTGTGGCTTTGTGGTCATTATTCATGGGGCCAGGAAAAGTCGGCGGGGGAACAGAGACTGTGTAGAGTGTGTATGTGGCAAGGTAGCCCCAAAAATATATATGTGGCAGGGGTAAGGGGCGAAGGAACAACACGTTTATACCATTTCCCAATGGCCTGAGTGCGATTTTCACTTTTTATTGTTGCCAGAGCCACAGGCTGCAGGCTGCAGGCTGCAGGCTGCTGTCCCTGCAGTCCTTCGGCTGCCTCAATGCCTGGCCATATATCTGTCTGGCTGTCGGCAAACATGAGCAGAAGCGGCAGCAACATCTGCTGTAGCTCCTGTAGTTGCATTTGCCCCAACAATTTATACATTTATGCGCTTTGCCTTTGGCTTGCCTTTGGCTTTGCTTTATCCAAAAATTTACCTTCCGTGTTGCCGTTTTTATGACAGCTTCCGCTGGAGTGGCATGTGCTACATGTGTTTTGGCAATCGAATACAACTGCAGCTCCTGCTGGAGAGTTGCTCGAGAGTTTGCCATTCCCGAGAGCTCTTTGCTTTGTAACGAAAATCTTTTAATCACATGGAAGTACGTGGTTGGCCATGCATTTATTCTATAAAAGGAAATACATGTCTCCCTCCCTCTGGCATTGGCTAACCGCACGCTGACATATAAATTCATGGCATGGCATCCAATCGGTCAAACGGTTTTTGTGTCTGTGTCTCGTCTGTTGCCCCTGGCAGCTGCCACAGCGAATGTGAATATGATTCGAAAAGGGCGTTTGTTTGTTTGGAATTTAACGATTTGATTGCCCATTGAATAGAGCCAAAGAGAGAGAGGGAGCGGCAGAGAGAGGGCTTGCAATAATGTGCGGCATTTAAATGCCCAACGACCACAAAACAAAACTCCAAGCAGCAACAACATTTTGGGACATTTTACATGTCGGACAAATGAAAAATGACCAAGGGAAATGAGCTATCAATGCGACTAGGGAGATACCCTGTGAGCTGGCAAATGCTGGGAAATCAAGGAACTTCTCTAGGGAGCCTCCAGAGGCAGGGTATTCCCTGGGCACCCTGGGCCTAACCCTTGTAAGTCCGATAAGTAATGGGAGCTGCAATGCTCGAACTTTAACCCGAAACCCCAACCGCCTTCCCTCAGCAGCTTCCGGTTGCAGCTTCCGATTTCCGACCCCAAATCTCCGAGCCAAGTGCGGGACGGACGCACAATTCGCATTGTTTGGCTTTTGCTGCTGCCAGCTTAGGCTCGGATTTGTCCCACACACACACTGCAGGAACAAGGAGGAGGAGAATGTGTGTCTCTCTCTATGTTTGCGTGTGTGTGTGTGTGTCTGTGAAATTTTCTGATTTATGGCATTAAATGCAAACACACAGAAAAAAAGTGAGCCTGAATTGGATTTTATTTGAGTTTAATGGGTTTTTAGTCTGTGTGTTTTAATGCGCGTTGCCTTTGTGTGAGTTTTTGTCCAGATTTACAGATTCCACTCTGCACATTTTGGGGTGCGTTCTGGTCAATTTAATGGCAATGCAATTAGGAAACACAAAAGTGAGGCGCAGCCAGACTTCCAAAGGCTTTAAAGATGCGAAAAATGTGTGCAAACTTTGTGTTTAAATTGGGAAAAAGTGTAGTCTAAGTGGTCTGCGAATAAGAGCTGAATTCTGGGCTACACTCCCAGCCGAATGTTTGTTTAATGGACAAGCAAGGAAGCAGGAAGCAGTAAGGGAAGGGAAGGGAAGAGCCGAACGATGGCCAAATAAATAATGAAAAAGAAAAGTGATGTCATAAAAATGTTATCTCTTAACTGGAATTGAGCAGCATGAACAAGCAGAGAGGATGAAGGAAGCAACGAGGAGGAGCACCGGCAGCAAGCAGTAGAGCAGCAAGCAGGAGCAGTAGCAAGCAGTAGAAGCAGCAAGCAGCGCAGCAAGCAGAAACAACAAAAGGTAACTGGAGCAGCAGCAGCACAAAGAGCGGGAATAACAACACAAACAACTACGCCTGGTCACTTGCGTATAAAAAATGACAATGGCAATGTGTACGTGTGTGTGGGGTCCCCCCGCATGTCCCCCAATGGCCATATAATAGCCAGACAAAAGGAGCAAAACAGAAAAGCGAAAAGCAGGCAATGCGCTGCACTTGCATGCTTGGATGCTTCTGATGCTGCTGCTGTCATACAAGTGTATGTATGAGTGTATGAGTGTCCCGTTATAAAGTTACAAAACTGCAAAAATACTACAAAATGTTTAACTCCCACAGACAGACACACACACACACACACGCACGTCCGCAACAGCCAAGCATCAACAATTTAACGTGGCACAAAATTGTTTCCGCCTCTCAGCGCTTCACCCTCGACCCTCCACCCACAAAAGTTTACAGCTTGGCAGGCGCTGTGTCAAAGGTGGAGTGAAGAGCGCTTGGAGCACACATACATACCCAAAAAACTACTATTACTACGAGTATGTATGATGCCATGAAAATATTACATAAAATAAAATAAAGCTCTTAAAGTTTGTATGAGCACCGACAGCTCAGCTTCATGCACAATTAGGTGGCTCGGATTCGGGCTTTGGCTCGTGCTCTGCCACCATGGTCAAGTGTAAGGGGATTTCCACCTCAGGGCCATGTGTGTGCCAGTAGCAGCAGCCACTCGAAACTGCCAAATTTAATCAGGAGAGCCGACCAAGAGAGCAGCCAATGGAGGAGCTCCCAAGGATTGCAAACAAAATGGCAGATTGTAGAGCATGAAATGAAAGTAGAAAGTGGAAAGTAGAGTTAAGATCAAGAGCGAGCATAAGCTGAACACACTCGTGCAGAAGAGTGGCAGTGCCCATGTTTAACTGGGGTAAGCATAAATCTAAAATAAAACTCTTTAGAAGTTCAACATTTCATGAGCAATACAAAATTCATGCAATTGAATTGTCGCACAATGAGTGCGTTGCATTATTTAAATCAAAAGTTAATAATTGGAACGTGTGTGTGTGTTTGTTTAATTGAAGGAAAACTATTTTGTTTGCCATGCTTTTCGACGTGACGTGGGAATGCAATATCAATTATTTAGTGGTAAACAAATTCGTTGCACAAGCTGCTGCCTAATTTCCACAAATTGAACAAATCTGGCACAAATATAATTGAATATTTTATGGCTGCAAAAGATATTTCACAGTGGAGATAATAAATCCCAGCTAACCCCCACTCGCAGTATCCAACTTTTACTTTTTCGAAAGAATTTGCCCCGGGCTGGAAGAGTGAATGAGGCGGAAGGGGGGAGGCACAAAGTGCTGCTAACTCATTTCACAATTTGCCAGTCTGAAATGGTTTTAATGTGAAAACTTTTGTGGCTACAATGTATCCTCCACACGGAAAGGTTTGAGTGCAACAAGCAGAGTGCTCCTCCTACTCCTCCTCCTTGTCGTGGCACCTGATCCTGAGCAGCATGATTTAGTTGCACAAAAGTTCGGCTTCAATTTCTGGCCGCTGTGCTGTGCTGTACGCCTGGCGGCAGGAGAATAAAACAGAGTCAGTGGGCCAAATGCAATCAAATATACAAAACAAACCAGAACAGAACAACAGTTTTGTAACAACCGAAAATGGGAAAAGGAGAGGCAAAGAGATTACATATGTACAAGTGCACATGTTTATGTGTCTAACGTTCCCAATATACATTCGATGTTATATGATTTGTACATAGTTTGGCTAAGCTTTAAAGTGGGATAAATGTAAACATCTTTACATACATGCACAAACATATGTAGAGAAGTGCAGATGTAAACAAAGATGCATAGCATTAAGCAGAAATATCAATAAGCACCGACTCTAGTACGCAGTAGATTATCCATTGTCCGTTCAATGCACACTTTGCTTAGAGCGAGCTTTGAGAGCGCGAGAGAGTCGTCTAAGCCGAGTGCATCTGAGAGGGAGAGGTAGATCAAAGAGGAATTGAAAGAGAGCAAATGGCTGACGCAGTGCAAGATGAATTTACTGTAAATTTACCTTGAGCTGGCACAAGAAGTTTTTTTTGCAAGTTGCCGAGAGAATAAATATAGAAGAACCGCGACTAACGGCGCTTGCAAAACTTCAAGCAGGAGAAGAGTACCGAGCGCTCAATTACAAATGTACATACATATGTATATGTACGTATGTACACATACTTCATTGAATTGCAAACGCTTTCTTCTTTGCAGCACAAACATCTGGTTAAAGTCATAATTCAATACAAAAGGGGCAACAAGGCGTAACTGTAGCAGTGGCAGTGCCTTCCCAGCAAGCAAAAGGAAAATAAATAAGCAAAGAGGAAGATGTATGTAACCGTAAAAGAACAAATAATTCTCGTGCTCGTACGCGTATATTGAATATGATTTGCGAACAGATGTGAACAGAGCTGAGATGCTATTCTCACTCAATCAATAATGCCAGCGCGGTCGTTGGGGGTAGGATTCTAAACGTAAGATTGTGGAAGCGAAGGCTTACCGTACGTGACTCCCTGTACGTCTTGGCAGCGTCAAAAAGTAAGCAGCAATATGAGAGGAGCAGCAAGAAGCAAGAAGTGAGCAGAAAGCAGAAAGCAGCGGCTGCCTTTGTCAATTCCGATTCCTATGGAAATCGAAAGCGGACCCACGGACTATGCAAATCTGTTGCTGCTGCTGCTGTGTCGCCTGATGTGGCACACACAATACATTTACATAAAAATGCACTTGATCTGTTTGATGGTGGGGTAGTGGGCGGTGGGTACGGGAACACATGTGTGTAAATATATCTGCTTACAGCTGTCAATGTGTTCGCACACGAGGTGCCAACTGCTTCGGTGTTTGCTCCCAGCTCATTTTTTGGCACTTGTCCTACATGGCAAGAAAGCTAATCGGCCTTCGGCATTGGGGTAATACTTTATGAAAGGAGAAAACCCATCAGAAATCGCACAGTTGTTGCATGAAACTTGAAGTTTTGGCACAGGTTTTGCCTTAAGCTGGCAAGCATTTCCGTAATTGGCTCACTTCCGGCTGTGTTTCACAATTCCTCAATCCCTATGCTATGCTATGCCGTTGCTGGCAGACACTTCTGTGTAGAGGACTAATTAATTTCCCTGGCCTTGCCATAGGCACAGGCACGGGGACTAGGTACTGCAGCTACAGGTCAGTGGTGGAGTTCCATGCCCGGGGATTACACGGCTAGGTCCGGAACGCTTCACTGGCCGAGTGGGTCAGCAGGCAGAGGCTTTGCTCGAATCGTACTAATCCGCCCACCTGCATATAATTACTACTGAAATGTGTCCTAATTGAGCTCTACCACTGCTGGTCCTCAGCCACTTTAATTTGCTGCCATTTAGCCTTTGGGGAAAGGCGAACATCCGGGCACACTCAGGACATCAATAATAAATGAGATTCGACAAAAGTTGTAAACCTTTTTCGAGCACTTATCTGTCACACGTCACACGGCGCCAACATCATTTGTCAATTGTCATGGCTTAAGCTACACTTCGGCCCTCTCCTACCCTCTCCCCCTACTTTCCCCTTTGGCTCTTTGTTCAGACCCCCGCCCGCATGCAGAAGTTCTGTTTGCCAACATTTATTTCCTTTCCCTCTGTCACGCCCAATTGTTAAAAATGACAACTAATTAATTTGTGTCCAGCTCCCCCCAGCACCCCCCACTGTGACAGAGTTTCTGTCTCCTGACCACTACCAATCCTTCCCTGGTTGCCTTACTTCGATTTGCCCATAATTTTTGGGGTCAAATATCTTGGAGAGAGCCTTTGGCAGAGTGATTTGTCGGCTTAAGGGTTAATGAGTGGCCGACTGTGGGTTACAGCAGATTGATGTTTGCCAAATTACTCGAATTGTTGTAGAAATCTTCATTGAAGTCCCAGAGAGAGAGAGAGAGAGCGATGGGACACGAAATGTAGGTGTTAAGCCTGATGTGCAGTGCTCCCCCAACTGTAATTAGAGTCCCGAGCCAGCAAACTGCTTGGATTGCATTTAAGCAGCAAATTAGCCATGCTCTAAGCACTGCACAATCTCTCTCTCTCTCCCCCTCTGATTCATTCATTCGCATTCAAAGAGAGAGAGCCACGGCTCGCTCCACATCCTGTGACCACTTGCCGCAGCAGTTCCCATCCCAAGCAGCATCACAAATGACTTCATTAGGCAGCGCCGCTGCCATTCCCAGCCCGGAGAGTATATCTATTAGCTGAAAGATGCCCCGCAACCTACATTCCACATCCACTTAGCGCTGATAAGCAGCTGCTCAGCTCGGGGGCATGGGAGGAGCTTCAGAGCAGGTCTGGAGGAGCAGGAGCAGGAGTGATGAAAGCTCCCATGCTGCACACAATGCCATCATTAACAGGCTGAAGGCGATTTTTATTGTGTTTGGCTTAAGCTTAAGCTTAACTCTCCCCCCGCTCAGCCACTCTTACGCTCTTCCACTCTTCCACTCTTCCACTCTCTCGCTCTCCTACTCTCCTCTGTCCTCTTTGATGTCTTCTCTTTGAGCGCTCCTCTCATCAGTTGGCCTAATGATTTGCACTCTGGATGGGGCGGGGTAGGAGGTAGCTTAATGACAAAAAATGGCCAACTACTTTGCCGACTGCATTGGCTGCATTTACTGGCTGAAGAGCAAAACATGTGTTCCACCAACTTGGAGAGCGCTTCCTTTCCTCTCTTTGCACTGCTTACCCTTACTCTTTGCACTGCTTACCCTTCCTCTCTGACTCTCTCTAATGCTGCAATTTGTAGACCATTGGTTTCATTACAGCCTGTGGCTGTGGAGCACCGAAGGGCCATGGCCTCTTGCTGCTCGCCGCAGGAGGCTCCTTCCTGTCTTATGCAGCCCATCCATATACATATGTACGGATCCCGTAGTTGGCTGTGGGGACGGGTCGAAAAACTTTCGGCAGCTTGGCAGTTGGCGACATTTTTGGCTGCCAAAAAGTTTCCCAAAACTGTGTTCGTGGCGGCTGTGTGTGAGTGTGCCTCTGCTCTCCGTTCCGTTCCGTTCCGCTTTGGAGTGGAGTTCATTACGAATGCCGCGTGTTGACTTATGCATAATTACTGTTTTTCATGGCACCCAGACTGGGGAACTACCCGACAACTCGACTCTTTAGGCCAGAGCAGACTTGGCACAAGTTTTTTGGACCACGTTCTGCCCTGCTCCAGCCTGGCTGGTTCATATGCTCATTTGTGTGCATGACGCACTGACCTGTTTCTAATGCAACAAAAACGCTAAGCGCCTGCCAGGCACTCTCGGTGCAGTCAACTGTGTTCTTTTGCCTCAGGGAGCACCTACAGAGCCCACTCCTGCCCCAGCCGTAGCATACTTTTTGCACCGACTGCCTGGACTGGGCTGGGAGTTTATTTTACGCACGCCTTGACCAGACACAGAGTGGAGAGAGAGGGCGACGCAGGGAGCCACGGCTGCATCACTTCTTCCAGCAAGTTGAAAAGTCAAGCGGATAAACAAGAGATTAAAATGTCATAAACAATGCTTTTTGCTCTTTCTGCCACGGCCCCCAATCCGGCAAAAGCAACTTAATGAAAGTCGCTCGAGTGCCCAGAGTGCAGTCGAGGAAAAGTGTTTCCTTTGCTGCAGCAAAAACTATTTTCTACTTGAAAACTTTACGCTGCACCCATGTACGCCCCATCAAGCGGCGGCCTGGCATCACAACCCCCACAAGCCGCATGGAGCACGTTGAAACCCCGTCGATGGCAACTCAATAAATTTCCATTAAACTTTTGATTTGTATCTACGACTTTTTTTCCGGCCAAATGCAATTGAAATGGCCACGAAAAAATGGCATGCACAATATTCGAACGCCCAGCCAGCAGCCACAGTAATCTCTGCATCGAAAGAGCATCCCAGCATCGACCAGTGGGTGCAGGACACGCTTTCCATTTTTGTAACACAATTGAAAAAAAACTTTTATTTTCGCTGGGCCTGCGAACAGGAGGAGCGTCGTAGCACACACAAATGATAAACTATCATACAGAGGCATAAATTATGTTCACATTCTCGTATTTGCGCCGGAAACAAGTAACTATAAAACACTTGGCCAAATCCAAGTTTAGATTTACCGACTTGCGGCAATCACACACTCACACATATACAGGACAGGCACACACACATGGGGTAATGGAGGGGCTAAACTATAAACTGTAAATACTGTTTGCAAAGTCGTTGCAAGCAAAACTCTCTCTCGGGACAGACAATTTTCAACGACAAAGACCAGCCTCGCGATTGATGCTGAACGGTGACTGATCTTTGCAGGCGAAAATTATGTTTACGACATAAATTGCCATTACTAATTTCCTGATTATATGATTGTATGATTACGATATTAGGTATTGTAGTTCGCAAATATGTGTGGGACAGACTGAAGGAGGAAAAGGAATGAACTAAGAAATTGACAAAAACATTTTGCCAGTCGTTTACTCAGCGCCGGCATTGATCGTGATCGTCTTGCCCTTGGGATCGTCGAAGCGATCCATTGTGTTGATGTCCATCATCCAGCAGACGCCAATGAAAATAATAATCAGGAAGATGACAACCACAAACAGACCCATCAGAATGCCAGTGGAGACGAAGCCCACACAGTCCCAGGAGTCGCCGAAGACAAAGTTCTCCTTGTAGGTGCTGCTGAAGGGAGCCTGAATCTGCAGCGAATTGAAGCTCAGCGTGTTGTACCTATTATCAACGGCAGCCGTCTCCAGGGTGAGGTTGCCGCAGGCATACGAGAAGGTGGTGGGCGCATTGATGATGCCCGTGCTGCGGAATTTCTGTCCGGCGTAGGCCACGTTGGTCAGGCTAAAGTAGCCGCCATCGCCATAAAGAACATCGAACGTGAGTGACTTGGTGGGATCGGCAGTGGCCAGGGTAACGGAGAACTTAGTAGCGGGAGTAGTTCCGTTGCTGATGGTGAGCGAGTTGACCGAGAAGGGCACACCGTTGTACTGGACGCTGGTGTAGAACATGCGAAACTGGTTGCCAGACACCCACATGATGCCGCCGGTGGTGGCGGCCGTGTCACGGCGCGTGCGACGCTGCACCACGGGAGCGGTGGACGGAGCGGCCAGATACAGATAAGCCACCTTGCAGTCAAACTGCTTGCTGATAGCGGCAATGGCAGAGTCTGTCGAAGAGCATGAACGAAATTAGCACGCACTCCCACACGCAGACTGTTTTGTGTACAAACCATGTGACTCCAGGGTGACCTCGCGCGTTTCTTCGTCATCCTCGAAGCTGACAAACAGAGCGGTGCCCACGGAGCACTTGGCCGGGCTGACGAGCCGACCGCTGGCATCGATGCTGTTGTGCTCCCGCTTGGCGGCCACCGAGCGCAGCGCCTCCGATGGATTCTCCACGCTGGTGTAGTAAGTCTTCGGGCTCACGCCTTGCAGCTTGGCGTAGCAGGAATGCGACTGGGAGTTGGCGCACAGGAAGTCCTTCGTGCTCAGCTGTAGTCACAGGAAAGTGCATAAGGAATTAAAGTTTATCTATCAGCAGCCACTTCACATGCAGCACTTACGCCATTTTCCTCGAAGGCCACAACCATGTGATCTTTCAGCAGCTCTGCCAACTGGTCAGCAAACTCCGCCTGGGGCACGGTCCTCAACGAGGGCTTCGCAACACTGCACAAAGAGAAAAGGGACTTGCTATTAACTCCTCTATATGCGAACCGGAATTAGTTGAACCCACCTGTTGGCACCCCATAGGAATACGGGCGTTTGCTCGGCCAAGGCTGCTCCAATGACGCACAATGCAATCAGCGATTTCCACAACATCTTGCTGGGACGACGCACTGTACGTGGGCGGAAACAATAAGGAAACAAACCAAGACATAATGTAAGAACAGAAAAGAAACCAAAAAGTAAAAGAAAACCAACCGAAAAGTTAACTCAAACTACAACAGAAAAGACAGTGGAGAAAATTTTTTCGCTTTGCAGGGCCCGACTGAGAAAACTTATGACCAAATCATGTGATTGCCAGTGTGACCGCGTGAACTATCGATAACAGATATCGACAGACACTCGGAAAAATACCGAAATATACGTTCTCACTATTAAAAAGTATCGAAAATATACCAGGGAAATTCATATTCTTCAATTTTCATGTTCTATTACTAGCTTGCAAACACTTTTAGCACTGAAACAATAATTTAATCCGATTGAAAAATCAATTTGGCTTACTATTAATACTAATTTTAAGTGGATTGTATACCTTATGATCTTATATTTTACAAATTTGTACTTGAATTTTACATATGATGGTCAGGGAAATTCTCTCCTGTGTCTAAACAGTCAGGGAAATTCTCTCCTGCCGGAAGCTCTCCCGTGAGCACGAAAATACACCAAAAATAATATATGTTCACACTTATTCAATCATCTTCCTCAAATTTCATGTTCTATTTGACATTACCTGCTAGTTAAAAGTCTCAGAGCTAAAACGAAAATTTTACTCGAATTATCATTTGATTCTCTACAATATTGACTTTTTTCATGACTAAGCTTTATTGCATTGATTGCAAAAAAAAGGTTAAAACTAAAACGTAAACCAAATCAAATTACATTAAAAGTTTCGTGGATTCTTCTAACATGTAACTCATAGTTTCAGCGCCAGTTACAGCGAGACGAGTGCATACTGCTGCAGTAATGATTTGGCCAATTATCGTGAATCGGTTAATCGATTTGTGGAAGAGGGGACCACAACATAACAAACAATTTTGTGTGTTGGTTTTTTTAAAACACGCATTCTTCAGTGAAATGTGTACTGTAAACCTTCGAGGATGCGTCTGCATGATGGCGGAGTATGTGGATTGCATTACGCAACAATGCGGTAAGTACCTAATAAACAGCATAATACATTTTCAGCCCTCCATGCGGGCTGTCCCATTGATTTGATGATCATTTTGACATTATGAATTTTTACTGTTTTTAGCACTCCAATCAGGTGGTGCAAGCCGATGTCCGACTTATCGAGCGTCTGCGTCACGATGAGACCGCTGGCGGGTCTGCTACTTGGTTGAGTTAAATGGCACGCAAATGAGGGGCCACGCAGAACGACAGAAGCGTCAAATGAACTGTTTGGCAGCGTGTTGAGGTCGCTAACAGATGAACGATTCGCTTCAAGGATCCACATGGGCAAGAGATCCCAGATTTTGGAATCTATGCCATGATCGAATAGACAGCCAAAACAATGTCGAGTAGTACTGCTTCAATGTGCTTTTTGAAGTTTTCGAGAAGGAGAGCGGCATTTATTACAGGGAATGTGGGTATACAAGCGGGAAGAATTCATATAATTCATGGGTAATTAAGTGTGTCTTTCTTACTTTATGCATAGACTGCCAGCAATGTGAAGAAAGATCGCAACCTGCATCCCCTTGACACCAATGTCTAAGGCACCAGATTTTTCTGAACAAGTTACACGAGGATGCGCAAAGCAAGTCGCCGTATGGGCTCGAGATCCTACGCTGGGCCACGATTGGGCTGACTTCAACTTTGCCTGCTCCCAAATTAAAGCAGATATTGAGCCGGGCCCTTGTGTGAATATGTGAGCTCTAATGGATGGCTTGCTTGTATTCGTACCGGTGCGCTCATCTAGCGATGCTCTTAAAAGGTAAGGTGTATATTTAAACTTCCAACAACGCTCATTTTACCCGTACACGTTTTTTGTTTTTCAGATAATCGAAACCTTTTCGACATTATGGAGCTGATGTACGCGTCTGCTACAGCACAGTTCCACAATCGGAATCATATCACAAAAATGAGCTAACCATGTGGTAGTCCAGCTGGAGCTCGAAGACCGAGGATGGCTGACGGGTCGTTCTTCCGGGAAAACATGGCATTACCTTGTACTACCTGAGCGATTCCTTGAATAGGATTACATCTTATCCATCGAAATAACCGACATCCAATCTCAAATTGAGGCCGAGTCGGATTGAAACGTAGGAAGATTAGTGTTCCAGCGTTGTATACCAATAAAATTGCAGCATGCTTTTGCTGCTTTTAAATATATTTTAAAATACTGAAGTATCTTTGGGGGCTGCTCAGGACTCATGGCATGTCTTGATCCGACAGGACACAGCGAAGATATAGCATTGTTTAGATTCCGTTTAAAAAACATCCTTAAAATGGCATTATCCTTAATGTCCTTGCATCCGAATGGATTGGGGACATTGTCCCGACTACGAGGACGTTCGGCATGTCCCGATCCGACAGGATACACAGAAATTATAGTATTATATTGATTACATTTAAAAACATCCTTAAAATGGCATTATCCTTAATGTCCTTGCATCCGAAAGGATTTCAGGCGATCGGGGATATTGTCCCGACTAAGAGGACCCGTGTCATGTCCTGATCCGACAGGATACACAAAAGTTATAGCAATCTTTTGATTACGTTTAAAAACATCCTTAAAATTCCATTATCCTTAGTGTCCTTGCATCCGAGAGGATGGAAAATCATCCGGGGCACTATCCCGATCACGGGTAGCCATGGCATGTCCTGATCGTCCTTCAAATAAAGGATAAATCAATAAAACAAATCTGTCCTGTTGTTGTTGTCAATTTATCTTTATATTGTTGTACAACAACTTCATTTGCACAGGCGCCGCGATACTGACGGCCACTGCTGAAACTAGAATAACATAGTTCGAAAATTGACCGCTCAGAGTTGGGGCGCCACTGTGTAGAAAAAAACTCGTTTGAAAATGCTACACTCAATGTAAATTTTCAGACCGAGTACCAGGCCAACAGAAATCAGCAGAAAGTAGCTGGTTTTTATATTTTTCACTGTGTCAAAAGCTGGTTGCTATGAAACCGAATTTATTTTTCTCAAAACCAAAGTAACTAAAAGTATGCACCAGTATTTTATGTGTGCAATTTCTATATTTATTTTTTAAAAATCGTGTGGCATACTTTTAGTTAATTTTTTGAAACGCTGGGATACTAAAAGTATGCAATACTATTTCAAGTGTGAACTATCCTAATATTTTGGGCAAACATATTGTTGCATACTCTTAGTTACTTCCCAACCGAAAATAATAATAAATCCTAAGAATTCTCAGCAATGCTTCCTCAGCCTCCTGTGATCGGAAGAACATTCCTGGAAGAGCCACTATCCTTATCAAATCCAGCCCCAGCCCAAAAAATACATAATTAAAAATACATAATCAATTTTATTCATAACAAAAAATCCAATTTATTTTATAACTACACACTATAAGAGTAAAATTTTTAAATTTTAAATATACCAAAAATAATATACATAATACACACTTACATAAATTCAGAGACATTCAGTGCCACTCACAGCGAGGCGCGTGCATGCCGCTGCAGTAATCATTTGGCCAATTATCGTGAATCGGTTAATCGATTTGTGGAAGGGGGAACACAACATAACAAACAATTTTGTGTGTTGGTTTTTTTTAAACATGAAATCTTCAATGAAATGAGCACTGTAGACCTTTGAGGATGCGTCTGCGCCGCCGTTCGTGGCAACGTAAAATGCGGCGCGCCATTGAGCAGCTGAGGATGCAGTCCCGCCACAAGCTGTCGCATTTGCTGTCGGGTAAGAACTCATTTGTGGATACTTTTTGCAACTATCTTGAATAATTGTGTGTTCTACTCACCCTTCAGTGCTTGGGGGGCTGTGCCTGTTGTTGTGGCTGGCTGGCGGTCTGATGTCTGCATCCGAGGACATCGACATAAGCGACAGCATCACCCCCTGCACGCCAATCGACGTAGTCTACACTTGGGTGAACGGCTCGGATCCGAATTTCATCGAGGCCATCAAGCAGTATGACCCGAACTATGATCCCTCTCGATTTGACGATAAGAATGAGCTGCGGTACTCTCTGCGCTCGCTGGAGAAGCACGCCAGCTGGATCCGCCACGTGTACATTGTGACCAATGGCCAGATACCCAACTGGCTGGATCTCAGCTACGAGCGCGTCACAGTGGTGCCCCACGAGGTGCTGGCCCCCGATCCGACGCAGCTGCCGACGTTCTCCAGCGCGGCCATTGAGACATTCCTGCATCGCATTCCAACGCTCTCGAAGAGATTTCTGTACTTAAACGACGACATATTCCTGGGTGCACCGCTCTTTCCAGAGGATCTGTACACGGAGGCGGAGGGTGTGCGCGTCTATCAGGCCTGGATGGTGCCCGACTGCGCCTTGGACTGCCCCTGGACGTACATAGGAGATGGCGCCTGTGACCGGCATTGCAACATCGATGCGTGTCAGTTCGATGGCGGCGACTGCAGCGATACGGAGCAGCCAGATGCCTCACACGTCGTCATGCACAGCCAGGAGACGCACGAGGAGGAAGCAGCGCCACCACCCACAATGCACAAATTCCCACAAATGGGCCTGCAGAAACTAATCAAACAGAGTTCCTCGAACTTCAAGGATGTCATGCGTCACCGCAACGTCTCGACGCTCCTCGAGCTGCGACGCATTGTGGAGCGCTTCAACAAGGACAAGCTAATGTCACTCAATGCCGAGATGGAGGACGGCAGCACAGCGCTGCCAACGAGCCAGAGGAATGTGCTGCACAAGGAGGACTTCAAATCCTCCACTGACATATATTCGCACTCGCTGATTGTCACAAATATGCTGCTGAATCGGGCCTATGGCTTCAAGGCACGCCATGTGCTGGCTCACGTGGGCTTCCTGCTGGACCGCGACATTGTGGGAGCTATGCAGCAGCGCTTTCCGGAGCAGGTGCTGGCTACGGCACATCAGCGCTTCCGCACGGCCACCGATCTGCAGTACGCCTTCGCCTATTACTCCTTTCTCATGAGCGAAACGCAGCTGCTGAGCGTGGAGGAGATCTTTGATGAGTTCGACACGGATGCCTCTGGCACCTGGTCGGACCGCGAGGTGCGCACATTCCTCACCCGCATGTATGCCCCGCCGCTGGACTGGTCTGCGATGCATTACTTCGAAGAAGTTGTTCAGAATTGCACACGCGCCTTGGGCCTGTTCGTCACGCCCGATCCCGTGGTGCACTCCACGTTGGTGTACGAACGCTACGAGGACTCCAATCTGGTAGGTGACTGACGAGACTCCAAGTTAGCCACTAACATGTTCCTTTTACAGCCAACAATAACGCGGGAACTGGTCGTAAGCTGTCCCCTGCTGGCAGAGGCTCTCATTTCCAACTTTGGGATGCGCTCCAGGTATCGCTACAACATCAGTCCCAAGCGCTCGCTGCACAGCAACTTTATGATGCTCACCTCGAATCTCACGGAGGTTGTGGAGTCCCTGGACAAGATGCGTCGAAATCCGCGCAAGTTCAATTGCATCAACGACAATCTGGATGCCAGGCGGCCGGAGGACAACGATCTGGTGCGCCATCTGCTCGAGGACTTTTATCTCTCCTTCTTCCCGCGTCGCAGCAAGTTCGAGTTACCGCCGCAGTTCCGCAATCGCTACGAATCCTGGCGTGACTATCAGAGGTGGCGTCGTCGCAAACGCGCCGTTCTCGTCGTGGGCTACGGAGTCAGCCTGCTGCTGATCATATTCCTGCTGCGTTTTATGTGTCTGCACAAGGCCAAGTTTGTGAGGCGTTGTGTGCAGCGACTTTAGACTGTGGTGTGGGGTGGAGTGTTCTCTTTTGTAATGTGATAAGTTGTAACCTTTGAGATGTTGGCCATTTCTGCATGCAATCATAGTCAAATTTAGTTGTAGGTCAAGCCAAGTGCAAGGCTATTTTTTCTAGTTGTTTAAGCGCAAAATGGAGGCTTACCGATGAGGCTAGTAAACTGGCAATGAAAGTGTTCTCAAGCAGTCGAAAATAAAGGCTAAATATTAAATACTTTAATTCCAAAAGAAAGAAGTCTTCTTCCGCGCTTTAATCTCTATCGATAGCTCTGGTTTCAATCGATCGATAGGAAAAGCGAAGCACAACAAGAGCTTGCTGCTACGACACATCATTTGCTGCTGTTATAATTCGAGCGTGGATTAAATTAGTTTTTTAATGTTTATTGCTTTGGCTGCTGTCCAGTTGCCCAGATTGCTGCCAGCACTTAGCCAGCCAGCCCTCCTCCCCTGGCGCGTCGATGATTACCGCAAAATTTGAGCTCCCGCTGAGCACTGGGCGTTGCCAAACAATTCAGTTGTGGCGCACACAAACACACAAACTACGTCATCACTTTTTTTGCTGGTGCCCACTCGGTGGGTGGTTTGTAATTATGGACATGCGCCACCCACACCGTGGCATTGCGGCACATTAAGCGCTGCCTCCCGTTTGGAAATTATAGCAACAAAAAACGGAGACGAGACTAGCCGCAGCAAGTTGGCACTTGCGGGCACGGAAGTCTGTGGGCGGAACTAGAGCGAGTCCAGACAGACAGACACGGGTCGCTATTGTGTGTGTGTGTGTGTGTGTATGTGAGTGGGCGTTGCCAAGAAGCAAACTCCCCAGTGCCAGTGTCCTGTGTCCATATGATGATGATTTGCTTTTTGTGCATCGAACATCTTCTTTTTTTATTATTATTTTGCTTTTATTTTGCCAACTCACCAAATCACATGTGGCCGGGTAGCTGTGGGTGTGGCCTCCCATTCCCATTCCATTCCGGATGCTGTGGCATAAATTGCGTCCGCCGTTTTTTATTCCCGAGGCTTGCGAGTGGATTACTCTGCCATGAAGTGGCACTGCGGGATGTCCCCCCCTTTGCACTGTGACTCTCTATCTTTCTCTGGACATGAATATCAATAATCCAAAAAACGGCAGCTCGAATCTTATCAATTATCTGCTCATCCATATCTCCATCTCCACACGTGTGTCCTTTTGCGCTCAGGCAAATTCAAACTGTGTAAACGTGCCGTAGACCCTGCCCTGCCGTTCCACTGGCCTCGTAACTCATTCTAAACGATCTCTAGTTGGGCCACCCAGGTATTCCGATTCGAAGACGAACGTGCACACGCCACAATTTAGTATATTATGTGACCTGTGTGGAGGGGATCTCGGATCTCTGTTCAGATCCCTCTTTATAGATCTCAGTGTGGTCTACCACGGAGCGGAAGTGATTGTGGTTTGTCCCCTGATTTATGTTCGATCTTTATGCCAAATTATGCAAAAAGATTAGCTCTGTTTTGTGCGTGTGGGCGATGCAGATATCTAGATCTACAGGAAGGATAACCATATCCTGTCGGGCAACGGGAGATTTTCCTCTTCCAATTTCAACAAATAAATTCAAATTTTCTTCCCGAAATAAACCTTTCCAGACCAGACCTCAGAGGTGCCGACTCTTTGGCGGCTGCCCAAACCCCAAGCCCCAGACACTTGGACACCCGTTTCTAATATTCTTCTCGGAATCGTTTAGCTTAAAAGGGTGAGGAGCTGGGTGTACACATAACTGGATGGCACGGAATCGTTGGACACTTTTTGACAAACGGCTTCCTTCGTGACCGAGTGCAAGCCGTGAAAAGTCTTTTGAAAATTGAAATTTGAAATTTGATCAAATTCAAATATAAAATTTTCATATTTATATTTAAATTCATTATTATTATTTTCGTTGGTTAATTGCTGCATTATTCATGCAGTCGGCACTTTTGTTCGTTCGTTTATCCACAGCCACAGCCAAATGTAATAACTATTTTCAAATTGTTTGTGAAACTGCCGCCTCCGCGAGTGGGGGAGTGGGTGAGTGGAGGAGGCGTGCCTGCAGCGACTTGTATGAAAATGCAATATAAATAAAGAATTAAGACATTAAATCGTTCATTGCGGCAATTTACATTCATTATTATTACGAGCTCGAGGTACGTGCCCATAAGCCATGGGAATTGGAATACGGATGGACAGTGGCGGACAGTCTGAGGAGAGACAGGGACTGGGACAGGGACAGGGACGGACTGAGACGGCGACACTGCTTCATTGATGAGGGACTGGGACATGGGAGAGGTCTGCCTGCCGCTTGCATTCCTTATGTTTCGCTTTAGGAAATTAATAAAATCATAAAATTGTAATTAATTAATTCACAAAAACCGAAAGAAAAGAAAAGAAAAGAAATGAGTGGAGTGCAGTGGGAGAGAGGACACGACAAAGCAGGTACCCTGTAGGTGATTGGAGGGAGGATACTCAGAGCACTTCCCCTGTAAAAATACAAAAATAAGTTAAAGGATATCTGTAAATTGTATAAAAAGTAGACTCTACAGACTCTATTAAGAGTTCCTTGGTTCTAGACTGAGCCTTTCATCTATTTACTCTCCCTTACATGACAGCCCAAAATACTCCACGCCGTTACTCCATCTACTGTGCATTGCCGCCGGTAGCTGCCGCCTGTCCGAGCTGACGGATCGATCGTCATCGCTGGTCACCGCTGATTAGCGATTCAGGTGCGTGAGTGCATTTTCGTTTGATTCTTTTTGTGTCTTCAGCAGAATTTGAACAGAGTCGGAGCCAGGTTCTTGGGTGCCTGATACTTCGTTTGTTTTTTTGGGGGCACGGGAAGGGACGGTTCTGACAGATCGGCTGGCAATGCCAGCAATGAGGGGCCGCTGCCACCCATCCCCTTGGGGGTTTACAAGCCGCTTACATTGCTGATTGCCGCTGATTGTCCATGAGGGGCAGACCAGTCACAGTTCGTGTCCACTTTGCATACGATTTTCATGGAGATATTTTGTGATGTCTCTGGCCGTTGACAAGTGCACTTTAATGAGTCGTCCTCGGTGCCTTTGAAGGTCTCTCTCTCTCTCTCTCTCTCTGTCTCTGCCTCTTGGCCGGGCTAGCAACAAACTTGCAACAGAGCAGGCAGGACCAGTCAGCTCTGCCACATGTGTTGCCTAACTATGCTCAAAAGTGGGCGTGCCCCGGGCCTTATGACAAATTATGACAGCGCGCATTTCATGCCTTGATTTATGGCCGTCGGTTCCTTCTGCATTCAACGATGACCCCCTTTTTGGTTACTGGACTCGCAGCAGGATCAGCATTTGAAGCTCAACCCTGCCCGTCCACCCGAGCTGACTTCCGAGCTACTCCTGCCTGTTTTTTTTAATGATTTTAAAGTGATTTTTAACGTGCTGTTGTACATTATGGCTGCTTAGCTGCTTGGCTGTTCAGCTCAACACAAATCCGCGCGTAATTAATGGCAATATAATTTACAACAAAAGCAAACGCACGCAGAGGGGGTGAACTGGAAGAGGAAATCACAGATATAGGCAGATTCCCATGTTCCGTTGTACGGCAGCAGCAGCAGCGCCGGCCACAACGAACTGCGAATGAGCTACACAAGGAGAGAGCAAGAAGAGTGCAGGAGAGCAAACCTTTGTACCTGCATAGATTGGTGTGGTCTCAGTTACAGTTTTGGGCGCTGTAGCGCTCTCCCTGTGTCACCCAAGCCGAGCCCTGCCGCTCTCTCACTTTGTTCATTTACCGCAATTTCAGTGCCATCGGAAATTCAGATTCCGGAATCAGTTTGAGTCCCAGCAAAAGAGCAGTGAGAGAGTGAGCGAGGTGAGGAGAAAGGGCAAAAGGGAAGAGAAACCCCGCAGCCGGCAGCAAATTGCCTGCAAAGTGTTACAATAATAAAAACTCATGCTTGGAGGCGTGTCCCAACATAAAGCTGAAAACGAGACGACAACGATCCGCAGCACAGGGGTGACACGGTGACAGCAGAGGCAAAAGCAAAAGCAAAAGGCAGCGGCATCGAAGTTGTGTCCTGGGGTGGGT
This sequence comes from Drosophila guanche, assembly GCF_900245975.1. Taxonomy (NCBI): domain Eukaryota; kingdom Metazoa; phylum Arthropoda; class Insecta; order Diptera; family Drosophilidae; genus Drosophila; species Drosophila guanche. The sequence goes on along the minus strand of NW_022995743.1, from coordinate 1,785,298 downwards.
TTCCACCTCCTTTTGCCACACACAATTAGAGAGAGGAGTGTGGGGCGAGCAGTGGGTTACAACAAACAAAAGTCAATTGTCGAGGCAATAAGTTGCTAATGCAATTAGAAATTCACACAAGGAAAAGGGAGGAAGGCCAAACAGAGGCTGATCTGATCCTGCTGCAGAGCTAATAAGTCACAGGGGAAGGCACACGAGAAATCAGGATCCTGCTGGACTGCTGCTGAAGAGGCGTGACACGTGAGACACCTGGAGTGATTGTTTGCCATTGCTCTGCACCGCTCTGGCTCTGACTCTGACTCTGACTCTCCCCTCCATCAGCAGCCACTCTCTCATGCTCTCTCGATTCGTGACAATTTGGTGCGTTAAATTACAAAAATTAGTCACAGATAAATCGAGTCAACTCGAACTTCAACATCAACTTCAGCTCTCCTCTGCTGCTGTGTCCTTTGGGCCGTGTTAAATCGCACAAATTGGCAGTTTAATTGTTCCAATTGACATCGAAACGAGTCCCCGAGTGCTGCCTGTCGCTGGCAGGGCGTTCTCAGGCAGCAGCCTCCAGCCTGCAGGATTTATGAATGTCCATTTATGTGGTTTTGCTGGTCCAACTTCATCCTAATGGATTATTAGAATTTGTTTCGATTTTTATATTTGTTTTTATTTACAAAAAAGAGAAAATTCCATGAACATCCTTTGCTTTGCTTTCCTCTCCTATCCTTCTTATATTTACATCCTAAAACAGAACCCGATCAGTAGATACTGCGGCCCAGACTTAGAGGAGTCGTCACACCAATGCCCAATGCCAGGCCCATGCCCACACTTCCGGCCCCCGCGGCTGTGGGGTTCGAGCTGGGGGCGGTGCCACCTCCCATGCCGCCGCCATTGAACTTTTCGAAGCCGCTCATCGTCGCTTCCGTCGATAGTTTCTTGCGCAGATCCGGTTTGGGTCCGCTGAGGCACATTTTCTCCAGTTGCTGGTGCTGGGAGCGCACCGCAAAGCGATTCACGTGCACAGGTATGGGGACGACTATCTTCGTGCCACTCGCACTTCCATTTCTGCCCAGGCCGTGCGACGTGAGTCCGGCCTTTACACGTTTCCATTTGGCGCGACGATTTTGAAACCAGATTTTCACCTAACGAAGGGAGAAGACAGCAATTGGAATACTTTCAGAGATGCAGCCACTCTCCCACTCACCTGAACTTCACTCAATTTCAGACTTGTGGCTATTTGACTGCGTTCCGTGAGGCTGAGATATTTCTTGGCATGAAACTCTCGCTCCAGCTCCAGCAGTTGCTCCGACGTGAAGGCGGTGCGCCGGCGACGCGACTTGGAGCTGTTCGAACCACTGCCATTGCCCTGCGAGTCCTTGCCGCCCAACCCACTGGCATCGTGATGCGACTGGGCACCCTCATCATCGCTGCAGTCTTCGCTATCCGAATTGGTGTAGGCTGAAGGGAGAGACAAAGCCAAGAGGTTAGTGAATGAAGATCGTAGCCATATGGCAGTCTCTTCTTTATGTCAAAATGTTTATTTACTCTACAGGAAATGTGTGAATTTCAATGTGAAATCAAGCGATTATCTTTGACTAAAGTATCCTCCGCTTAGAGCACATCCTCTGTCAACCCATGAATCTCTCTCTCTCTCTCTCTCTCTCTCTCTCTCTGCCTCTTAATGGGACTCCCTAACAAGTTTGTGGACTTCTGTCGCAAATGGCCTGTGTCATAACTTGTGGCAAGCATATTTATTTATAACTGGATACATGTGTCCGATACAGGCACCAGACCCCAGAGAAGACATCAGAGTCAAGCCGTACTGATGTTTGTCTCTTAAGCTGTCGTTTTGTGGTGCTCTCAAGTTGAGCGTGAAAGTTAAATGTCTCCTTTCGGGTGGAGAATGAAGATGCGAATGAGGGTGACAGACCCAATCCACATCCCCCAATCTGCATCCCCACCTCTATCTGGCTGTTAATTTTGTGTACACGGCTAAGCGATTTTTTAACACTTACACGCTTCGCCTGCCCTCTGCGCTGTCACTGATTTATCTGAGTCGAATTGGGTACCCCGTAGAGTACACCCTGCTTCAACCAACCCTCAATCAACCACCCACTCAACACACAGTTATGAATATATTAGTGGAAAATTTGTTGCGCTTTTCAGTCGCTTTGTTGGAAAATTGATTGTGGCATGGAGAAAGCACTTGAAATCCTTCGCATCTTTGGGGCTAGACACACGGCTCATAATTTTGTGGATGTTCCCTTCCATTCGAGTGGCAGCCATGGCCAAATTGTTATGTTTGTCAAAACGTCAGCACTCCATCCAGGAGGAGGACTGTGGCTCTCTCTCTCTCTCTCTCTCTCTCTATTGTTGGCTGCTGTTCTGAGTTATATTTTGCTGTGAAGGCTGACCGAATCACAGAGCAAGAGTTGTGAAAACTTTTCATCGCTTTGATTGACAGTGAACATTGGGTCTTAATGCGCTTTATGCTAATTCTGATTATGACTTGGCAGCCTCAATTTTAATTACCATGACAAAACCACATTAGACAGAATTCAACAGACTGGACAGAGACTGGGGACAAGGGCAAGAATCACTTGACTGTCAGCAATTGTGAGGGTGGGATAAGTGAGGGAAATGGGACTGGGACTGGGACTGAGACTGAGAGCTTTCGTATGAAATTGGAAGTGTGGTGGGGTGCTACAGCACTTAGATGTACGAGAGATTTGAGGAGAACTTTTTTACCTTTCACACTCTATTTGTCGTTCACCTGAATTACTCTTATTTCCGAGCAGAATTTGATGTTCTTTTTCAGAAAAAGGGAAGAACAGATCTCCTATTAAGTGGAGTTAGCATCGGAAGATCTATTATTTTTATAAAAATTCTAAAAACTTGACTACTGTTCCATAGCTATAAAAAACATAAGATCTTCTCTACTATTTTTAAGTCCAACGTAAGAAGAATTTATCATGATAATTTACACATCAGACCCTGATCCTTTCGTTTTTGTTCTCTCAAAACCTACATTCAAGTGGCGACTGTGCCCTATGGCATTATGGGAAACCCGTTCTTACTTCATCCTTATTCGAAATGATCTCTGAATGTTACGAATTATTTATCCAACTTCAAGCAAAACTCCTTATAAATATTCCCCAGTGATATCTCTCTCTCTCTCTCTCCCTGCCCGTACATACCTCCACTGCGACTCTTGTCCAGCTCTCTGTTATAATTCCTGGGCATCGGGGATAAGGTAAGGCTGATGTCGCTGCTGGAGTCGCCGCTACATTCGTAGTCCTCATCCATGCCCACATCCAGGGTGGGCTCCACGGGGCTGTGGCTGACGGACTTTGCTGGCGAGAAGGGATTGGCCTGCAGCGGCATTGGCTCGTGCTGCTGCATCAGACCATGGCTGGGGTGATCCTCCTGCAGGCGACCCGCGACGGCCATGTGCTGCAGGCGAGCATTTACGCTGAGATTGTGGACGTAATCCTGGTTCATGAGCTCCGCCAGGCGGCGGTAGCTGAGATCCGTCGGAGCTGCAGCGGAGGCGGCGGCCGCGACAGCCGCAGACGCATTGAAGGGCAGGAAGCGTGTGTCCAGCGGATGGGGCAGCGGCGACTGCTTGTCCAAGGCAAGCGGCGGGGGTGGAGCTGTTGGGTGAGGATGCGTTGGCTCCTTGCCGGCAAAGGGATTGCCCACGGGGGAGCCCAAGTAGCAGCCGCCGCCGGCAATTAAATGCGTTAATCTCTCGTGGTTCTGGGCAAAGTACCCATGCAGCCAGGGATTGTAGAGCGGGAACTGGGTGAGGCCCAGGGCCGAGCTGGCCACCATGGCCCGGGCATGCAGCTCCTGCTCCTGCTCGTGCTCCTCCGGCGGGGACGGTGGTGAAGCGGACACGGATACCGAAGGTGTGGCAGGTGTTTGGTTGGCAATCAGACTTTCAATGGAAAAGGGCTTGGGCACCAGTCTGGTGGTCGTCGTTGTCTTGGTCTCCACAGCGCTGTGCTCTCCGTGCTGCAGCAGTTCAGGCCGTTCCATCGTCGTGCACGGAGACGGTCACGGGCACACACTTTGGTCACACGTGGACGGACTCGCGACGGACTCAGCTAAAACTGAACGCTCTCAAGAATGCACCCAAGAATTGTTTTACTCCAGTGCGAGGCAACTCGAAGCCTGTCAGCGCAGTGAACCGTTCAAAGATCGGCGGGCAACTGTCGTGTCGCCGCCAGACATCACGTACTGGGCACCCAAGAGTCAGACGCCGCCGCCGCTGCAGCACCAGAGAAAGCACCACCAAAAGTAAGTGCCAGCCAGCCACCACACACACAAAAATGGCCACAAAGCGGCAAAGATGGATTTATGTAGTCGTCTCTTTCCGACACGTTCTCCCGCTCTTTGGTTGGTTTTCATTGGCTCAAAATTGTTTTCTTTGTTTTCATTGGTTCGAAAGAACAATTTTTGGAGAGAGAAGAGCGCAAATTCAAATTATATTGTTAGTAATTTATTTATTTATTATTTATTTAGTTATGATAGTAGTCGGAGGGGAGCAGTGTAGAGCTTCCCTCTAAATGTTTTACTGCCACTGGCATTAGACCCTCCTCCCTCTGCCCCTTCCCACCATCGTTACCCTAATTGCGTTCTGCTCGAATCGCTCTGTAATCAGACATCGCCGGACGGGACGAAACGGAACGACTACGGCTACGGGCAGAACGCCCTGCCATTAATGCGCCGTCGCGTTAGTCCCACTGCTTGCTGTAGTGCAGGGAAATGGCGGTTGGGGCAGGGCAGCAGAGTGGAGAATGGCCCTCTCACGAGGGGCATATTAGTGACCAATTTAAATTCAAACATCAGTTCCAAAGTGGGTGTGACAGTTGTGCATCATTAGCAGACACTAGCAGAGAGGCAACAGTGCGCTCATCGTTTATGTACATAATATCTTTATTTACCAAGCAAATACATAGCCATGTACTGTACTGTATGTACTTCATTTGTGTGTTCTGCTTAGAGCTGTAGCTAATGAGCGCAGTTTTAGCTGGGGTTAAAGCTCGCAAAGTGCTTAGAATGAGGCTGCCATAAATGATTTGAGTTTGCAGCTAGGAATTTAATCATTATTGGTTGACTAAAGTATAGATAATCGAGTGTGTACTATAATTAAGTGGTTCTTGAATATTAGCAAATGTATTTAGCTTTCTGATTCATCATTAATTCATCAAAAGTCTCTTAAATTGGGAATATTTGGCATACTTTTAAAGGTTAGTCGTACACTTCGGCCACTTTCCTTTGCTCAACTTTTCTTCTAGTAACAATGAATCCCAAGAATATGTAGGTTGGTCCAAACTAAAGATCTGCTTGTACACCAAATCCCTCAGCGACCCCTGCATAGATTTCGACATCTCTAGCTCCCCTGCTCCAGCACTTCCGCGTCCGCAGGAGGAGCTCACACTCATTGCTATGCCAAACATTTTTCACACTCTTCCAACTGTGTGGCGGCAGGTAGCAGGTGGCAAATAGTTATTAAAATATGAATGTTTATAGCTTAATTGATCGTAATTGACCAAATTTTTGGACACAACAAACGAGCCTCGCCTGCCTTTTATTGGAGCGGGCGCTCACCTCACGTGCGGATGTTTGAATTATTTTACGAGTGCTGAACATTGGCAAACATTTTGAGCACTTCGACAGCTGCATAAATTACAATATAATTATGCGGCTCGTTGGTTAATTTTTCGGCATTTCTTATTATGATGAAAGTTGTTTATTTTTTCTCTTTATGATGGTTGAGGAGTACAGGGGGCTATGAGGGGAGACTCGGCATATTTGTTGGCTGATTCTCAGTTGGCAGCGGAAAACGGGCAAATTAACGAAATGCAACGAAGCGTTGAATGCGCTCAAATAAATCAGAGCACTGTTGACACCCAGGGATGTTGCCCCAGCCATAGCGAGCAGTCCCCCAGTCCCCCAGCCAATCCCATTCCCACTTGCAGTTCTCAGCGTTCCTCATAGGCACAAACACAGATACACAGCTACATCTGTAGACTGCTTCATTTCTTTGGATTGCCTCGCAGACGGAGAACAATTCGAAATTATTTACTGACAAATTGTTGCAAATATTTGGCATTGCCGAAGGCGATGGCTGCACCGCACCAGAAATGCGCACAGCAAAAGTAAAATGAAAATAATTAAAGCTCTAGCGAGACGTATAATGAGATACAAAATGTATCTATCTATCCAACGTCTGTGCCGTGGCCGTACCCCAGCCAACGCCACTAAATTGTATCGTTCAGCCAATAAAAATTAAATTTTCATGCCACTCGATGAGAGATGTGAAGGCGAACATGTGTTACCGTGACCGCAACACAACACACGAATGCCGTCCAATGTTTACCCAACAATTGCCACGCCCCCACTCAATTTGCGGCAAGGACCCGTACTCTACCTAGACTATACATAATTGTGTCATTTTACCCTTTCTACCCCACCAAGCGACTCTACGTACTCCACTCCTGTTCCAGGTTCCAGGACTGTAATTAAGAACTTCTGGCTTATGCCAAATGTTTATTCAATTTAATTGGGGCTATCGATGGGAATTACACTGTCAATGCTCGTTTGTGCGCAAGCAGGGTTTACACAGTAATTAGTGGGTAACATTTCCATGGCCCCAACAACACTCTCTCTCTCTCTCTTATCAGACATTCAATGGATCGAAGCAACCATGATTAACCATGGAAATTACGCTGACAAATGCAAAAGGTATGCATTTATTACTATCCCCACAAATTCCAATTATACATAATTTATAGTAGTAATTGGATCTCAATTTAAGTGTATTAAAGTATTAACAATGTAATAATTGATACGAATTTTTGTTCCCGTTTCGATTCTAAAACTGAGGTGCCACATTAATGCTGACTGCTATGAAACCATGTTGCCAGAAAAATCTCGATATTTCAATAACGGCAGCAAGCTGCAAGTTGTCAAATTTAATCTTATTTTATAAACAATACAATAAAAATAAGTCATAAAAACTAGCCAAACTAATGCAGGATTGATTGATAAATCGGATCAAACTATAGTTTAGCGCGGAGACTCATAACTAGCTGGTAATATCAAATAGAACATCAAAATCGAGGAATATGATTTTAGATTTACGGTATACTTACAGTATATTTTGAAAATGCAAGGGTATATTTCCGTGGTCACACTGCTGCTTTCCCGCCAATTGTTTTTATTTACTTTTTTTGTTATTCTCTTTGTTGATATGGAGTCTATGGAAGTAGATGAAAACGAGCCCCAGCTGTAAGTATTCTGGTAATCTTCCTGCCATTATTTTGGGCTAATCCGTTTCCATTGATAGCTACGTCCGCACGCCGGCGGATGTGAAGACAATTGTTAAACACGCAAAGTTGGACGAGCGGCAGCTCACGCAACTCACTCAGGCACTGTATTACCCCCCAGCACACATTGTGCCCGACAATCTGCGCCTGCTAGAGCTCGACTCCCACATGCTCGAGCATATTCGCGAGGGTCAGACGCTCCACTTCAAGGGAGGATTGAATGAGAAGATCGTGCTCTGCACGGACGAGCGGACGTACGACGTTAAGGGCGCTGAGATCTCGAACAGCCTGTTGCTCGTGCCGGATCTAAAGTTTGGCGCTGCCACCAGCACTTCCCCACTCAAGAGCCCTCGCACAGGCAATGCGAACGCCTCCCTGGAGCGAAGTCTCAACGACAGCACAGAAGATGAACTGGAAGTGCCACGATCGTTGGAGCAGCGCTCTGTGCTGGCCGTGTTCCACGAGTACTTTGAGTGCCGCGAGATCAAGCCACGCTTTCGCAAACTGAGCGAACTGCTCCAACTGACCCGGTACTCTGGGCCGGAGAACGAATACTGCATTGAGCGGAAGGTTCTCTTCAGCTTTCAGCAGCTGCTGGACACAGTCCAGTGCAGCAGGGCACAGTTTGAGGAGGGATTACGGAACCTACGCGCCCTGGAATTCGATGGCCACATACGCGTCATGGAGTACGAGTACGAGTATCGCATAGTCAGCCTGATGCTGGGTTTAATCAGCGAAAACTCCTGGGCCCTGGATGAAGTGGAACGAGCGGAAACAATTGACGCTTTGGCGGGCATCGCACCAGAGGCGGTGGTAGCTGGACTCTTTGACATCTACACCATTCCCAGCGAGCGCTGTCCGGGAAAGTTCTCCTACCAGGAATCACTGGTTGCGCGGATTGTAGCACAAAACATTCTGCAGCCGGGTCTGCGCTTCCGCAATGAGGAATTTATGCGCTCCTGGCAGGAGGCCATGCCCGAGGGCATGTCCTGTGAGATGAAATACCTACGTGGCCTTGGAATCTGCGATGCGGAGGGTGCGCAGCCTTGTATACGCTCACTGGCCGAGGAGCGACTGCCCACAAATCTCAACGATCGCATGAGGGAAATGTTCAAGACGAAGCGCAAGTGGACACTGGAGGAAATGGAGCCTTACATTGAGTAAGCAAAGGCGGAGGCTATTACTCATGGTTACAGCTCTAATTGCTGATTTTATTCTAGATGCTTCACAACTCCCACACTGTCTGTGTCCACGCTGCTGGCCAAGAACGCCCGCTCTCTGACAGAGGCTGGCGTCAGGTACTACGTCTCGAAGCATTGATTGGCTCAACTTATCCTGGAACTTTATTCTTACAATCCGCTGTGCATCTTCTCTTAAGTAAATTAATTTTCATTTAGGCATTTCGTTTCCGTTTGTTTCGCTGCTTTTTGGCCAGCTTCTGGTCCTCGATGGCCGCCTTCATGGTCTCCACGGCACTAGTGGTGTGACTTGTGTTGACATCTGACGCCTCGCTGTTGGGATACTTGAAGCTGAAACCTCTGGGGAAGAGTGGCTGAGCCAGAAGAGAATGCAGCTGCGCACGCACTGTTTCCACGTGCAGGCGATTGCGACGTCGCTCTATCACAAAGGGATCCTCATCTTGGTCGCTGCCACTACACGAATTTGTTAGAAAAAGTTTCAATGTTTTAGCGTAGTTTCACTCACGACTCATCATTGTAGCCATCAATGATCATGTCCATTTCCTCGGCATGCTTCTTCATCCAGCCGCGTTCGCTCTGCACGCGCTTCAGTTTCAGTTCCTCCTTGTCCAGATCACGCGCCAGGTTCACACGCTCCCTCACACCGCTTAGGAAACGCTCCGAGATGGGAAATAGTGGCAGATCCTCAGCTGCAGGAATAAGTTTTGTGTGTAAATGATTTGTTTCTTGCCATCTCAAATTTCACTCACTTCTCTCCAGAGTTTTGTAGAGCTTCACGTAGCTCCGGACCTCGCCAGGCTCCATGAACATGACGGTTATGCCATGCTTATTCGCACGAGCAGTGCGGCCCGAACGATGAACGTAATTCTCGCTGGTGCGTGGCACCTGATAGTGAATCACATGCTCCACATTGGGTATGTCCAGGCCTCGAGCGGCTACATCTGTGGCGATTAGCAGCCCCGTGGGACAGTCGCGGAAGCGTTCGAGGTTCTTCAGTCGCTGCTTCTGTATCATATTGGCATGGAGCGGCAGCGGACTGCAATCCAGCAGGCCAAAGAGCGTGGCCAGACGCCGCACACAGTCTATGGAGTTGCAGAAAACGATGGTCCGGCCCGGATGCCGCTGAATGAAGTAATAGAGATAGAAATCCTTCTGATCGATGGGACACAGCAGACGGCTTTCGGTCAGGGTTTGAGCGGTTTCTGTGGGATATTATTTGGGGTTACAGCGCATTCCATTTGGGTTTTTATTGAGCATCTACTCACGTTGCGTGCTGGTTATGTCCACAATCTTGGGCTGTGATATGCCCAGCTCCTCAATGAGGCTTTCGATCTTCTGATCCACCGTTTGCTTCACAAACTTGGGACGCTTGCCCACATTGCGCTCTGCAAGAGGGAAACTAAATGAGAGATGACATTTAAGCATGATCTTTCTTTGACTTACTCTGCATATGATCGGGCAGATCGTGCACCAAAGTCAGCGTGGCTGAGAAAACAAAGTTCTGGCGTTGCTGCTTCTTCTGCTCGTCTGCATTGAGCACCTTGAGCAGACTCCTAAGCTCCTCGAAGTGTCCCTTCTCGACCATGCGATCCGTTTCATCGATCACCAGGAAACTCAAGTCATCCAGTTTGTTGAGATGCTTATTGCCCTGTGCAAACAGTTCCCAGAGGCGGCCCGGGGTGGCCACAACGATCTCCGGACACTGACGCAGCACACGCTCCTGCTTGGCCACTGCCAGACCCCCGAAGATGGCAGCAACTTTGATTCCCGTGTATTTGGCAGCCGAAACCAGATGATTCTTCACCTGCACAGCCAGCTCACGAGTGGGTGTCAGCACCAGGCCATACAGTGGAGTTTGCTTGCGTTGCGCATGCTCCTCGGCGTCGCTTTCCTCATCGCTGGCACCAGGCACGTGATCCAGCTCATCCGGCGGCGGTGTCAGCTCATGCTCATCTTCAGCGGGCGGAGCTATTGGCGCACCCTTCACTTTGGGCGCCTTGCGAATGCCGGAACTAACATTCCGTTGCTTCAGCTCCATAATGCCCGCCAGCATGGGAATGCCAAAGGCCAGGGTCTTGCCACTGCCCGTTTCCGCCGCTCCCAGGATATCCTTTTTGCCGTGGATGGCAGCTGGCAGGGTCATCGATTGAATTTGAGTGGGTTCCTTGAAGCCTTGCTCGGCCAGGGCGCGAAGAACGTTGGACGGCACGCCCAAGCCATTCCAAGCGGAGAGTTCATCCTCGTACTCGTTCGAGGCAGGCAATAGCTGAGGCGCTTCCTCATCACTGGAGGGCTCATCCTCTGCCTCTGCTGGCCCAGTCTCTTCCTCGTCTGATTGTTCAGGCCTCAAGCGCACATATTGCCCAGAAGGACTACTTTCATTGTCGTTGTCGTCCGACTCCGAGGCGGCTTCCTCTTCGTTCACATTTTCCTTTTTCTCCTTTCGCTTCTCCTTACGCTTCTCTCGCTTTTCCTTTAGTTTCTCTAGTTTCTGTGCATGACGTTCGGCCAGACGCGCCTTCCTGCTGGACTTGGCCGTGAACAGAAGTTCCTCCTCGCTCTCCGATTCACTGGAGCTCTCACTGGCCGCATCCTCCTCCTGCTCCTCCTCCGACTTGGATACTTTCTTCTTTTTACTCTTCACCTTGTCTTTTTTAACGTTCCTTTTAGAAGCTCTCTTCTTTGCGGACTTTACCAGCTCTGCGTCGTAATCCTCGAGAACCTCCAATCCAATCAAACCTTCGTAGCCGCCAAAGTCATCGGAAATCACGTGGCCCTTGATTTTCACCTTCTGCCAGTTCTCCGCCTTGTCCGTTTTGCACTCCTTGCTGCCTTTCTTGATTTTCTTTGTTACTTTCGCGGATTTGGGCTTGCTGGCTACCATTTTTAATTCAATTAATTTAAAATAAAATCAAAATCAAAATTATGCCGCTGACCGCGTGTATTTGTTTGTTGACATTCGACAGGGTTGTTGTACAGATCAGCTGTTCAGTGCTGTGCAATGGAATGTGTGCAGTGTTGCCTAGTGCTATGTGGCAGCACATTCCGTTATAATTAAATTTAAAGTAAATATTGTAAATTTTGGTTTTTTATTTAATCCGTGGTTTATCTATACAAATGTTAACAAGTGGCACCAATCCATAAACGTGTTGTGGCTTACTGCTCGCCAGTCACGCCCAACTTCTTCTTCAGGGATTCGGGCATTTCTGGTGGTGGAGGACGTGGCATGCGGAGTGTCACCTTCACGGCATCATAGATGAACCATTGCGCGGCAGTCAGGGTGCCGATCATCACAATCCTAGGCACCAGTCCACCCCAGAGTCCTGCAGAAGGGAGCACAGTTTAAGGCAATTGCCTACAAAATGGAGAAATTCCGTTACTCACCAGCCCAGCCCAGCTGTTTGGCCACATCCAGCGCGGATGCGCCCTTGGCCTGGTTCAGCTTGGAGACCACTGTGTCAGCGGGATGCGAGACAATGGCGCAGAAGACACCGGCAATGTAGCCAGCGGCAAAGGTCACAATCAGCTGTTCGCCCTTGGTGCAGTCGGCACGTGGCTTGGGCACCACATACTTGTACAGCAGCTCAAGGGTGCGCTCAAAGCAGGCGAACTTCATCATGGTGTAGGGAATCTGTCGCATCCACAGCGGCACCAGACCCTTGTAAAAGGCGCCAATGCCCTCCTGGGCAGTCATCTTGGGCAGTGCCTCGCGCAGCGTCTTGGCAAATCCGGGCGTGGTCTGAATCTTGACCTTGGCCGCCTCCATTGGCGCCAGGGCAATGTCAGCGAAGAACTCAGCGGAGGCCGAGGAGGCCAAGTACAGTCCGGTTCTGTACAGGAAGGCATTCTCCTCGCCGATGGCATCACCGTAAATTACTTTGAAGACCTCGTACAGGCCGAACTTGCACAGGCCCTGCATGGAGTAGCCGATGAAGGTGGGTGCCCAGCCCTTGCCCAGACCACGGACACCCTCCTCGGCCAAACTGACACGGAAGCCATTGAACACACTCTTGTACTTGGCCGGATCCACCTGCAGGCGACACTTGACCAAATCCAATGGCACTACCATGGTGTGTGTGGAGCCACAGGAGATGATGCCACCCAATCCGCACAGCAGGAAGTATTTGTTCGAGCCGAATTCGCAGGAATCTAAACCAGAGGCAGGGCATTAAAATGTTTACCCTGGGCTTGGATGTTCTTCCTTCACTTACCACCCAGAGGAGCTGCGGCAGCGGCAGCAAAGTTGTGGTTGGGGCTATGCTTGCGTGGTGAGACATCATCGAGGGATGACACTGCTGGGCTGCCTACATTAGCGAGTGCAAGGTCGGAGGGGGCAGGGGTGGCAGCCTGGCAGTTGACGCTGGTGAACGGCGACCTGAACGTTGAGTTCTGCGCGGACTCAAACAGAGATTTGAACATGTTGCCTGGAGAGATTTACGAATGATATTAGGATGGATATAGATTTGGCTGCTTTAAGGTTAAGGTCATGATGTAACCAAACAGGGGGTTCGATATACACGGAATGGCAGCTATACAAAGTGATCGTTCTTGGTGCCATAATCACTTGTTAACTGATGGAAAGATCAACTTCCGTTTCGCATTGAGAACTTTCATAAATCATTTATTATCTCATGGCTTCCATTCGCTTATTTTACATAACTATTGTTTTCGTTCTCTGCCAAACACTTTGACTGTATTGCGTAATAGTTGATACGTTTCAAAAAACTTTTGAAAACCAAAACGGCAACACCACGGTTAACCGGTAAACACTCACTTTAAAGTGCTGGGCTGGGAAAGCGTCGGAAGTGAAGTGAAGTGCAGCAGACAGGAGTCTGAAGTGTAGATGAAGTAAAAGTTTGTGTTGCTGGGCAGAAAGTAGAGGGAACCCAAAACAACGTTCGTCGCGCGCCACACCAGAAAACCAAATGCATCAGTTGCAATAGAAAGCAAAGAGCTTGCAGCTCGCTCCCGCAACAGGGTTGCCAGAGTTGCTCAAAACGAAACGGTTGAATGCGGTTATGAAACGGTTTAAGAGTGACTTAACAGTGAGCATGGAAATGTAATGGTTAAGCAGTGGCAGGGAATTGCTAGTAAATATTATTAAACATTAGGCCCACTCGACAACCCATCTGGGTTGGACATTGTTATTTATAAAACGACAAATGTTGGCCAGCGTCTTTCTTTTGCTTATAGACTGTGTACAGACAATGTGGTATAAATAAATTCATTAACGCTCGCGGACAGCTGATCGGAGGCCGAGAAATTGGCAAATACAAAATCGATTGAACAATACAAATCGGAACGTGTTCGGTTCGGTTCTGGATCAAGGTTAAGATCTCTTCTGTTTTATGCAAAATTTAAACATTTTTTATTTGAAACGTACAATGCTACATACAGCATAGGTAGTAATATTGTATGTGTACCGTGTGTGATTGTATAAGTGTATTTAATTAGTACTAAAATCGGTAGTTTAGTAACTTTATGGACATATTTTAGGATTGAATTAATTACAAATAAATGGTATACGAATCAGCGTATCCAGCTTAAGTACAATTTGATGTGGCAATTGGGTGCGTTTCCTTATCGAGTAAATGCTAAAAATATTGGAAGTAGGCTGCTGCTAGTAATACTTTTGTGTGTTTTTGTTGCAATAAATTACACTATGTTTAAATCTTTAAAGTACAATAAAAATACAAATCGAATACACATTAAAAATGGCAAACTCTCAACTATTAGAGCTGTGCAAACAACAGATATACATAGGGACATATCCTCGTCATGGATCTCTGGACTGTGCTGGCAGTTGAACTGCCCCGCCCTGCCCTGCACTTAACTTAATTGGCAAACAAGCGGACTGGCAGATTAGCGTTCTGTTCTTACTGTCTAAAACTTAACATTTCTATGTGGACTACGACTCGGCGGTCTCCATGTGCCGATGCACCGTGACGGGTGCCAGTATGTAGTGTGGTCGCGTCTCCTCACCCTCGACAGCGCAGAGTGGCAGCGTGGTCTGGCCATAGACACCACCGCCTGGTGCCCCTCTACACGGTGAGGGTGTAGCCTGCAGCTGCTGATGCTTGTAACGCTCCGTCTTCGTGGTGGGCTGATTGCTCAAGTAGGGATGCGTATTGGGCTGCGTCGTGGATTGCTGGCGGTTGGTTGGACTCGATATGGAGGTGGATATGGACATGGTGTCCGATTTGCTGTGCCGCTTGTCGTTCAGCAGCAGCGGCTCGGCCAGCGTGAAGCACTGCTGGTCGGAGCTGTCCTCGTGTGGGGTCATGGTGCTGTACCCATGATCGGACTCCCCGTTGGGCGGCCGTCGGTAGCTGCTGCCGGTGGACACGTGATAGGGGGAAATGTCCGCCGCATGCATGAGCTGCCGCTGGGCAGCCGTGTGATCGTAGCCACCACCAAGCGGCGGCTCATCGTGCGCCTTGCAGTCGTCAAAGTTGAAACGGGACAGCGGCAGGCCGTAGTTCTCCTCCTGCACCGAGTCCACATAGAACTGTTCCTGCGCCTGGGCATCAAGGTTGTGTCTGTAGCAATAAATGGCAAAGGCAATCACAATGGCAAGCACCACGACGGCACCTCCGAGCGGCCCAAAGGCGGAGTACGCGTGTTGTTCCCTCTGCGGATTGTGCGCCGCCAGCAGCTCCAGTTCGTCCAGCTCGCCGTAGGGCGTCAGCGAGGCCAGCACACCATTGAAGCAGCTCGCTTGGGCGGCACAGAAGGCGGCACTGAAGGTGTTTCCCTCCACATCCTGCTGGCACCACTCGCAGCCCATTACGCCCAGGCACTCCCTCTGGCTGGAGTACAACTCGCAGCCGCCAGCCACCGCCGAACCAGCTACCATGCAGCTGGGCAGGGCACTGAGCAGCTGGGTGGTTGGTGGCAGGGCCACAAAGTGCTCGCTGGGCGGCAGACAGTAGGGGAAATGCTGCGTGTAGTTGGCGTAGTACTCAAAGGACGAGGATGTGTTGCCATCGCCCACCATGGGGCACTCGCAGGGACACTCGCAGTCCGTTTGATCCATTCGCTTGCAGTTCAGGCACTCCCGATCGATGGTGCTGCACGGACAGAAGGCTCCCCCGTCGCAGCTGGAGTTGAGGACAGCGGCAAAGAGATTGCTGCCACGGATCAGGGCAATGGCGTACTTGGTCCGCTCTCCATGCACCACATTGCCCAGAATGCTGGCCAGCGAGGTGTTGAACGCGTAGTAACGTTGCAGCGTTCGGTTTTGGTAGCTGGTGCAGCCCAGCTTGCGCACCAGTTGGCCATGGTTCAGCATATCGTTGGCCAGGTAGGACTCCTTGTGCGTCAGATGCTCGTGCGGTCTCCGCTGGTTCCGCGTGGGTGTGGCCGGCTGCAGCATGCTGGGATGGGCCAGCAGGTAGCCCTCGTGCTCGAAGATCAAGCACTTCATGTGCGGCAACTGGCACAGCGGCGTGCTCTCCACAATCAGGCGATAGTAGAAGGCGTAGGGCACATCCAGGGCTACCACACCCACCGGTCGATCCTGTTGCGCCGAGTGCAGCGCGTGCGCCTTGCCCTCGAATATGGTGTGCGCCAGAGTGACAATGTATCCAGCTCCTCCCGCATCCAGATACGGCGCAGTGCTCACAATCTTCCCCGGCTGGGCCATGGCCTGGCGGAACCATGGCCTGCGCGTGGGATCGTAGCTGCTGCTGAGCAGACAGCCCGGATACAGCTGCAGCACGCCACTGACACTAGCCATGTAGCGACGAATGATGTGTTCTCGCAGTGAGCCGCGCGCATCCTGATGGCGGCGACGCAGCTGCTGCAGCGCCTGGTACAACACACTCACCTCATGCCGAATGCTGGGACGCAGTCCGGGATTGGCCAGCACATCGCTGGGCTCCTTCAGATACGCCATAATGTTCTCCACATGTCGCAGCTGTGTGCTCGGCCGATTGTTGTGCAGGAAGCCGAAGGGAGACTCGAAGGCAGCGGCACTGAGGAACAGCGTGGGCGCATCTGTAAAGGATTTGAATGGGTTAAACTCTCCTGGTTGCTGTGTGCTCGAAACACTCACCCATTGTGGCCATTTGCCTGAAGTAGCGACAAATCTTGGGCATTGCAATCCCACCCTGGTGGAGATCCAATCGATGATACAGCAGGTCCATGCTCTCTCCGTAGTAGCCCGGCTCGTAGTTGGACACTGTATCCTTCAGGTTGTAACGCTGCGTGGAGTCGTTCCGCCTGCCATCGTTGCCGCTGCTCACGAGGCACAGCACGTAGATGCCCAGCACGGATTTCCAGTGGTAGGTGCGCCGCAGGCGCTGCTGCCCGACATAAACATCCGTTGTGGCGTTGCCAGTTTCCTCGCGCAGCAGGCGCTGCCTTATGTGGCTGGAAAAGTCCGTGGCGTTCTCCAGGTAAGCAATATTCACGGGATACGAAGTCTCACGCTGTATGAGCGGGCGGGGAAAGGCTGGATGGGCCAGCGTATTGCCCGAGGAGCGTTCGAGGAGGAAGGCATAGCCACTGCCCTGCCTGGCACTCGGCGCAGCACTTGGATAGTTGAGCAGATCCTCCAGCAGATCTGCCAGGTACAAGTTAACACCCACAACACCATAGGGAGGCACTGCGTGAGTTATGGAAACCAAAACATCTGCGAACGGAAAGGAGAAGGTTAATATTTGATTGTGGAAGACAAAAAGTAAACTCTCACCTCCACTCTCCGCATCCACAATGGGCGGATGCACCTCCAGCGTGTCCGTCAGATAGCGCTCTACAAATAGCTGCCCAAAGATGCGGGAACTAGTCTGTGGCAGCAACGTCTCTGCATGCATTTTACTCAGCACAAAGAAGCGTCCAGCCAGCTGTGCGGGCTGTCGGCCAGTGGGCCACCATTTTGTCACATTTATCTCGTACTTTGTGTAGTTCTGGGTGGCCACATCGCTCAGGAATTGCTTCTCGTACATTATGCGCTTCTCATCCAAGACCACGGCGCAGGTGTTGATGATCACTGGAGCTTTGAGGTGGCTCTGCCCCTCGGCCACAACACGCAGCACGGCCATCGCATCGGATAGGTTGGTCAACAGGCCACGCGTCACATACACAAACTCCACTGGCTGCTCCGCTGTGTTCAGCATGCCCGACTTCTGCAGACGTCGCAGCAGCTGAAAGGAATACTCAAAGCCCAGCGTGTGGTTGGTCAGAGCGTGCGCGCGGCTCAGGCTATTCACGTAGCTTAGAATCTCCTCTTTGTGTGCGCGCGTGGCGCTGTAAACTCCATGTACGGCTTCCGCGGGAAAGGCATCGAGAGCCATAAAGTTTGCCTCGCTGGCCACCGTCACCAGGGAGACTTTATCCGTGTCCTCCAGCAGCTGCAGTAGCTCATGAACTGCAAAAGAAACGAGAATTAGCTCTAAAAGGAGCTCCAAGTAAAATGCTTACCAAAGTTCTTGGTTAGCTCAAACAATTCCGCATTCAGCGCGGATCCCACATCAATGAGAAGCAGCACAAACTTTTGTTTGATGGCCGAAACGTAGAGCTGTCGAAAGTGCTGGCTTACAGGCGCTCCATCCGAGTTGGACAGAAAGTAAATGTGCTTAAAGTGATTTCCACTCGTATTCGAGGCCTCCGCATCGCTCAGGCTTAGCCGTCGCTTGAGCTGGAAGAGCTGGTCGGCTATGTAGCCATTAACCGCCAAGGAGCGGGCATTATTCTCATTCAGAAAGGCGCCGCGGGTATCATCCGACTTGAGATAGTTCAGGATTTGTATCTGCTGTTTGTTGTAGTGCAGCGACTGGGATGTGGCGGAGGCGGCGGCAGCGTCCAGTTCCGACTCATATTCGGGCTGACAACTCTCGATTTGGGTGTTCAAGTAGAGCTGATGCTGGGTGACGGCGGAGTCTGGCTTCTTGCCATGCAGCTCCTCCGTTTCCGAGTCCATATCGAACTCGCTCTCCAGCTCCTCATCCTCGTCCTCGTAGCTGTACTGCAGCACTTTGCTGAGATTGTAGCGGAACAAATCGCGCAGCTCCAGCACCAAGTGCGTGGCTTTCAGCAGCTTCTTGCTGAGACGCTTGCTAAACAGCTTCAAGTCACGCTGCAGCTGAGGATTCGCCTGTGCGCTGTCATTGCTGAACGACTGACGAGCCGGAGCTGCACCATTTGCGCTGCTGAAGTGAATCGAGTCGAAGATTTCCTGAGAAAAACAACGAGAAACGAAGGAGGATTAGCTGGAAGCTGATAGATGGATATCCTCTTACTTGTATCTTGGCCACTCGCATCTCCACATTGCGTATGCTGCGCAGCTTGCTCTCCATATTGTGGCGCAGCTGCATCACATTCTGCTGATTGTAGTTGGCAAAGAAAATGCTCGCCGATGTCTGCTGGAGGGGCATGAATCCGGCGGCACCTTCGACAACACCCAGATCTGTAGGCACTTTGTTTGCATTGCTAGTTTTGTTGGCTATGCTTAGAGGAACTTGTTGACTGATAGTTGTGGATGTTAGCGCTGCCAGGACAAGCAACGCGAGGTGCAGGCTGCTGCTGCTGCTGCTTCTGTGCCACATGTTGTATGAATCGTTTGAACAATTTGGACTCTGGGCCACTGGCACATAATAAACGGGCTACCGCATCAGCATCACTGCAAAACAAACAAACCAATTAAAGTTTTACTTCATGTTTTCCAGCATTGATATTACCTGTATTGGTTCACTTTTGTCGCCTTCCACGCTGTCTTCTTGTTTATGGAATTTCTGTGCAGATATTTTGTTGCTTAGTCAGCGTGCGACTGTGCAAATGGTTCCGCATTGGTTCAATGAATTGTGGCAGCTTTCTTTTAACATTTAAATGCACTTATCATCTTGTTTTAACTAAGGAAATTAGTGGTTTGGTTTAGTTATTAATTTTTTTTTCCACATTCCATTGTAAATACTAGGGCTCAGTGTGGCCGCGGACGTGTCGATTAAATATACCGAGTGAGCCAAGTCAAAAAATACCGCAAATCTACCAAGGAAACATACCTACTTAACCCACTCAGCGCCGCTCTGTTGAAATAGGTGAACAACTTAAATAAGCCGCGGAAAATGTATGTGATTTGTAAATTGATCTCCTAAATCTACATCTTTCACCTGCACGGCTCTCAAATTCTTCAAGTTTTATAGTATTTGGGGCTTCTTCGGTATTTGCCATCGAAACATGCGGTATTTGTTGCGTAGTAGCAGCGTAGGGTCAGTCTGTGAGTAACGAATATAATTTGAAAGCACATGGAGAAAGAATTCTCGAGAAAGAAGCTCTGATAATGTCTCTCCAAAAGGATTATGACTTTGAACTTGATAAGCTCACAACTCACACACTTAAAACATTCACTGCTGATAGGAACAACATTGCATATCTACCAATAAACCGATATTTGCGAAAACACCTTTGTTGCGCCTTTGCCAAAGATGTGCTCATCCGTTGTCTAAAGGTCATATATTTTCACGCGATTCTGTTGTTTTTTGGATACGTGACTATGTGGCCTGAGCTGGAGCAGATGTGTGTCAGCCGCGCAGGGCAGGGTGCGTGCCTGGCATGCCAACGATGCGAATGCTTCGAATATGTTTTTGATATAAAAATGCGTAAGTCCCAAACATTTGATTGCAGTTTCAATTGCAACGTCCATCAAAATGCTGGCAAAGGTAAGTCAGATGTTAGGATTAATACAGAAACATTAAGAAATAATTTCTTTTAGTTTATTCCATTGATTGCTTTGTTGGCCGTTGTGCGTGGAGAGCTGCCTGTGGGTCGTAGAGCTGCTCCATATGCCGCCGCTGGCTGGCAGCCAAGAGTTCCTTTTAATCTGCCCAACGAGTATTTGCCGACCAGCCGTGCTCGCGGCTCTGGTGTAGAGATCAGCAAGGAACGCGTGGAACTCGCTGGAAAAGTAAAGCCGCCGCAAACGAACTATTTGACACCCTCGCCATTGGTTGGTACTGAGGCTGAGGCACTGCCAGAGTCCATTCTGGGAACAGCAGTCTCTCCGAGCAGGAACCCGCGCCCGTCCAATCAATATGGTGCACCTGAGACGGATCCTGCCTTCAAAATCATTTATCCCGATGAAGAGGAATCTGCCTCGGCCGACCAGCAGCAGTCGAACATCAGAGAAGGTCGCTACTACATCGTTGCAAAGGATAACAAAATCCAGCGGGTTTCCTTTCGCGCACTGCAGCAGCTCGATGGCGATGAGGACTTCACCGCGCAGCTGCGATACTCCACGGTGGGGCAGCTGCAGGATCCAGTGTATCGCTACAACAGCCAGGGGCAGCTGGAGCGGGTGCTCAAGTAGATGATTTCCGGGAAGAGCAGAACACATTTTGATGATTTTCTTTTTCTGACTTTGTTTTATACAAAAATGCATCTTTATTCGTTTAATTAATTAATTAAAATATACACAAGAAATCTCATTCTGTTTCGTGTTTCCTTTGCATGTTTTTTTTCCATTTTTCTCAGCTCCTTTTCATTTGGGGATTTTCCTCAGTTACAAATTAAATACAAATCTTATTTATATGTATGCATGGGTTGATGTTTATGTATGCGTTAATGGTGGTGTGACGTTGTGTGTGTGTGTGTGTGTGTGTGCGTGCACTAACACAAAATGGAGGCGCTTAAACCAAAACAAACGGCAAAAAATACAAAAATGGAGCACGTGGCAGGCATAGAGACGAAGGAGGAAGAATAGCGGAACAAACGGAGCGCGTCCCTGGCTATGGCAAAAATGGGACAGGCGCTCCACTAGAGACAGAGAGAGAGAGAGACAGAGAGGGATAACATTTGGAGGGATTACTGCCGCCCTGGCAACGGACTTAATACTCGGCCAGGGCTTGGCGGCAGTTGATTCCACGGAAGTAGATCGTATAGCTAGGAGGGTGGTCGACTTAACTCGGGTACACTAGAAGGCATCCTCCGTCCTCTCCCTCTAGTAGCCATTGAACTTGCCCTGCTGCTGCGCATTGCTGTCATAGCCGCCGGCACCGCCATTGCGTCCGTTTCCGTTGCCATTGCCATTGCCATTGCCAACCTGCTCGTAGCGGATGGTGGGACGATAACCGTTCTGGTCAGCCTCGTACTCCACAATCTGCTTGCGACCATCGGGCAGCAGGACGTAGTAGCGACCGACGGCGAGATCACCATCGCGGGACTCCATGTGGCCAAAGTCATTGCCAGACTCGTAATCCTGCACGTCGTACTTGAACTCATACTTGGCCGGGCCGTACTGCTCCTCGTCGCGCTGTCCGTATCCATTGCTGTTGCCGCCGCCATAGCCGCCAGCACCATTGCCATTCTGTCCCTTGAAGATCGCTCCAGTCAGCGCCGGGGCACCATACTGGCTCTGGGGCTGGGCAATGGGTGCGCCGTAGCTGTTGCTGGGCGCCGCAATGCCACCGCCATTGCCGCCAGTGCGCTGGGGAGGCAGATAGTTGCTCGAGGGGCTCTGGAAGCCCTGCGTGGGCGGCAGGTAGTTGTTGTTGGGCGCCTGAGGCGACTGATTGGGCGGCAGATACTGGTTCTGGGGCACTGGCGGTTCCGCACGGGTCAACGCGGCCAGGCACACGAGCAGCGCAATCGATGTAAAGCACTGGGAGGGGTAAGGTAAGAAAAGTATTTGATTATAATTTGATCATCCAAGTAGGCCTGTGAAAAACATTCCGCTCTGCCTTCCTCACAAATCGAAATTAAATTAAAGTTTAAGAATCTGTTTTGAACATATTGAAGCATCAGCAGCAGCCATGACCGACTCGGATGAGACAGCTTGGATCCATTGGTTCTGCAAGCAGCGCGGCAACGAGTTCTTTGCCATGGTGGACGAGGACTACATCCACGACAAGTTCAATCTGAACTTCCTGGACACTGATGTGAACAACTATCGCTGCGCCCTCGAGGTGATACTCGACCTGAACACTGGCTCTGGCTCGGACAATGCAGCCGAGTCCGATGTGGAGGCCAGCGCTGAGAAGCTCTACGGCCTGATCCACGCTCGCTTTATCCTCACCAATCGCGGCATCGATCTGATGTTCGAGAAGTACCAGAAGGGCCTCTTTGGCACCTGTCCACGTGTCTTTTGCCAGCGCCAGCACGTGCTGCCCATTGGGCTCAGTGATAATCCCGGAGACGAAATGGTGCGAATCTACTGCCCCAAGTGCAATGATGTTTACCTGCCAAAGTCCGCTCGTCATGCCAACCTGGATGGCGCCTTCTTTGGCACTGGCTTCCCCCACATGCTGTTCATGGTGAAGCCAGAGGTGCGACCCAAGCGCGCAAAGGCGAAGTTTGTGCCCAGGTGGGTGACCCACAAACTCCATTGAATTTCATCCCAATCCCTAACTATCCTTTCCCCAGACTGTATGGCTTCAAGATCCATCAGCAGGCATATCGCGCAGAGACACAGAAGGACTCGCAGGAAGTTGAAACCTAATCAAATTCCACAATTTTGAAACTTTTGTTTGTCTGTTGCTTCTATTTCTGCCATTAAACTCCCATAATCATAACCATAATTAGACCTGCTCTTTGTGCAATTGTTTTTGTTTAGATCTCGTTGGTCTGGTAAGCAATTTGGTGGCTTTGTTTGTCTGCTTTTTCTAGCTTTTAGCTGAGGCATATGCAAATTTTGTGGTAATTGGGTCGCTGATCAAGTGAAGGGCTGCCTGCTGCCTGCTGCCTCGTGGTGCAACCTGTGGGAGAACTTCTTTTCATCTGCAGAGTCTTACCATTGCGCCACATACATTTCCGAATGGTTTTGCAAAAGATTTTGTCTCAGTACGAGGAGTACACGAGGGCCGTCAATGACTTTCATGCTTCATTGGCCTCAGTGGCTACTTGGCTACTTGGCTACTGGCCGTGTTTTATCGCTGTCTGGTCATCTCTCTGTAGACGACTCCGTACTTGGGCAGTTCGTTCTTCTTCCGCCGCTCCAAGTTTTTTGTTTGTTTAATTTATTCATTGCAAAATGTACCATCTGCTGGTGTTACTTCCACTAAGTACTGGGATCGGCTGCCTTAATTGCTTCCCAGGTAACAGGAGAACCCTGCTCATGGATTTGCCTGTTCTGGTTTCGGCTGATCTGATCTTGTGCAACATCCGAGATAACGAACAGAAAAAAGAAACAAAAAACCAGTAGCTCCCCTACAACAAATGGTTGATGATGGCGCTGCTTATGAAATTTATTATGCGGATCTCTCTGGCGGCGCTTGATTAATCGCCCAACTGAACTTGACTCTTGATCTGCCACCCATTTTAATCGCTTTATCATCTCTCGCTGACGTCTGGGCCACGTTAGAGGTGCGGGATGATGGCGATGGCCAGCACCAAACGCCGCTTCATTAGCTTGATAAGTTGTTTAATTGATTGATCGATCGATTGCCGAAGAATTTGGAATTCATCAAATTTGGTTAACAGAAATGTATACATTTTTGGCACATTTTTGATCGATTTTTTAAACAACAAGAAATAGGGGTTAGTTTTACTTGAAAGAAGGTCCAAAAGAGTGGGATTTTCAGTCACCGAAAGAACAAGGATTGATTCTAGAAATATTGTCCTGTCGAAAGGATTGCCTTTATATGTAACTCCTCTGAGTTTTAAATTGTGGATGTACTCCAGAAGTACTCCTGAGCAGTTCCCGAAAGTCTTGAAGCGTTTCTTTAACACTGAATTTAATCCTTATTGTCCTGCCGTGCTCCCCTGACCAGGAACACCACTGCACACCACTTGACACTTGATCCGATTTTTGACGGTTCTTATAGTATAACACACAGGATACCCTTGAGGATAGTTATCCTATATATACCTTCATTTTGTGTTGTCACTTATTTGGGGGGTTTTGGCACACACGAAATCGGTTTTTCTTCCTCTGTGGAACTCTCTGCTTCTGGTGTTCTTCTGGCGAAGATGGTTGAACGGATTGTGATACTGAAACAATTTCGTAGGCCAGTATTTATATTTGAAATGCGCTGCACCGCAACCCATGGCTGTAGCTGTGGCAGAGGCTGCGGCAGATCTCTCAGCCAGCGTCGACTGCGAAAATCGCGCGCCAAAATGTGTTTTTTTTTTGGTGTATTTCAATTTCAATTTTCGGGCAGCCACATACAACACAAAAACAACAAAAAGCTCATTACAAAATAAATGCAAAGCAAAACACAAACACTAGAGGAAGCGTAGAGGCAGAAGTACAGCAGCAGCAGCAGCAGCATCAGCCGAAGAGCATATCGCTCTCCGAGCTTACGAGAGAGTTAGAAAAAGCGCATGGGAAACGTGTATCGATTGAAGGTGAGGCATTGATGGCATGCACTCTCGTAATAGTACAGCCAGGTACTCTCACCCCACAGAGAGAGGCGGAAAACGAGAGAGAGTCTCACCTGCCTTTAATAAGCTTTGGCCGAAACTGTGAGAGAGAGAAAGATCAAGCCAGTGGGTGGATGGTGGTGCTTGATAAAGCTAGGTGAAGGGGGGTTTGTTATAGTAAACTACTTTGAAATTGAAGCGACAAACATTTTAACGAGCACGAAGGCGGTGGGCTTCGGCAACAGCGAAGATGAGCACCGCTGGTACTCGGCAAGTGGGGATGGGTGGCGGGGAAGAGCAATGTGATGCGCCGCGCTGCTTCCACTTCAGGTAGACCATAAACATTCGCTGCTGCTGCTGTTGTTGTCGCTCATGTAATAGCAAAAACAGTTACTTGTAATGGAATTAGTCATACAGCTGGCCGCGACGCCGACTGCGAATCGATGCTGGCAGCAAAGTGAGCGGAGCTCTGCCTACTCCACTCGCTCCACGCATCTTCTGCAATCTCCGCCACAGCGAAACTCTGCCAAAGACAAAAGACTCTTCAGGCTGGCAAGGCGGCTGCAAACAGTAATCGTAATCCGAAATGTTCTCCATGTTTTTTGGGGTAATAGCAATACAAACCCGCAAACAAATTGTTTCCCTTTAGTGCGTGGGAGTCTCGGTGGGGTTTTCGGTTTCTGTTTCTGTTTCGGTTTCGGTTTCTGTTTAATTTAATGAGCCCGGATTATGCGATAGATCTCACACAGATGTGTCGACATGGATTCCAGGCGGATGATCGCGGGCAATTGCAGTAGTTCCCAGAGATCTAGCTGATAAGCGCATTATGCGAGGGATTAGTTTTGGCTACAGGCTCCAAAGATTTGCTGGTACTTCTGAGGCTTATATGAAAGAAATGGAGCAACCGCTACAAGTTGATTTTTTCCGTATGATTGATAGATTGAAATATTATATTTTGTTATGTTTACTTATCCCCTGAAAGCTCTCCCTTGCATAACACACAAAGAAAAATGTTCGATAAATGCTCGAAAAGTATTCGAAATTCAATATGCTTGGTGCCTGCCTCAACGAGTGTGGGCGTAGCATCCATCACGATCTGCAAATAGTTCATCATATTTCCTTGGCCAATTGCCTTTGTCTTTATTGTTCATTTTGTGATCTCGATCGAGTGCGTGGCAAATGATTATTGACTTTTTGGCAAACATTTTTGCTAAAGCTCCATTGTTGTGGTTGCCGCTGCTGATTATTCGATTATTTGGCACGAGCTGACTTTCACAATTTGTACGGGCTAGATGCCCGATGCCAGATGCCAGACGCCGCCCGCCCCATTAAATGAGCCGATAATGAATGGGTGCGGATTCCAGTGTAGGGTAATGCCCAAAGGAGATGCTGCTGCTTCCTCCCCGACAAGTGTTTTGTTTCTGCCGCGTAATGCTGCGACCTTGCCACGAGTCCGAATAATAAAACTAAATTGGAGAATAAACTAAAAGTTTTGTAATGGCGAAATATCATTTGGAATTATGTTTGTGCAAAAAAAAAACTATAACATTGTAAGGTAACATTTATAATGGTTAATTTCGACTGACTCTTGAATTTTGTTGAATAAACAAAACAATTAAATAAAACTTGCCGCATTCCACGGAGCAGCACCATAACTGAAACTCACTTTCAATAGCACTCCATGAAACAACTTGAGATCTGTTTTGGGGTTTTTCAGTCTCTTCTGGCTGTGCCTCTTCTCTCATCGTGTTTGCAGTAATAATTTTTCCAGCACATTAAAAAATCATTTAATTTCCTGCATCGGCTAATTTACATTGAACGTGCCCCGTGCCCCGCTCGCAGTTGGAGACAGCTCTAGAGAGGGGCTAATGCTAATGGCACCCAGCCAGGTGATGATGCGCCAAAGTCAAAACTGAAAACCCAAAAAGACAATGACTATCGGTAATTTCCTGATGGTTTCTATAGTGTTTTCGAGCCCGGGTAGGACCTTGAAATACTTACAACAATCAGTGCCGAGTATCTGTATCTGTATCTGTATCTGTATCGCGTGGACCACACCACACGAGATCAAATCTCTGTAGCCGTAACAGTGTTTGTTTTGTAACCTAGAATGCTGGAACGAGTGGAACGCAAACGTAAACGTATAATTTAAATTAAACTACAAATAATTTGTGTGATGCAATGCGCCGCGGAACCACCACGGCCAGCGAATCAATTAAGGCATCTTTTGATGTAAATTGCGCCGCACTTCAGCACAAAAATGATCAAAAATCTTCAGCATGTTGAGCGCTGGCAGGAGGAGCAAGAGCAGGAGGAGACGTTCGGTTTATGACGAGATTTTTGCTCGCACTTTGACGATCGACTGCATTCTTGGCCCGCTGCGAAGGTCGTTGCCTTCTGCCAGAATCAGAGTAAAAGTTGCTTGACTCACGGCTAAAACGAATAGCTTTGACATTTTCAGCTGAAAATTGTGGGTTAGAGGAGGGGCTAAGGGGTGTAGGGTGGGATAAGGTAGAGGAAATTCCCCCGCAGTAAACTTTCTTAGTGAAAAACATCAAAATAATCGATAGGATGAGCTAAGGCAAATTCCTGGCTGATGGAAGATCTCTAAATATAATCCCAAGTGCATAAATTTGGAAACTGACTTTTTGATAAACAATTTCAAAAACTAAACAATTTATCGATGACATTCCATCAAACTGTATCGCTCATCTCATCTCATCTCATCACAAACAGGCGAAGGTCACAACTCGAGATCTATTCTCCGTTCGACGCTAGATCCGCCTGAGGAACTTTGTTCAACTTTGGCATTTTGAGCGAATGGATGGCTTCGATCTCGATCTGCACTCTGTCTGCACCACGATGGCTCTGTGCTGTCATAAAAGACGCATTCACAGAGCACTCCATAAAGTAATTACACTCGCGCCTGCGCCTGCGCCTTCGTCTGCGTCTGCGCCTTCGTCTGCGCCTGCGACTTGTGCAAAATTGCCAAATTAGTTGCTGAAAGTGGCTCTCATTCATGGAACGGTGCATTCATGTGCGGAGCATAATTAAAACGTATGCGAAGCAATTAAACTTGAAACAGAATAGATCTCGAGGGTACACAGCCGAGAGATGTGCATTCTGGCGCTCAATCAGTGGCAGCCGGCTCCAGCGATGATTGATGTGGCCCACAGTCGGACAGAAGAGAGTGGAGCCTCAGCCTCAGCTTCAGCCACTACTTTGGGGGAGACAAACAAAAGCGTCTAAACCTTGCATTTTGTGGGCGATGGGAGCATCGGTCCACTGATTTATTTACGGCCCAAGCGGTCATAAAAATAGTTCCCACTGCCAGCAGCAGCCGGGTTGCAAGCGTTGCAAGTTGCAGCCGGTCCAAGGCAACTAAAATGATTGTGTGGCATGGCAGCTACCGAACAAAAATTTGCCTTTTGTTGCGCGAAACGGACCGTGCGGGTTGCACAACGCCAGCCGTTTAAAGGGGAGGGATTTCATCTTCATCTTCGATCCATTGGAGAACGTTCGATGAGTGCGTGCTCTGGGGGACCGCAAAGTCATCCCAAAGTGCAGCTCACTTAATGGATCCATTGTCTCTGGTTGGGCAAGATCTGGCAGCTAATCCGCTTGCCAAAACTTAACCCGTGGATCTCAACACTCAAAGACACTTGTCAGAACTCGACTCGTACATCCTCAATGCGTGGGGGTCAACATATCTTTGATTGGCAGTTTCTGCGGGCCTACCCACATCACATGAGACATAAGAGCTCTCCCCCCCTGAAGCCCCTTTTGGTACAGAGATTCCAAGATAAAATCAGCGCACATGTTTGTTAGACAAACAGAAAATGATTACGATTCTCGCACTTGATGGCTCCGATTGATACAACTTCCGCCATTGCCAACACTCGATACGAAGTCGAAGAAAAGGTTAGGCTTGGGCTCTCCAAAATGGCTGCTGAACCCAGGCCACATCCTGACATTGAAACTCGCTGACACGCTGGATCGAGGAGGCCATGACTTTGGGATGCCCCCAGCCCCCTTAATTCATTTGAAATTGATTTGAACTTTGAATCGCTTGCTGCACAGTGGTGCGGGGAGCAGAGATCGCTGATGGATAAGAGGAATGATCAATGAAAAGAGAGACTTGCACCACTGTACGATAGCTGGCAGCTCGATTTCTGGCCGCTAAAGTTTATAAAACAATTAAACAGCAAGCACACAAAAGACTAGATGAAAAACTTAACCGAAAACTCTAATAAAGATCATCAAGTGCGGCACCAGAAGCAGCAGCAGAAGAAACTCCACACAAAAAGAGGTAGGTTTGGGGGCGCTCCATTTCCAAACTCTGACTCCAAACTACCATCCCAAGTGGAGGAGGAAAACGAAACGAAACACTTTCAATTTCGGGCAGCCAACTGTGGAGTAGAGCAAAGGCAGAGCCAGAGCCAGAGCCAAAGCCAAGTAGATGATTGTGCAAGATTGTGGGGCTGGGACTGGCACTGGGGTCTGAGCTCTGGGATCTGTTCAGGCCAATGTGGCAGTGGGTCGCGATCGGGTCGCACTTTTACCCCGTAGAACACGTCTCGTTATGGGCATTAGCTTTATGCTGGTCTGGGAAATTGTGGGAGCTGGAATCGAGATCATAATTCGTGTCATTTGCATATGCAGCAGCACTCACTGATGGCTGATGGCTGATGGCTGTTGGCTGATCTGACAACTGGCAGCGTCCGTGGTCCATTCCCCTTCCATTGTGGAACCACCGCCGAGGCTGTCGCTATCACGAGTGCACTTTGACGGCGGAAATTGGAGCTGCTACTCGAGCGATCGATCTATCATTATCACACGCTGAATGATTGTCGAGCTGGGCCTCCCCTGCCTGAACCTATCTTGGTAGTCAAATGTCAAGGCGCATCCTTTCTTCTTTTTGTGTGTCGCTTTTGGCAGAATGTTTGAAGCAATCGACCCCGAAACAATTAATAATCAGTCTGCGGATAATGAAAGCTTTTTGCCAGCGCTGCCGCAGGGCAAGTGATTATGAAATGGTGGATAAGTTTATACGGGGCTACAGAGGCTGATATTTGAGGCAGTCAAAGGGGGAACTTGGCGCACTCATTATGCATTTGATAACTGCCAGAGGTTAGAAAGGAGGTTCAGGAGAGTAAAACTTTACTCTATTCGCAACTTCAGGCACCCGCATAAACCTGACAATTATGTAGACTCTTACACTTGTCTTTTCTTGTGGGCCCAAAGGCAATTTTGAAATCAATTGGAAATCGAATGGAGCAGCGTGGAGCGAAAACTAATTGTTTGGCCTCAAAAAAGTGCGCATCTGATGGATGGGGAATACGAGCAGATACTTGGGGGACTGGGCTGGAGATGCTCGCACCTTTTGGCGACGATTAGTTGTGCTCCTAATAATGGACGGGGGGATTCAGCGATAAGAGCAACCTTGAGACACATGACAACTGCAAAGATACAAGAGACAAGCTACAAGATACTTATGCAATGTCCAATTGTGATTCCTTTGGCATTTTCGGTTGGGGGAAAGTCATTTCATTTGGTTTATGCGGCACTTAACTCGCCATCGAAATCAATAAGACCCTCGGACAAAATGATGCCACAATTCGGGGCATAAATCAAACGCATTGTGGAAGCCGCGCTTCCCTGAAGGTTCAGCTTTAGCTCCTCCAACCCATGGGCTTCATTTTTGTGTGGGGGATGAGGATGCTGAGGTTTGAGGATGATTTTGCAACGCATTTTGCTGCCTCACGAATCTCGGAATTTATGTTTTTTTCTACTGATGTAATAATAATCATGCACAGCCCCCAGACGACAGGTGAAAAATTGTTACAATTTGATGGCTCTGCCAGTCACAACACAACGTGACACGAAGCCCCCGCTCCGCTGCCCTCCTGCCACACTGAAATTCCTGCCTCTCTGCTGTGGATTCGTTTGCTGCATGGGTTTCTATTTTATGGGACTCTAAATTGTTTCTTTATAGCAAGCTGCCACTGCCACAGGCGATGCCTCAGTCCCAGTCGCAGTTGATGCTGCCTCTGCCTTCGATTTACTCAGTTTTTAGAATGTGTAGTTCGCTGGGCTAATTAGATATGCACGTCGTATCGGCTGCACATAATTTATGGCTGTGAGGTGCGCAGATCGTGGGGGGTAGAGTCTGGAGACTGACGATTGGCTTGAAAGAATGCTGCTGCGACCTGGGAAAGTGTATCAATTTATGGTCGCTGGTTGCCCAACCTGTGGCCAAAGATGGAGACATTACAACTACAGAGATAAACCTCACTGATGCCCCACTACAATCTGAGGTTCAGGTACACCGGGGGAAGGTCAAGTTCTGCCTCTGTTCTGAGCGCTGAGCGACACATTCAATCATGCTGGCGACCTTGTCCCGAGCTGCAGCTAGCTCCGGATCGCAACCCCAAAACGTGTTGGCTTCTGTGTGCAAAAATGTGTGAAAATTAAACAAAGATCGGCACTGATCCAGCACTGGAATGCGCTTAGACAAAGGCTTACAAAAGGTTCTACGCAAAAGGTTCTCTGCCCACAACTATGGCAAACTTTGAGGCAAACATGTGCAAGTGTTAGGCAAAGATGGCATGCCACATGTGATGGCGCTTCTGCTCGAGTGTGGCAGCCACCAAACAAAGCTGAAGAAAAACTCAAGACAAGACTGACGGGGCAGCTTCGACTTGAAAGTATCTATCGGAACGTATCACATCTATCTATTAAGGCACGATGATGCCGCTGCCATTCGGGGGGCTTCAGCTTCGACTAGTAATCAAAATTTCGGTGGGGGACGCCACTTCCACTTACTTGTATGAAACATTGCTGCAACACGCAGGCAGCGCC
The DNA here is from genome assembly GCF_900245975.1 of Drosophila guanche. Lineage (NCBI taxonomy): Eukaryota > Metazoa > Arthropoda > Insecta > Diptera > Drosophilidae > Drosophila > Drosophila guanche. Next base: position 1,753,617 of record NW_022995743.1, on the reverse strand, counting down.
ACAAAAATGAGACGCCAAAGCAGATTAATTATGGAGCCAGAGCCAGAGGCTGAGGCAGAGTCGGAGACTGAGTCTTGAGTCTGAGCCGTACCGACAGCCAGAAGGAAGCTTAGGAAGCAATCTTGGCTCAGTTTTTGGCGCAGGTGAATGTGCAGAATGCACAAAGACAGAGCCAGAGAGCCGAGCCAGAAGTTGGGGGCAGGCACCCGGGCACCCAGTCGTCTATTTGTTGAGTGTTTGACATATGATTTTTGCTAAATGAAAAAATCTTTCGAGTCTCCTCCAACAGCTGGCAGAATTTTCGTAATGATTTTCGGGTTGCCTCTTGCGAAAAATGATCTTTTATTTGGCAGCTCAATTCTTTCACAACAACCCAACAACACAACTAAATTCAAGGCAGATCAACGGCAGATTTCCTAAAGCTCTGTAACTGTATTTGTAACTGTTTTTGTGACTCTCCACCTGCCACAGCCATGAGAGAGGCTGACGTGAAATCAATAAGCATAAATAAGATTAGAGCGGGTGCTGAGAGCAGCGAGCAGCGCACTAAATAGCGGTTTAATTGGCAAACAGAATGAACCAACCGATGGTGTCTGGCTGATGGTAACAATGCGATCTTCCAAAAGCGAAGGGAGAGGGGAAGGTACATTGCTTGATTGCGAGCTAGTGCAGCCAGTCGCAGGCCTTTCGAATGATGAAGAAAAGGGAATACCGATAACGATTGGGAAAAGGGGAGAACAGCGGGTAATTTTTGTGAATTGATTTGGCATTCTCGCAACTGTTACCTGCACCAAGATGCAGCGCTTAAATGTGTGGGTGTGAATCAGTACCCAGCTCTTTCGGGGAACAATATCCCTATCTCCATCCCTTTCTCGCGCTTGTCTTATAGCTTCGAGCTGAGAGAGCTTCCACATCGGACAACGGCACTTTGTTAGTAGTTTTCTCCGCATCGATCACAAAATTTCGCTCGCTCTCAATTTTATGACTTCCTTTTCTCCTTCTTATTCTTTGCGCTCTCTCTACACTGTGAGTGTAATTGTTGTTTGAGTTTTTGGTGCTGCCAGCACAATTACAGTGGGCTTAATAGTAATTCGCTCACAACCAGAGTGGACATAATGGTTAGTATTATATTTACATATGTTTGTGCAGTGGACATTCCAACCTGTTCGTCCCTTGCCAATTCTATGCCTCACATTGAGGCCCCATAAAGAAACCTCTTTGGGTATGGCAACACCAGCATTCCCAGCAATCAATTAGCTAAACAGAAACTGCTCTTGCATAAGGCGCTGCCTGAGTGTCTGCTTACTTAATTACATTCAATTAAAGTATCTAAATAAGTTGCGACTCCATGGTGCGACTCCATGGCGTTGGTGTTGTCTGTGGGGCACCTGTAAGGGTCTTGACTTTCTAACCACTGCTGCCAGTTCGCTCTCTTTGGAGTACTTTTGTTTGACTGCGTAACCAAAAACCGAAACGCGAAACCAATTCAATTCCAATCCAAACCAATTCCAATCGCATCCCATCGACAATCCAGTTGGTGGCTCTTCCCTCTCTCTCTCTCTCTCTATTTGTGGAGTTGGGAATCTTTTTGTTGAGATCTCAAGTGCCCCCTAAACATTCACTTTTATCCGAACCCGAACGAAACCCGAAATGCAGTCACCCAAATTCAATTCAATTCCAATTTCCTGCCGCTACTTGATACAGTTTTGTGCGGCAAGGTCGTTTGTCGTTCCATGAAGAGCCGCCTGTCAGCCCCTAGTCTCAGTCTCAGTTGTTTGTTTAGTGTCGTTTATGCAACACGAACAAACAGCACAACAATTGGTAAGGGTAATTGAAATCGGGCAGGGACTGACAGTGGGTCAGTCGGTCAGCAGCGGCGGCAGCTGGAGCAGCTGGAGCAGCTCCTCCTCCTACTCCTTGGACCGTTAAACACTTTTACTTTTGACTCATTCCAAAAAAGGTTTAAGGGAGATCCAACCATCCATCTATTCATGCCCAAGAGTGGCCACCAAAAGCCACTTCAAGCTGCGTAAATACTTACACTCCAGATGGCAAATTTCTTCTTTGTGCCATTATCATAATAATTGAGCGTTAAGCCACATCAAAGTGGCGCCAAAGGGCATCCCAAAAATAATGCGAGTTTCTGTAACTTATTTATTTGTGGCTTTCACAAAAGCCACCGCCGCCGTTGCCGTCGCATCCATTTCAAGTGCTGCCAAAAATAATCCGCTCACAAAAAGAGTTTCAAAGAGCAGCGAGGGACACGTCAGAGGTGTCAATATGCAAATTGGCAAGGGACTATGCATGATTGATCATCCATTTATCCATTGAAGTAATTATGCATAATAATAAATGCAGATTTAGCTTAAAAATGCGAAACGGATAGACAGCGGTGCGTATGCGTGACGTGAGGTGTCGTGGCATGGAAATGCCTGGGAATTGGGTAAAGGCGGTAGTCCACTCAGCCAAAAGAGGCTAAGGTAAAGGTTGATAGTTCTCTCGGTGTGAGGAGCCTAAGGTGGCGGTAAGTTAAGGTAAGTGAAGACCACTTTGACCTCCCAAATCACATTCTGAACCATAAATATGAGACCGCCGCTAACTTCCATCGGCTTAGAGCCATTCCCAGCGCCGTTTAGATCCGGAATATCATTAACTCTGGCACATCCATCAACACACAGCTAAGAGATTCGCAATTCATATGCACAGCGGGCGACTCCAAGTGAGTGCCGCGAATCTTCACACTTTGGCCATTAATTTGTTCAGATTGCCAGTTGGCCAACATCTTGCACTGCGCACAGCTGCTTGACCAACCCAAGTGCTAGTGCCCCTACCCTGCGCCCCTGCTGCTGCTGCGCTCCCCATTTAATGTACTTTTTATTTAAATTCGAAGATAGACAAAAGGCTGCACTCGACTCAACTCTGGCGGCGAATTCTTAGCAACCATTTGCTGCTCCAATTAAGCTGGAGCAAAGCGGCCGCTCCTGACTGCTGCTGCTTCTCCTGCTGCCGCTTCTGGCCAAGCGTGAGTACATTCATCATGCGGTGATTTATGGCGCCCACGCCACTGCCATCGACGCATGTGCTCACGTTTTTGCCACAGCTGAAAAGAAGTAGCAGCAGCAGTGGCAGTGGCAACATTTGTAGCAGTAACAGCAGCGCGTGTGGGCAGCTGCTCCTCAGCCCCACCATCCAGGCACAGCTCCAATACCATCTCCAGTCTCAGCTTCAGCTGCCGCATTGTTATGCTCTTCGCTCTGTTGGCCATTTTAGAAGCGTGTGGAAATTAAACGATGTGGCAAGAAGCGAACAAATTGCTGCTGTGGGCGTTGGAGGTGCAGCACAGACTTTGGGGGGGAGTTCCACTTGGAGCAGGTGCCAAAATCAAACCATATAAACCACATAAAACATAAATGAAGCAACCAAAAGAATGCAACAGCCAAAAGTGCATACACTTCAATGAGTTTATTAAGCTGCAACAACCAAAGAGAAGAAGCTGCAGCTGCTTGCTGCTGGCTGTGGCTGCGGCACACCGTTTGAGGCTGTCAGTTGAGCGGCATGTTGAGTGTTTTAATTACTCGTACAGCCAGTGCCAGATCAGCCACTGCCACTGGCAACGGGCAACGGGCAAATGTATCTGAATTTGTTTGATTTACGCGTGGTCATTAGCCATTGCCAAGTGGTCTCGGAACTCCAGTCTCAAGTCTACGATCTCCGGTCTGCAGCCTGTCGCGAAATGTCAAAAGGTTAATTGGATTGTGGCAGCCATGGAGCTGCCGCAGAAGCCGGACGCAGTTAAGAATCTCGTTGAGCATGGAATGCCTCTGCACTGGCAGCCTGGCTGCTTGGAGAGGGGCCAACAATGGTCAGCCGTGGAGATTAGACCCGCAGAAGGGAACAGAATCTACGCTTAGGCATGTCCAAGGAAGTTCTCCATTACAAGCTATAATTTAGTATGAACATAATGCACAGGCCAATCACTTATTGTTGATTTTATGTTTATTGTTTATTGTTTTATTTTATTACGAATTTTTACCAACTAAATGGACAATTTGCGCGCAAAATAAGCTTTGCAATTCGATTTGCTGCATGTTTGGAATGTAGATTGGTTGCAGACGGGTTCGTCAGAGACTCAAAAAGGTTTAGTTCTTACCGATCTATCGTCAATTGCCATAGATATGCTGAAAAGTAAGGCCCATAAGCGGTTAGAGCGCTTAAATTTGAGGCGTTACTTGTGGCGCCGCCACAGACAACAGCGGCCACTGCTGGAACTACATCATATTTGAAGAAAGTTGAGGAAAAAGTTGGAAAATGTGCTGCATACTTTCACGTTAAATAGAAAACTCACATAACTTCTCCTGTCTGCATGTACAATGGATCAGCAGTACCTCCCTTATCCCTAGGAATTCCCCTCTCCTAAACTACCCAAAGCAGAGGCTCATTTGTCCCAATCAAAACTTGTTTTGGTCTACTTTTTGGTGCCGCCTTTCGGCAATTTGTGGCCTCATCAGCAATCGTCGCTTGTCGACATCCAACATCCATCCAATCAACGCCGCTAATGCGCGCCAGACATGCAAGCCAAATGATTGAAAAGGGAAATGAAGATCTGAAAGATGGACAGCCTGGGAATCCGAGCTAAGATTTTGATAGATGTCAGCGCCCACCCGATCGGATCGTCAGGCAGCTTCACACATTGAGTTATCGCTGGGGTCTCTATCTCTCTATCGCTTTTGGTTATGCATTAAATATGAGTTGGAGCTGCGATGGCTTAAGTGACAGCTGATACACCTACCTGAGCCTCCTTTTTGGGTACCCAACTCCAAGCTCATGGCTGCCTCATGTATGCTCTTTGATGCCTCATCTCCTACCTCCAGTCGATTAAAATTCCACAACATTGTTGAATGTTAATCGCTCATTGTTTAAGGGGGCGCACAAAATTAAATTGTTTGCAGAATTTGACATATTGCAGAGATGTTGTTGCTGTCGCCTTTCAAGCTGCCGCCGCCAAGAAGAACTGAGACCTGAGACTGGAGTGCATTTTGAATGTAGTTTTGGGGCTGTAGTTGCTGCATTTGTAATTGCATTACCCCGCAGCCCAGCGATGGCAATCAGACAAAAGACAAGTTAATTAAAAACCGAGCACAAAGCGGGGGCAGGGAGAGGTGTTATGCAGCTCTTGGGACAAACATTGCTGGAGGAGCACACACACAATTTCTATAAAACAATTATTTTATACAAGAATTACAAGTTACACAAACAAATAGAGACTAAAATCTGTGTTAAAAGTTGTTCAAGCGTTGCACCAAGTTAGCGTTTAGCGGAATGTGTGTAAAGAGGGAATGTCTGCGGTCAATATTCGCCATTTCCATACTGTTTAATCTTGAGCAGCTCACAGGAGAACTTGAAGAATTTCTCGCACTTTTCAGGCTTCCTAGCATCCGGATGGAAGGGCCCCTTGCCGCCGTTGCTCAGATAAGTGCCGCCCTGGCCCTCAATCGAGGGATCAATGGCCGCAAACACGACCGTGCGGGAGCCACGCTCCGGCGTCTTGAAGAAGAGCTTCTTGAACATGGGCACCGATGTGGTGGCCGAGTGTTCGAAGAGATCCGTGTCCACAATGCCCGGATGCACGACATTCACCTGCACGTGCGACTTTTCTGCATCGAGCAGCGTCTGCAGGTGGCGCGTGTAGAGGATTTGTGCAAGCTTCGACTGACTGTACGCCGTGCCTGGATAATATTGCTGACTGTGGGGGGAGAAAGAACGTAGCGTGAGTGGAAGGATAACCAGCATTGAATGATTCACTCACTTTCCATTGATATCCTTGTAGTTGATGCGTCCAATGAGATTCACGCAGGAGCTCACATTCACAATTCTCGCATTTTTGCCTGGCTTGCCCGCCGCCTTGAGGCGTGGCAGCAGCAGATGGCTGAGCAGAAAGTGTCCCAAGTAATTCGTGGCAAAGTGCGACTCGTACCCATCGGCGGTGAGCTTGAAGGGTGCAAACATAATGCCAGCATTGTTCAGCAGTAGATCGACCTTCGTGTAGCGCTCCTTGATGCGCTGCGCAAAGGCCTGCACCGATTTCAGATCTCCCACATCCAGTTGCTCGCAGATCAGCTTGCCCTTGGACTCCTTCAGATCGACAATGGCTCCAACGGCGGCTTCGGCGCCCTTGGGATCGCGAACACCTGGAAATTATGGCAAAATGAAAGGTAAATAAAGGTAATTCTACATGGGCGATGCACAGGGGAGACATCTAGCGGCGAAGCGTGTAAGACAGCTGTAAAGTAGCATGTAGAGAGCGTGTAGCAAGCATGTAGCAAGTCGATTTTGTTGTCAAAATCAAAAGTTAACGAACTCTTATCGCCATAACTCCAACAAGTGCGATCCAAACGTGATTGGAGTTGGGAGTTGAAGCAGATAAAGAACTCATGCGCTTCGGGTCACGTTTTGTGGAGAGTCTTCGATCGATTTCTTTTCTCCTTTTTGGACTTGGCCATGCCGAGCACGTGCACATGGCTCCACACTGACTTGTCGCATTAAATGTTGGCCAGAATTTGTAATTATCCACTCCGGGACACTGCTGATTAATGTGCACAAAGATCGTATGCTTACCCATGACAACAGTCATGTCGCAGGCCAGCAGCTTCTCCACAATTCGCAGTCCAATGCCACGATTACCTCCCGTGATGACAGCGATGCGATCCGGCTGCTTATAAAGTGCTTAAGTAGATGACAATGTTGACAATTAATTGTTGAGCGATAAACATCTAAAATCTGTGACTTACCCACTCGATCCCGCGCTGCGTAATGTGCATCGTGGATGAGTCCGACAATGCCCAAATATTGATACCGGAACTCTGTCTTCCACTCGAACCATGACTTGGGGAACTCCTTGGTCGTTTTCGAGAAGAGAAACGCGCACAGCAGCAGGCCCACAAATAGAAGCCAAAACAATGCGAACAGCATGATGCCTGAAAGGAAAAGATAAGGATTAGCTGCGAGTCAGAGCTACGTCTGCCGGGCAAAGTTCGTTCAGATAAGAAGGAACGACAGCACAATGTTGGGCTTGGGCCATTAGCCAAGTGCCAGCGCCAGTGCCAGTGCCAGTGCCAGTACTGGGGCAATTATCAATATTGACGAGTCAATTCGTCTCGAGTGCACTTTGCGACTCTCTCGACACCTGAGTCAGCAAGAAGTTTATGAGCCACCAAAGGGGTACAGAGTATGCTGTGAGCATATGCTGCTGAGAGGTGCGACATTTCAGGCTATTCTCTGGGGTACAATTTTATCGATAACTGATGGAGACAGAGCCAGAGTCCCAGCGTATCTCAGCGTATCCAACCATCCGTGCTCTCTTGACTTGACGTATTTCTATTTGCCGAGCAATTGGGCACGATTGTTAGTTCTGTCTATTGCATCATGGCAAGTACCTGCGAGTGTGTAGATTTCTCTGAATATTTACGATGCAAGTTGCACTTTTGACTGCAGGCTTAATTGTTTTGCGGCCAGCTGGAAGCGCTATTAAATTAATTAGAAATAATATCTAATATTTAAACACAATGTCAGCGACTTAGACGCAGGTAGAGAACGAGAGGGAGAGGGAGAGAGGAACAATCCAAACTGTCGAGCTGTCCGTGCTTTCGGGACTGTGTGGCTGTGTGTGTGTGTGTGTGTGAATGCTCGTAAAATGCAAATTAAAAAGCCAAACAGCGTTAACAGAAAGCACCAAAGAATGAAAGTTGAAGAACCCGAGACAGAGCCCAAAGCTAGAGATAGCCAACCAATGATCGGGGCCAAAAAAGAGTCGAAAAAAACAGATTGAAGCGCTAAGCAAAAGGTTAGAGGTGGGTAGAGAGGCGAAACCTCCAGCGACCTGTCTACGTACGAGCTCTCTACGAACGTGCGTCGCGTCGTCTCTTCTCTGCTTCGACTTCCGTCAACAAAACGCAAAAGCTTAGCAGTTTTTTTATTGTTGCTTTTAATTTTGGTTGCAACTTGGATGGTTAACTTTCTATTTCCATGACATGACGACCGCCAATGCCGCCCCCTGCCCTTCACGAGTGTCTTCACTGCTCTGTCGAAACTATAGGAAATGCACTTGCCTTTGGTCAGCCAAACGTGTCTATGCTAATATTGACACCCTTTTTATTCAATTAAAGGTTTGGCTTTTGGGTTTTGGCTTGTGGGTTTTGGGTTTTGGGGGCCGCCTTGAAGTTTTCAATTTCTATTGCTCGATTTTGGAGAACCGGTTTCCGCACTGGCCAGGCCCTTGGAGTCACAACCGCACCGCGAGAAATTCAAAAGCGAACTGTAAGCTTTAAATGCGCGCCTTTCCGCATAGAACTTGATTCGTTTTGTCACTTTTTTCGTGTGTTTTCGGTGGAGCCAACAGGTGTATGCGTCTGTGCCGGCTGACTGCGGGGCCGCAAAACAGCTGATGACAGGCCTTGGTGTGTGTTAGCGCTGGCACTTGGTAGTAGCTGCAGTGCACTCACCTTAATAAATAGTCAGCCTAAACACTTAACTTAAAGTTTAATTGACAAAACTGCCGAAGCAAGCGTATTTTTGTTGGAGCGCGGAGCAGTGTGACCGCGGAAGCACTGATTAAAAATACCGCTAGACCCGCAAAATAGCTCAAAAAGTATATAGTACGGTCACTTTGGAACGTTGGAACTTGCTGCTTGCTGGGGATTTGAGCTCTTCGATAGTGATCCGCAAGGTGTGTGACTTAGAGAAGGATGTCAAATCAAGACGTCTGTTACTTTTGCTAGCTGTTTTGAATTTATTTATTGAACGGAAATCCTTTACGGTGCACTTTAAAGAATAGCGAAAAAGATATTATTACAATTTAGGTTATACATCGGTAATGTACCAGCTATCAACTAATTGTTGTCTTTATATATGTAAGTAGTTGTGTTTACATTTATAGTAAGAAAAGAAACGGAAGCTGAAGCTAAATTGAAAAATCGAAAAAGCTAAATATAAATTTTCGTACAAGTGTAATTTTTGTATAATTGATTAACTTTCCGGTTAACTCATACGACTTTGGGGGTCTTTTAAGATATAGGTGTGTGTGCGAGTGTGTGTATACATCATATAATTATTTAATTGTGTGGGTGTGTGTGTTTGTGTGTGTTTAGGTGCTACTAAAAGAATATTACTGTGTGTTTGTGGAAAGGATAAAGTATTTGAAATAATTTTGGAACTCTAAGTTGCAGCTGCTGCGTCGGTTTGCTTCTCCGTCTCGTCCGTTCTTGCAGCGACATCCTTAGGCTCCCTTAACCGTCAATTCTCCACGGACATGTTGCCAATGTCATCATTGATGGACAGCACCTGGCCAATAAAGTTCTGATCGGTGACCACCTCGGCCAGCGACTTGCACAGCTCCGTGAGCTCCTGCAACGGCATCTTCAACTGCGGTGCCAACTTCCCCAAATGGTGGCTAATGGAGTCGGGTAGCTGTGGGAGATTGAACCATTAAAATGGGTCTTTCCATAATATATTCGATGGGTGACTGTACCTTGCCTTTGCCCACTTTGAAGGCACTAAACATGAGCTTCGTGCGCACACGTTGCTCGTTGGGTCCGTCGTAGAAGATGGTCAGATAGGACTCTTGGACATTGGCCACCAGCGGGAAGTAGATGCCCGCATAAACCTGACCCTTGGCATCGCGCGACAGCAGCGATCGGAAATTGTACACCAGATTGCGGCGCACAGTGACATCGATGGCCGTGATGTACTCCTGGGCGACGTAGACCAGCGAGGTCTTGTAGCTGGTCTTCTCGCCGCGTATCTCACGCTCCTTCCACTCCACAAACTTGCCGCTGTGCTGGCTGTACGCGTAGCAGTAGTCCCGCTGCAGATGCGGCTCCTTCGATTGTGTGAACCAACCTGCAAGGAAGGAACATCAGTAGGCTGCGGGGATTTGGCTGTATAGAGAGGAAACTTACCCGTATGTGGATAGCTCTGATCCATCATTACAGTCACCGCACGGCTCACGTGGTAGCCCGGATCGAGTATCATGACACCGCGACGCCCGCCAATGGCTATGCGCATGGCCACCATGACGTGCTCCTTCTCCACAGCCGCATTGGCCGAGTTCAGGCCGTACTCCTCATCCAGCTGAACGTAGTCGTTGCAGTCCATCACCTGCTCCTCGCAGGACACCACGTACAAGTACTGCGCCAGCACGGGGAACATCTGCACCATCCTGGCCATGATCTCAAAGGCCAGCGAGACGCACATGTGGTGGCGGCGATTGATGGGCACATCGTAGAACTGGAAAAAGCTGCGCAGATCGGAGCGGCGAGTGCGCTTGAAGCTCCGATAGAAGTCCACAAAGAGATTGACCGTGTTGTAGTGCGTCTCCTCGAGCATGCGCTGCAGCGTCGTCTCCACAATGCCATTGAGCTCCTCGTACTGCCAGACGTTGTCAAAGATCAGGGTGCCCTTGCCGGCCTCGGCCCAATCGGGCAGGGGCAGCGGATGACCCAAGGGCCACACGCCGTTGATCTGGTTGTAGGCACTCAGGTCATAGCCATCGCCGACAGCCCAATCTTGGGCGCCGAGCGAGTGCTGCGAGTCGTCCGGGAGGAACGGCTGCTGTCGGGCCAGCAGCTGCCGGATGTCGGAGTAACGCTCCGATCCATCCACCGATGTCAGGTCGGCGGCTGGCAGCCACTGTAGCACCTCGTCATCGTCGTAATCGTCCTCACTCGAGGTGGAGGGCGTTCGCCGAACTGTGCCAGTGCCTCTTGCCTTCCCGGATTGATCATGTGCGAAGGGCGACTTCGTAGTCAGTCCCAATCCACGCAACGCATCCGCCAGCTGCTGCTCTGAGTCAGAGTCTGCGGCGGCAGCAGCGGCACCCTCCTCGGCAGCATCGACATCACCATCCCCATGGACGGGGACTGACGATGCTGCTCCATCCTGGCCGTGGGCAGCGGCGAGTCAACTTGGCCACTCCGAGCCCCAACGGCCCACGGTGGGCACATAGCCACTTTCGCAGTCATTGAATGTTGCTTCTAGTTGAATGTTGGCGACTTGTCGCGTTGCGTTAGCGCTCGAATTCAAAGGTTCGGTGATCGCCTGAATGGCAGCGATTGTGGCTCCAGCTCCAAGACTGTACAGACTAATCCGGCCCTGCGCTCGGTTGAACAGGAGGTCCGGCTCGTCTCCAAATTTCGTTGTTGGTTTAGACTGATCTGTAAAGGAGAAAGGGGAAAGAAGGAATGTGAGTAAAGCGGGGAGAGAGAAAGAGACCCTTGAACTGCTTGCGTAAGCACTGCTTGCCTGTTGGCTTTCCTTTCAAGGGTTAAACAATTATCGTTGCCTATTTCTAATCAGCTCTTCAGCAGGTACGAGTCAAAACGTGTTATTAATGATTTTCTTAGGTACAAAAAAACAGATTGTAATCTCTAACCCGCTGACGCCTGTTGCTGCTAGCTGGCTGCTCTGCTGTTTCCATTCCATCGGACGGGGTACAGTCAGTCTTTAGTGTGCAATAAACAAGTGCCAGACACAAACCTTATCAACTTGCGGCAGGAAGTGGGTGGGGCTGGGGTCTAGTATGTGTTCAAGTACTGCTGCTGCTGATAATTTCTACTAAACTTAGTCGCTTAGCTAGCACAAAGAACTCACTGGGCGTTGCCTGGTGGCTGGGACACGTGCCCTGGCCTGGTCACATTTGCATGCATGTGAATTTGTTGCCTCAATGGGAATGCCATCTTCGTCATGCGCTAATCTCGAGCGCAGTCAAAAATATTTATGATTAGAGCACGAATATTTTGCGTCGTTTCTGTGAATTGTTTCTCTTTGTGTGTAATATGATTCAGTGAGTTTTTGTTGCTAATTTACAGGTGAATCATGGACAGGCAAAGGTCTTCTCTTGGCAGCCCCTCACAAGAGAGAATTCTATCTACACTTGATATTCCCCTAGTTTTATCTTAATTTGTTTCAATTTGTTTACTTACCCATACAATGGCCTAAAGCCCAATAAACGAGATTGTGTGGTTTTTATGAATGTTCTTTGTTGGATGTTCCCTCGAACAATCACTCGATGTCACGCGCTGCTGGAACTGCTCTGCTTGCACTGCTGGCAACTTGTTGCGCACTAACGGCTGTCTGGGGCAGGCCCCAAACGTTTGGGAAAATGTAACAAAATAAGGGGAAAACGTAACACGAACTAAAAGGCAAACAACTTGCTGTTGTTTGATTTCTTTGCTCTGCCTGTCCTGTGCGTTTGCTTTTTTCTTTGTTTGCGTCCCTTTGATTTGATCTTTGTGGGGTGTTTTTTAGTTTGATTTTGGTTTGTGGGTTTTCTTTTGCTTTTGCTTTTTGCCTGTTCAATGCAGGTCCGAGTTTTTGAACGATATTGGCGAATTAATAGACATCGAAGTGGATTTTATTCAACACGTTTTATGCTTGACCCAGTCCACAGATATGTACTATGTATACATATATATCTCCTATGTATTTCTTTTGCTTATGCACTTGCACTTGGCTATTTTCGTAGCTGGGGCTCTGTTGCTTTTTCTGTTGCTTTATTTTCCGACGACTCTGTTGCTGCGTTGAGAAACGAATACCGAATGAGAGTCGAGGGCGGCCCTGCTTCTATATATACAAAAAATCCGATCGCAATTGTATTGTTTTCCCCCCGATTTGACTGCGAAGCGTCGAGGTAAACGGTAAACGTTAGCGTCGTCGGGTCGACCGAGCAGAGCAGCGACTGCAGGCCAGGCCGTCTGTCCCAATTGTTATTGCTATTGTAGTTCCTGCTGCGGCTTTATTTTTGTTTGTTTGCTTTATTCGCGAGACAACAAATTATTTCAATTTATGACGCAAAAAAAGCTTGAAAAATTCCACAAACCCTGCGACGATAGGAGGGGGGAAAGACGGAACCGAAACCGAACGGCACTGCACGTAACGCGACTTTTGTTTTGCTCCGTTACTTCGTGGTGTCCGAGTGGCCGTTTCTGTGATTTGCTTTTACACGACAATTGTGGACGAGAAGCGACTAGAATCGTGTTGGGATAGGGCTCTCTGCTCTCTCCTTTCTTTCTGCAAAAGAGAAAAAGGGAAGCGGAAAAGTGATGAATAAATTATGACAAAAACATTGTATAACTAATCAACGGTTGGTGGAGCTGTTTACTTTGATTTTAGTTACTCTTATCTAGTAGATCCCAGTCATCCGCTTGTTTATTCTTCAGTTTATTGATATGGCCTACGTTGGTTATGCCTGCCCCACCCCGCGCACCCCTTATTTGATAACTGGTTGAGTGGAAAATTTGCCATGCCCTGGGGTCGACGTGTGTGTAACCATTGGCAATGGTAAATCTGATTGGATGCCCTCCACAGCTACGGAAGATGCAGGCCATTGATTATGCCACATGAGAGTGGGGTGGGGGAGGGAGGTCATACACCTATTGTAATGCGGATTAGAAACGCCCGCTGGCAACCCAGTGGAGCGCTGGCAACGTGTGGAGAGGCAACAAGTGAAGAGAAGCCTGTGCTATGGAAAGGACATGCCCCACAAGTGCTGGCAAACTACGTAAGGGAACTGCCCTCAGTCTCAGCCTGAGCCAGCATGTAATTAATGTCACGAACTAATTGGCAATAGGGCGACAACTGCTCATCCCATTTTATTTTATATTATTCTTAGGCCTAGGGCGCTGCTACTCATTTTGTTCGAGGCCAACTAATAGAACAATGCCAGCCGCCTTTACACTCTTGTTTACCGAGCGAGTGCCCTGCCCCGCCATGTCATGCCCACATTTCGTGTACTATCGCTTTTAGGCCCCAGTTTTTATATACAGCTGCCATATAGTTGAGATTTCAGCTTCTGCGTCGTAATGAAATTGTTTGTGGTGTTTGCCGAGATGTAAAAATGTAGACAAACATTTTCTGATGGTGCAATTTTTGCAGTTTTCAAGGTCATCCGTTCTCTTAAACTAAAATTTGCATGAAAAGTACTCAAAAGAGATGGCAAATGCCACTGGGGAAACTCCAAAGAGTGCTGCCTCAGTCGGTGCGGACTTACTTCCATTTTTCAAACAAATAACAAACACATAAATTTCAGCTATTAGGAGGGCAGCGCAACAGCATGTTGAATATGTTATTAATTAATTAACTAATAAATACAATGCGTAAAAGCAGCTCAGGGCTGTCTGCGTGGGTGACATTTATGAGCCGAGCAGTAAAGTTTCTGCTGAACAAAAACGGAAGCCAAAAGACGAAAAGGTCGCGCAACCAGTGTCAAATTAGCAATGACGAAGAGGTCGACTTACTTCCACGCTGTCCTGCATTGACGTCACACTGAAACAGAACGAAACAGAAGCGGAAACCTTGGCTGTGCTTTGGAATTGGCTTATCCCCAGTTTCCCAAAGGGAGATTCGCACATCGAAACTAGTTCAATGTCGCTAAATAGCGCCTGACGTCACTGTAAACTCACTGTCTCTGCCGGCCGGCACTTGGGTTGGGTCATATTTCCCACTCCCCTTTGACCCAGCTTTTGATTCCAGTCGAACGGTTGCCTGAGGGCCACGTGTCGCATGAGAACTGTCTCGCGTCTGTGAATTTGTAAACAAATTCGTATCTGTGGCTATGTGGATGGGCCTTTTAAAATCAAAACAACAGCAGACCGAGGCGCAGACGCTGGAATTCTATCGAGCTTTCCAGAAGGAAGTGGCAAAGTGGCATATGGCATGCATTGTCATAGAAACAATAGAAACACTATACATTTTTGCAAATATACAGCTCATTAAATATAGCAATTACCTTACAAAGTGTCCTACTTTTTCAAAATAAAAATAAAATTTAATTTACACATGCAAAGCACACTATTGTAGCACACCACTGTAGACAACGGTTTGCAGACAAAAACTGCAACGGTTGGCTACACTGAAGGTCAATTAAATGGGCACGCTCAAAAGTTACGAGTATGCGGTATATTTTTGGGGATTTCTATTCTTACTCTTGTTCAGACAATGTTTACTGGCTAATGCACAGGTATAATATGAACCAAACTGACCACTATAGTGGGACGGCACTGTGGTTATTGTCCTGCTTTTGCGCACTTTTATTGAATTGAATATATTTTTCTTTGTTGTCTGTTCGGTGGTCGCATCTGGCAGGTGTTGCCTTGGCAACCCAAACGTAAAATCGATAGAGTAACTCCACTGAACGTGGTTTATAGTGGAATTAATGACTTACCCTTTTAATTGGTTCTCAATGGGGAACAACGCTCTAGAATCAGACACGCACAAACACGCAAAATCAATCGCCGCCTGCCGTAGGTCGTTGGTCAGGGGGAGAGGTTGAGTCCACACAGCCTTACAGCTTTTTACTCCAATTGTAGGAACCGTTGTAGAAAAATAAAATCAATATAATCATTTTCGTGTGCATGTGCATATTGAGGACAGTCATTGCACAACAGCTAAGGCACGATTGCACTTTCCGCAAAAGGATTTGTTGTAGTCTTGCTTTCTTTCAGCCAGAAATTTATGACGAAACTCGATTTGTTTAGTTTTTATGCCTTCGCTTGCGTTTGTGTGTCATTTAAGGTGCGGCGACCGAATGCGAACTCCGCGAAACGAAGAATTCTAAAAGGGACTTCCGGAATATTATCAAATTTTATATCCTCGCAAAGAGATATCTTCAGTGTGACCGCGGAATTATCGAGACCGACAGACCCTCAGAAATATATCGAAATATACCCCTTTAATTTAAAAATATACTGTAAATATATTGTAAATCTTAAATAATTTTTCTAGATTTTGCTAATCTATTTAATATTACTAGCTTGCAAAGACTTTTAACACTAAAACAATAATTTAAACCGATGGAAGAATCAATTTGGCTCAATATATATACTCCCTTTATTGGATTGCATAGCTTATGTTCTATATACATTAATTATTTGGGGAAAACGTTTTCTTTATATCATCAATATACCAGAAAATTTTGATATTTTTTAGCTTTGTACGACTGTCAGTTGTCTCACTTTAATATATTTTGAAATCAAACAAATATGTGCTGCATACAAACATGTTAATGCAAGCTCGGCGGCACATCAACGTCACAGTTCCACTGATGGTAATGGTCCTGTTAGCGGCAAGACTGCATCCAGTGTGTGGCACTAATGGCGATGTAGATTCGAGAAGAACGGTAAAGCTACGCCGAGATCAAGATGACTGGCTTGCCCTTCCGCCGTTGAATGTCAAAAAGCCTGTGGCGAGCACCGATCGATTGTTCCAGCAGGTGGACGCCTTCGATCGACTCGATGGCATAACAGAATCCTCGCCTGCAAGGGACTTGGAAGCATTTTGGGGCTTTGGTCGTAAATCAGAGAAGCAGCCGAAGGAGAACAAGCTGAACTTCTTGCTAAACTATTCCAGTGAAAAGAAACTGGGAACAGCGGAAGCTGGAGCCAACACAAAGATCGATGAGCTGTTCAAGCGGCCGCAGATGAAGAAACCCGAAAGCGCGCAGCAGCTGGAGCAGCATCACCGGCAAATGGATCACTTCAAGAACGTTGCTGCCGATCTGGCATTTGAGCGAATGATGAACAGCCAGCAAGAACGAAAACAGAGCGCCGATGCTGTCTTTATCCCCCTGTTTACCACCGCAACACCCTTTTTAGCCAAGTCTGCTCCGGAAAAGTCCCCAAATAGGAAGATTTATCCGCTAAATCACGCTGCAAAACCTTCTTGGGCGATAACTTATTTGGCAAAAAGTGTTCCGGCGAAGCCAGCAAAGGAAAAGATTCATCCACAGCTTTCCGCTGCAAAACCTTTCGGGGCGAAGCCTGTTCCTGCGAAGCCCGGTAATAGTAAGATCCATCTGCTGTCTAAAGCCAAGAGCCAGAAGCCAGCGTTGCCCCGTCCAAGCACCTGTGCGGCAACGACACCAAAAAAACCTCCCTCCGGGAAGGGTAATCCCAGTCCCAAGCCCAAACCGTTGGCACCGTCTAAGGCGCAGTGCAAAGACAAGAAAGAGCCGCCGATCAGTGGTTCCTCAGCAAAGCGTTTAGAGCTAGAGATCCTAGGCATGAAGAAGCATCTCCTGTCCATCCTGAAGACCCTGAACGTCCTGGAAATGGAGGTGCTGAGCAGATCGCCAGACACCTGTCCGCGACACCATCACAAGGGGAAAGGGATGGGCAAGGGCAACGCTCCAAAGAAGAAGACAAAGATCGGGGAGCGACTGGACAGACCCAATTTACTGTCCAAAGCTAACTCAACGCTTCATCCCGGCTTTGTCTTCGGCATTCGACCGGCGGGCGCCAAGGAGAAATTGGCAGCTTTGGCTGCCGCTCGCAGCGAGGAACTCAAGCTGCGGGGAAAAGTGTGGCAAGAGCATCTGCAGCATCTGATGGCCAGGAAGCGGCCCTACTTAAAGCCAAAGCGTTACGAGGTAGCGCCACCAGCAGCCGCTCGCCTAGAGCCCGTAGACCCAAAGCCTTCCGTCGTCCCGCCCCTCAATCACAAGTCGCTGCTTTTGTTGCTGAAATCGAGGCCAACTTCAGCTCCTGTGCAGCAAGATCGCATGCCTGTTACCCCAGCCAAACATTTAGCTATTCGAAATTATGAACTGTTGCCAAAAAAGTTGAATGGCACCAAACGCCATCCCGCGCCACGGATGAATAAAAAGAGAAAGAAGAAGAAAATAGCTCCACGACCGACTGACCGAACGATAGCCAGGAAGATGGCCAGATAGCAAGATGCTAGCCCAATGCGATATGGAAGCAACTTTAATTAATATGTATTTGTTTATTAATATATTTCTTTATATTTCATGAAAATGTGCGCATTTTTTTCTGCCAAAGGGTCACGCTACAAATACGCTGCAGCTAGTATTTGCGTTAGTTTCAGTATTTCTTTCATAAACTTAGATTTAGACGGTATATTTTATCAATAAATCCTCAGTCACACTGCCGCACGCGCCTTTTTTATAAAATAAATGTACAAAATTCTTAAAAAGTTTAGAATCAGCAGGCCTTTGTTTATTTTGGTGATCACTGCCATATAAGTGTTTTCAAAGTGTTCATTTGACTTAAAACTAAACTAAGTGTTCAAATTGACTTAAAACTAAACTAAGTGTAATACGAGTTAAAATAGACAAAGTGAAACATCGTGAACGTTTTTTTCTATCAAAATAGACATAATATTTATGCAAGATCAAGTGCATATTTAATAAGAACGTTGTTAAGCCTGGAGCTACACATAATAAACTTAATTATTATCGTAAGTACACAGACAGAAAGAAGTGGCTCTAGTATATGCTAAATAATCATGGCGGAATTAACGGAACTTTTCTTTCCCTCCATCTGTGTTTCTACGTATTTTTCCAAGAAAAATGTTCATGTATGCAAACAATTGGATGTGCATACATATTTTCTTTCAAATAGCGGATCATGTTCGGTACAGAATAATATATATCGTCTTCCACTGAAAATATGAAAACTGCAGCGCTTGCTGATTTTTGGACGCTGCGATCTACATATCTCTGTCTCTGCTCCTGCCGCGCTATCGTCGTCACCATGTGTATGTGTGCGAGAACATATGCGTACATTGTAGACGCGTTTCGCTTCTCTTTAACTGTAGTCTCTCTTTTTCTGTTATCTCTGCTGAATTGTTTTTGGCTGCACTCTGCGTTCTTAATTGTTGTTGCTCTTTTTATTTGGCAAAAAGTTAATTGCTTGCGGTGGGTGGTGATGGGCGAAACGGGCATTCCAAAGTACTTGAATCATGCTCATTCCAATGCTAATGCTCTCTCTTTTTCTCCTCCGCAGGTCTTTAGAATTAAGCGTCGTCATGTCCACGAATAAAGAAGAGATCTTTGCAGAAGTAACCACTGAGGTGCGGGCGCTAATCATTAGTGGGCGCAAGCCACCAGTTCCCCTAGACGACGTTCTCAGAGACTATATTGATGTCGTGGGAGAGCCGCTGCCATTTCTCCGATTGGGCTATCAGAGCGCCCAGGCGATGCTGGAGGATACCAAGAACTTCAATTTTCAGAGTTACGGAGGCACGGTAAATGTCTGTTGGGAGCGTAACCAACGTGGGAACTAGTTACTCTTTAAATTCAACTCTCTTATTAGCGCTTCTGTCCCACCCACTGTGCCCGCTTGGACTCTTGCAAACACACGCACACACACGTTCTCTCTGTTAAGTTTATACCCTGCATTCATAGCTTATGGCGGTGTATCGAATTATGGTAGATGTGTGAACCTAACAGAAAGAGGATGCGTTGCTGACCCCATTTAGTATTCAGTAGCAATGGAATATATTATCTACATAGCAGTAAAGCTTACAGCGTAAACTCACTGACAAAAACCATCTTGACCAGATGCCGTTTTGGGAGACGTCTTCGCTCGCTTTACTACGGTACAGGCAATCTGTTTGTCGGTACACTCGACTGTATAGAATTAGCTGGCTTTCTCTCACCAGCAGCGTGCTGAGCTTGCTCTCTCGCTCAGCTTTCGATTTTGGCGTTGTGAAGCTTTTTGCGCCCGCAGTACCTTTCAACGCGTGCCGAAAGCTACAGCTGCGTCTGACTGCCGCTGCTGCCGCTTGTGTCCACGGGGGCCTGCCGCAAAAGGGGCGACGTGTCAACAGCCTTCTTCTTCGCTGTCGTGTTTCTTGTTCGTCTTCGAAGAGTGTAAACAATGGCATTCTACTTAACTTAGTTTATTTATTTTTACGCTGTGGCCAAGTGCGCGCGGGGCTGTCGCTTTCTATGAGCTTTGCCTTGCGATTGCTGTAGTTTTGCTGATTAAGCGCTTTTTTTTGCAAATGCATTCGCCCCACTCTCCTCACCCCACCGAAAATGTGTAACACGAAAACCGAAATGACAGCAATTTAAACTTTTATTTTGCTATGCATATCTTTGCCTATGTGTGTGTGTGGTGAAAGTGAACGAACGAAAGACTGCTATCTCTGTCTGTCCGTGAATTACACTTGAAATCTAGAATAGATGCAAAAACAAACGCAGATTTCAACTTCCGTTGCACGGGGGTGTGCGTGGGCCGACGCACGCCCTGCACTTTTTCCGGGCAAATCAATAATTCCAAGTGCAACAGAAATGAGAGCATCATTGCAGTAAATGAATGCAAAATACACATTATAAATGTTTATATGTAAATCCATGCAAGCTTTCTCTGCATATCAACCACATACATTATATGCAATATCACGTCTGGTGGCCTCGTACTCTACCCATATTCATGCAGCGTTGCTCAATGGAGCGCACTCCCGACCCTATAAAGACCGAGAGACGATTACAGGCCCACATTAAATGAATCATTTGGCTGAGCAATCAAAAATCAGCATACAACCGGGCTCCGATTTCTAAACTAGACAACGCGGCACTTGGCCCAACACTCAGATCTTGGGAGGGAGGGGCAGCTGGAGCTGCATTTTTATTGGGTTTCAGTTACCCAAACTGGGTGCTCGCCAAGCGGAAAGACTTTCCCTAGTTCCAATAATTTGATCTGCAAGAATAACAATATTTCGCTTTTACTTTTGCAGGTCTACATCACCGCCAAGTACAGCGAGAAATCGGATCACATTGTGTGTATGGTGCGGAATCAGAAGAGCTCCAAACCTAAATCCAGAGCACGCTCAAAGCCACTGGCACAGCCACAGCCACGCTCTTTCAAAGCCGCTCCAGCCAGCAATCATCAACAGAGGTCTCAGCAGCATAATAAGAATAACCAATATCAGCAGCATCTTCAGCAAAGGAAACAACTAGAGCTCCAACAGCAACAGCAGCAGCAAAGGAATCAGCTGCAACTCCAACAGCAGCAGCAGCAGCAGCAAAGGAAACAACTAGAGCTCCAACAGCAACAGCAAAAGAATCAGCTCCAGCAAAGGAAACAAGTTGAGCTCCAACAGCAACAGCCGCAGCAAAGGAATCAGCTGCAACTCCAACAGCAACAGCAGCAGCAAAGGAAACAACTAGAGCTCCAACAGCAACAGCAAAAGAATCAGCTCCAGCAAAGGAAACAAGTTGAGCTCCAACGGCAACAGCAGCAGCAAAGGAATCAGCTGCAACTCCAACAGCAACAGCAGCAGCAGAGGAAACAAGTTGAGCTCCAACAGCAACAGCAGCAGCAGCAAAGGAATCAGCTGCAACTCCAACAGCAGCAGCAGCAGCAAAGGAATCAACTTCAAGAAAAGGAGCAGAAGATTCAGGAGCTGCAGGAGGCGTTAAATTTCTATCACAAGCAGAGAGAAGAGCAGCAACGCCAGCTGGCAGAGATCAGGGAGCAAGACGAGAGGAAACCCAGGGTGCAGGAAGAGTTCGTAAGGAAGCTGCAGCTAGATCAAGAGCTGCTCAGACGCAAGGGCGAAGTCAAAGATAGGCTGGAGAACTTTGCTCTGAAAATCGTGCCTTTAACACAAAGCAACGAGCAGGTGCTGCAGCCCAAGGAAAAGGATATCCCTTCGAAAGAACTTCTGCACGTTAAACCCGACATGAATGGCAATAGCAATGGTCATGGCAGGGCCATGGCGGGAAAGCCACCACAACGGCCCATACTGGGCAACGGTGCCCCACATCGTGGCGGTGGACCGATAGCTGCCTTTGATGCGAGCAAAAATCGGGGACTACAACAGCGAACCTCTGTGAATGATAGACTGAAGAAACAGCAGCAGCAGGTGCAGCCAGCGGTGACTCCTGCAGCCACAGCACCAACCAATCCAATGCCTGTTCCAGCGCCAATGACTCCGCCTGCTACGCCAGAAGCTCCGACGTCAAAGCCCGATCATAGAGCCGTTCGCAAGTCTACGAAATCCCAGAATACAAACAAATTTGTGTTCAAATCGGATGCGGCACAAGACCCGATCGGCGCGCTGAAGGCTTACTGCGAATTCAAAGAGTTGGAGGAGCCCAAATATCGCACGTTCAACAGTCGGCCGAATCTGATCTGCTCGGTGGGTGTGGGCTCTTTTATCTACAGCAGCTATCCCCAGGAGTTTGCTGACGAATTGACAGCCCGCAAGGCGACGTCGTGGATTGCCATTCAAAAGATTCAGGAGTCAGAGTCACGACAGCCGCTCACCATTTGCACGCTGACGGATCACGAGTTCATTGACGGCCTGTACCGCGAGCTGCGGCAGTATCCCAATGGCATATTGGGCCACAAGCTTGAGGAGTGGTATGAGCGCACGTTCAACCATCATCTGCCCAGCCACTGGCACGATCTGGTCGTGGAATCGAGCAAGATTCGCATGGAGAAAACAGTCACATCGCTCATTCTGCTGGCCAACGATCCTGCCTCTCCGAGAAGAGCAGCGCCACAGCGGTACGAAATATCCGAGCTTCGGCTGCCTTGGATGAGCGAGTCGGAACACAGCTTGGAGCGCCACCACGACTGGAGCTTGTACATCACGCACTGTGACTCCACGAAGCAGATTTGGGCTCGCCTCATCGATCAGATATCCAGCCTCGAGGAGCTGACGGTGCACCTGAACAGGCATGTGGCGGTGCGCACTCCGATAACGGATCCCCACGAGCAGGACATGTATCTGGTGGAGGTTGCCGAGGGCTGGAGTCGCGTGCGAGTGCTCTCCGTGGACGCCAAGCAGCGCACCTGCCGCTGCCACTTTGTGGACTTCGGGGACGTTGCCTCGTTTGAGTTTGAAGATCTTGTTCCCTGTCCGCCGAGGTTCCTGGTGCTGCCCGCCCAAGCCATCTGTCTGGGCATGTATGCGCTGGAGAAGTTTGAGGGTCATCCGCACGCACAGGCCGTGATGCTTAAGCAGCTCGCTGGTCAGCGGGTCGTCGCTCGCATCCTGACCACCGAGAAGCAATTCAACGAACTGGGCGGCTGTGCCCAAGGCGTATGGAAGGATGAAATGCGCAGCGCCTGTCTGGTGGGCACACTGTACGACACGTCCACGGCGGATGACATACACCTCAACGATCTGGTGGCCAATGAGATTAGCCTCAACACACCAGCGCCCATACTGAGTCCGGACCAGAAGTCCAACCCTGTGCTCATTTCTCACATCAACGAGGGCGGCGATCTTACGGTGCTGCTGCGCAACGAGGATCTGCGATTTGTGGAGCGCAGCATTGCCACCACAGTGGCTGACATCGGGGAGCAGCATCGTGTCACATTGTCGGATTTGCTGCGCGATCGACTCGTGTTTGTCTGCGACGAGTCGGTGGAGGGCCTGAAGCAGTGGTATCGCGGCATGCTCACCGCCAAGCCAAAGAACGCAGATGAGGAGACATTCGATGTTTACTACGTGGACGATGGACGCCTGCGCAAGACGCACATTTCGAACATTTATCGACTGGAGGCCAACAATCTGGCGCTGGCTGGTTATCCGCCGCTAGCGCTGCGCGTGCGCCTGCACGACGTGCCCGATATCGTCGGAGATATGCTGGGACGCCTGCGTGGACTAATGCCGCCACGCAGCGAAGCTATAGTGAGTGTGCCAGCAATGGAACAAAAGGAATTGTTAACTTATTTGCATGTAATCCGCAGCTCAAGGTGATGGAGGGTGCAGGCAGTGACCAGCTGCCCATGGTGAATGTTTATGTGCGCGGCCAGGATGCCAATGCCATGTATATGTGCGTGAACAGCGCCATACAAATGGAGTTTGAAATGCAAAGGTAAGTGCCATGCTCCATTCACAACAATCATCATACTCATGCGCCCACACACACACACACACACACAGCCCACAATCCACCCACTAATTGGTATCAAGCTGCCCTAAAAACTAAACACAAACCATAACATTTTTGTTCTGAACTGTTACCCTCTCATATCAATGCCAAAATAATGTCATTCTCTATTAGTGCTTTCGATAAACTGGAAATGAAATGATAACGCTAACCGCTAACCACCCAACCAACCCCCCACCACCACCACCACCACCACCATTCACCGATCAATAAGTAAATGTTCAGCAAAATAAAAGCATCAACATCATCGATTATTGTAAGATAACTTAACTAACGCTCTAAGAACAACTCCATTTCGCATCTTTGTATATAAAGAACATAAAATATATACTCGTATTCGAACCATCATCAAATAAGTGTCCCTCAATGTCCCACAACCAATCCTACTACCTTCCTACTTCCCCCACGTCGTCCTGCCCATTACACAGAAGCACGTGTCCGCAGAGCTACGATGATGGTGGGCTGCGCTTCAATCCCAACGGGCAGCTGCAGCGACGCAACAGCTTCGGCTCTGTGGTGTCCAGCCACAGCAGCGGCAGTCAAAGTTTCAGCGAGCATCAGACACCACCAGTGACGCCCTTGAGACTGTCATCGTCCACCACAATCAAAGACTACGAGGCCATACCGGCTGTGGGCGCATACTTTGAGGTGCGCATTGGTCTCTCCATCAATCCAGGACACTTTGCGGTGAGTCGAAGCCCCAAGTCCATCGCTTACCAGTCATATTTAACACTCTTCTGCAATTCCAGGTGCAACCCTACAAGTGCTACAATCAGTTGCAGCATTTGATGAAGGATTTGCAGGCGCATTGCAAGGGCGCATCAGCACAGAGCGTGCCAGCTGCCCGTTTGGCCATTGGCCAGGCATATGCTGCTCCAGACAGCGATAATGTCTACTATCGGTGAGGCGGGAACGAAGAGACAGACCAAACCCATAGCTAACCAGCCTCTAAATTCTTCTTACAGCGTGATTATTCGCAAGATTTACGATGAGATTATCCACGTGCGCTTCGTGGATGTGGGCGATGATGGTGTGGTGGCCTGTGATCAACTGAAGAAGCTACCACCGGCCTTGACCGAGCTGCCCAGGATGGCCATACCAGCGCAACTTTATGGTGGGTCCGCGTCGCTATCCAATATCGAATTTATTCATTGATATTCCTGTGCAGGCATCCAACTGGCAGATGTTCTCTGGACTCAGGAGAACTGTGAACGCTTCAGGAGCCTCACGCTGGGTCAAAAGTTTATCGGTTTTGTGCGGCGTCTAAGCAGATTAAAGGATGAGACGCTGGCACTGTGCCTGGAGCTGATTGACACCTCCACGCCGCAGGACATCAAGCTGCACGAGATTCTCATCAACGAGAAGCACGCGCAGCCGCAGCCAGAAGAACGACTTTAATTTTGACTTTTTTTGAACTTGTTCACGTTTATGTTTGCTTAATTATAGCCTTAGGATTAGGTGTATTATTTATAATTTATTAAGACGATACATTCCCCCACACACACGGGAACCGCTAACTCTGTACTCCTTCTCGGAAAAACGCAACAATATACACAAATTTATGATTTTAGCTCTATCGCGAGAAGGGATGCACTTGGTTGGCCGCTTTGATGTTGGTCTTCACCGCTGAGGGTGCCTTGCCGAGCTGCTGCTGCACGTTGCCCGGGCTCATGGCGGGGCCGCCCATAGGCGAGGAGGCGCGTATTGAGGGTGGAACCATCATGTTCGGCCCGGGGCCGTAGCTGGTCATCTTCATGCCCTTGCCCATGCCCACGGCTGCAACGAGGAGCTGGGTGTCGGCCATGCTGCTGGTCTGTTGGATGCCGGTGCGCGAGGAGGACTCAATCTCCCACTCCTCGCGGGCCTTGCTCACCATGTCCAGGACGTGGGAGACAACCTTGTTGTATTGGGTGACCTGCTTCATGGCCGCATCGTTGGTGAGATTTGCCGCCTTCTGCTCGTTCGCCTGCATCTTCTGCTCGGTGAGGGGATCGGGACGCGTCCGCAGATAGTCCGGCACAATGTCGTGCGAGAACACCGGCACGCGTCCCTCAGTGATGCCTATTAGCGTCTCGTCGCGATCCATGGACACCAGCAGCGGCAGCACCGTTCGGTTCCTTAGCGGTGGACACTGCTCTTTGGCCAGAATCTTCGTTAATCCTGTCAAGTGGCTGGAAATTATGGCAAAATTGTCCAGAAATGTTGGCCAGTTAATGGTCTCGAATTCCATCTCCAGTTTCTGGATCATGGCCAGCACCGCCAGCTTTAAGTCGTTCAGGCGCTGCAGGACGGCGTCCAGCGTCATCTCAAAGTGTTTTTCTTCGCGCTGCATTTCCGTTTTATTTTAATAAAATCTAATTTCCGAAAATGAATAGCACCGGACAGTGTGACCATGTGACGACTGAAGCAGCTGTTGCGGTAAATACCATATCTGAGATTTTCGCAGTGCATTCTGGGTACTTTCGCAATTACAGCGAACGGGCTGACAAACATGGCCGTCGTTTTGCAGTGTTAGCAAAAATGTAGCTTGACATCAGACAATCGTGTGGACATTTGATTCTTAATGGCTTGTAATATACCAAAATTGAGGAAAATGATTTTCCTCGGTATATTTTCAAATTTAGAGGGTGTATTTCGGTATATTTTAGATGGCCTGAGAGTATATCTTATCGATAGATACGCGGTCACACTGGCTGTGAAAGAAAAAACGCCGTGAAAAATAATTTGCAATTAAAACCACACGAGAACTCTTTAAGCGTGCACGCAAAACGTATAAAAATGTAAGCAATCTAGTCTAGTGACTGTTACTATCGTTTTACACAATCGCTAATGCCTACAAACGGTAATACGCAACGGGATCAATTACTCTTACCGTCGTCGTCGGATGTCTCACAATCTCTATTTATCTCGCTCACACTCGTTCGCTGTTGCTGACAAAGCAAATACATACGCGACGGGGCGTGTACATGTGTATGTGCTGTTTGTGTGTGCAAGCTGGCCAGAAGCTGAAAAGTGAAAATTTGTGTGTATGCGTGGATGACACGATCAAAAGCCGGTCGGTGCTCCCAATACCGATGCTCCTGCAGTCTCGATCCTGCTCCTACTCTTGCGCGGAACTGTATATTGACTCGCCCCACATGCATACGTCGTTCCACGCCCCCGCTGGCCATGCGCTTGGTCTGTCGCGTCGCGGCATGGGCTGAAGTTGATCGCGTAACGTCGCCCCCTAACCCGCGAACGCAGACACTCCCTTGGCTAGGAATATTCGCTCGATCGGTCGGAAAGTGTACGGGAATGCGGGAATACGGGTATTCTCTGAATGCTGACCCTCGCACCCTTCGGTCGCGTTCGTGTACGTGCGCTCACATCACATCGGTCGTGTTGTTGTACTCTCTCTCTCTCTCTCTATTCTCGCTCTCTGCAGATGTTTCTCTGATTCTCTCTCTTCTCTACCTGATTGTTGATATTGTTGTTGTTGTACGCCATTTCTAATGCCTCTCTTTCATGTTTTTTAATACAAATTGTAATATATTTGCAGCTTTTTGTGTATGTTTTCTGAATAAGTATCCATGCCAAAATGAAAATGGTAAAGTGTGTTGCCGCGTTCGCATAACCGTCGAATAAATCGATATACCCCATATATACACTCTATACGTGCGCGATTGTTTGATAGCATAAAAGAAAAATAAATAGAGAGCTAGAGCGATATTCGATATCGAAGCGATTCAGCCCGCGATGGCGTCGCGCAGGCGCGCCGATTTGAATCCCAAACTGCACATGGACAGGCAGCCGACAGCTGCCCGCATAACAGGTACCTCCCAAAACCAGTACAAAAATCAAACCAATCAATTGGTAATCCGGGGGGAGATGTCTTATCCCTCGTGTTATGACGTGGCCCTAAAACGGCGCCATAAAGCAGGGATGCGATTCTCACGAAAGCCAAACCCAAAGCCGACGACGGACGATCGACGAGTGCAGCTGGCCGTCAAAATTGATAAAAACCTAACCGCCTGCCCTTGCACCATTACAGATCCATCTCTGCCTGCAGGCAAGCGACGCGAGATCGACAACGTCATGAAGAAGGCTCGGGCCAACACCACCAACGACTACTGGGACAAGAAGCTGATCGAAGCGGAGGAGAAGGATCCGAATCGCTGGCGTCACACCGGCTACAAGAAAATGTACATCCAGGGCGAGAGCAGCTCCGGGGACAGTGATCGCGAGCCGCACGGTGTGCCGCGTCCTGGCGAGGGAGCACCACCACCGCCCTATGGCCGTTATCCGCCCGGAGGAGGCGGTCCGTCAGGCCCACCGCCGCGCTTTGGCCGCTCCCGTTCGCCACATTCGCGCAGTCGTTCCGGCCTGCGAAAGTCGCCGCCGTTGTCGCCCCAACCGCGTCGTAGATCACCGCCGCCGCCCATGCACGGCATAGATCGTCGGGGCGGTCCGCGTTCCCCACCCATGCCGCGCTCACCCAACGATGCCATGATGCGTCGCCCAGGCAATGGCCACGGTCGGCCACGTTCCCCGCCCGAACCGAGCTCCGGCTCGTCGTCCTTGCGCCGCAAGCCAAACGCGTCGCGTTCCCCCTTGGGTCGTCGTCGCTCGCCACCGTTGCCTCCACCATCGTCGGCGGGACTGGACAAGCGCGGTGCGGGACACATTCTGCCGCGTTCCAAGCGTCCACCGTCGCCACCGCCAAGGGTAAGTCATGCCAGACATCTATTGTCCAATTATTAATTTGTCTCCATTCCTGCAGCATTCGATGCGTTCGCGTTCCAACAGCTCAATGAGCAGCAGCTCCGACGATTCATGCTCCCTCTGCTCGCCCAGTCATCGCCATAGATCTCGGTAAGCATTTACGCCTGATGTTGTGTGTCCATTGATGCTGATTCCACATTGTGTGTGTTCACCCCAAAACAGATCCCGCGGTCCGCGCTCTCCGCCGCAAAAGCCGCGTGGCCATTATCGTGCTGGAGGTCCGGCAATACCGCCGCCGGATGCACATGGCCGCGTCCATGGTCGTCCCAGCAGTCCACCGCCGGTACGTGGTGGCGCAGGCGGCTGTATGGTTTCCGCCATCGACAAATATCGGGACGCCAAAATGCGTCATCTCGCACACGAACGCGGCGCCACGTCGGAAGCGCACATGAAAGTCGCGCGCTCGTCGCGTCACTCACCGCCGCCGGAAGATCCGCGTCTCAAGCATCGTCCGCCAGAGCCACCAGAGCCAGCGGCGACAGCTACAGCCGCCACAGCTCCACAGGCCAAGAAGAAGAAAAAGGAGAAGGAGGTGAGTGTCCAAGTCCCCCACAATCCATAGATCCAATCATTGAACTGAACTCTTCTGTTCACAGCAGGTGAGGCCACGCATCAAGATTGAGGGTGAGAAACAGCGTAAAAAGCCTGGGGCGCCCAGTGGCAGTGGAGCGAATGCAAACTCCTCATCCGGCTCGGATGATTCGGGTGACTCGGACAGCGATGAGGTGCCGTCGCTGCCAACGTTCTCGGCAACGACGCGGCTAACGCTCTCGGAGCGCTTCGGGAAAATGGCACAGTGGAGCATCGATCGGAGTAACATGGAGAATATGCGCATCACCAAAGATTCCGCGGGTGGTGCACTCAAAGTGATGATCGAGGAGGGTCTCGAATCGCCGCCGCGTCGCTATTCGTATTCGCCGGCGCCGGCCGGACACTTTCCGGAGGAATTGGCGACCACAGCACCGTCGGGCATGCTGTCGTGGGACGATGTGCGCGTCCGTTACGAATACTACAAGAGTCGTGGCTATCTCAGGGATCTTGATTTGAAGGTAAGTCCATTAAAATACTCCGCAAAGTGGCATTTCTAGATCATTCTTTTCTTGCTCTCACACAGGACTACATCAAGTGGGAGGAATGGTGGTATAAATATCAGGAGTGGCTAAAGCAGGAGCGCTACTATGAGTACTGGGATCGTAGTCAGCAATTGCGACGGCGTCGCAAGAAGCTGCCAGTCACTCAGCGTCTCAACTGAGCACCAATCCCCGGATCCACACCGCAGTCTCCCCCATCCTGTAGTGCCCCATTTTCCCTTTCCCCTTAACTGATTCATCCTCGCTTATCACTTTATTACCCATTTTATTTGAATTGAATTTTTGATTTTTATTTTGCTTTTTTTGTTTAATATTTCACACATTTATCACATTAATTAATTAACAATTCCCGCCCCTGCTCTCCCTTTTTGTACATTGGAAATGTACGGAAAATGCATTTGTGTCGGCTCTCATTTATTTGATAACTAAATAACAAATACGCATATACCGCGCGACACACGATCGTGGCGAATGTTAAGTAAGGATTTACATTAACAAAATGATAATTTTAAGTTTGCGTTGGGACTGTGCGGCCGGCAACGGCGCAGATCCCGAAAAGGCAAATGTAAAACACATTTAATAAAAACATTTAAAAACGTAACAACATTTTTCAGTGTAAAGTTTGTGGATGTTTGCGAATGTTCTCTCGATTTGAATTGGCTAATTTCTGCGAGTTCGTTTTCGCGGCATTGGACGCACCACCGCCACGGGTGGTTTAAAAGCGACAAAAGGCGGCGATGCTGCTGGAACAGCTGATGAACTAAAGTTAGCATCTATTCATCATTGTTTACTAGTTGTAAGACTTACCACCAGCAGCAGTTCCTCCTTCAGCTTGGGGCTGTGGTTCAGACGCGCCGGAATGCACGACAACTGTGCGCTGTCCGCCAACTAAACGGCGTCCGCCAATCGAGCACCGTCCGCCAACTGAGCGCCGTCCGCCAATTGGTCGCCGTCCACCAATTGGTCGCCGTCCGCGAATTGGTCGCCGTCCGCGAACTGGACGCAGTCCATCAACATAACTCTGTCCGCCAATTGAGCGCTGTCCGGAAACTGAGCGCTGTCCGGAAATTGAGCGCTGTCCGGAAATTGAGCGCAGTCCGCCAACTAAGCGCTGTCCGGCAGCGACACAGTATTGTCTATTAAGCCTGGCAGCTAAGCGTAATGCGCCAACCACACCAGCTGATATTACGGCAACTAAGCGCTGGCCTCCTGCAACAACAACTTGTCCGGCAACTGCGAGCTGTTCTCCAAATGTACGAACTTCTTGAAAACGGCGAAACGCCGAACGATTTTGAACACGAGCTTGTCGTACACGACATCTGCGTAACAGTTCTATTAGCTCTTCAATCGCTTCTGATCTCTCAATGAATGGGTAAGTCTCGTATCGCGCTCGTTGGACGACACTGTAGGCCATATCGCGCACCATAAGTTCATAATTACAAAAATAACAATCACGTGGGCCATGGTGTCTACAGTTGGCAATCATTTCAGTGGGACGTGCTCCATCACGACGGACAGGAGTGGCTAGGACTGTCTGCCAACTCTCAACACGTTCATCAGCCTGGAGTGCAGCAACTGCTGGTTGTTCGGCTGCAAATGGTTGATGCTCGCGTTGTTCGACATTAAGGGCAGGAACTGCCTCAACATCTGTGCAGCAAATCGAGCAACATATTGTTACAATATCTAGAAATAACTTGTATTCTTACCAGGGAGCGGTAGCGGCATTGGTGGTGGCAGTTACAAACAAAAGCGAGTAGAAAAAGAGAAGCAGGCTAACTAGGAAGCCGGCACCAGAATAAATGTTGAAGCTGTCAGGCGGTAGGTACAATCTTGACAGATCAGACAG
Organism: Drosophila guanche; assembly: GCF_900245975.1. NCBI lineage: Eukaryota > Metazoa > Arthropoda > Insecta > Diptera > Drosophilidae > Drosophila > Drosophila guanche. Next base: position 1,722,215 of record NW_022995743.1, on the reverse strand, counting down.
ACGCTTTGTTGGCGATGGGAAAATAGCGATGATAGGTAGATTAAATTGTGAATTAAGCTATCAAGTCAAGAAAATATCGACAGCCCCATCATCGAATTGAAGTAACTGGTCAATGCGGACTCATCGTCGTGCAAACATCCAATTTCGCGGCAACGATTAAATTACAAAATATAAGGGGCATACATTTGTCTAGTGTTCGTTCGTCAAACAACTCTTTTTTGAGTTCAAAATTTGTAGTAACATTTGTACGCAGTTTCGCAGTATCGATTAAATTCAAAATAAAATAAATTTTATGTGATTTTTGAGAAACTAGTAGCCTTTTCCTGGTTTCCCAGTTGACTGTCAGTATAGCTCTACGAGTCAGGCAGCTGTTTGAGTCATTCTTATTTAGAACCTTGTGCCGAGCACATATCCCAGTAAATAAAATAAAAGTGAGTTGAAAAAAAAAAAAAATAAATTTTAAATTCAAATATTTGTAAAATATTTCTGGAAAATCTCAACAATAATTTCGTTATACATTTCGGCAAAAAAGTTTAATTTAATTTAAATATAGTGAATGTTTTTAAGTGAATTAAGGAACAAACAATTAATTTTAATTTGATTTCAAAACGGTTTTAAATTACAAATTTATTTGAGTTTCATTTACTTATTGTCGAAAATGTTGCCACATTATTTCCGAGAAATTTGTAAATATTTGTGAAAGTTTTGCTAAATTTGTTCAATTTATTTCCTACTCCATTTTTATTTTTTTAATATTTTTCAATTTGTTTTTCTAGAGCTGCTTTTATTGATAACGAAACGAATTCTTGATCATGTCCAAGTTGAATATTTTGCTGATCTTCTGGTGTAAGTATGGGGGCCAGTCTCTACAATTTTTCTGCAAGCGTAACTAATATTTTGGTGTGTGGTGTGTTTGGGTTCAGGTGCCGTGATGATGATGCAGCCAGGAATGGGGCAGAAGTTGCGCGTGAAGCGCTCACCAGTCTCCACTGTGGCTGTCCATGCGACCAACTCTACTTTTTCTGCCAAGATGTTAAGTCAAGCGCGCAGCATTACAATTGCAGCAACTCCCAAAATGATGACAACTAAAGCAGTGGCCACCACAGCCACGCCTTCAACTGTGCTCGCTTACTCCACTGGCTTCACAGCAGTCCCCACAACCAAAACTACAACCAAAGCAGTCGGCACAACAGACGCAATCACATCCACGCCACAACTGGTCGCGAATCTTATGTCCGAACTGCAGAGCGCCAAGCGTCGCCTTGACCTGTTGAATAATGAAATAATGGCCCACTCGAGCCGCAATCCCGCTGCCACGTCTGCTTCTCGATCGCAAAGAATTGAAGAACTAATGGCCCGCCACTGTCGCCACCGTCGCAATCCCGCCTCTGTGTCTGTGGTTGCTGCCGGATCTGCTCCCCCGTCGCCGCCTCGTGGCCGTCTAACGCTGAAGAATGATCCCCAAAACGCACGCAAGAAACGCAGCCACGGCCCTATGTCACCGCACCATCTTCGTGGTTTTTACAGCAAGAGGCTCTTGCCGGATGGCAAAACCGAGATGGAGGAGTTTCAACTGGTGGCACCCAAAATGACCGACGATAACGCGCAGCAGGGACTCGACTATGAGCCGAAAATGATGGCCAGAATTCGTCAAGTGAAGAAACAAAACGGCGGCCACATTTTGACTCCCTCTGAGTACTATCAGCAGTTGAAGACATCGCAGGCTCTACCCCCAATGTTCGACATGGCACAGCAGATGTTCAAGCAGCAGGCGCGTATCTTTGATTTGATCGATCACGCCGATGAAATGACGCTGCGGCAGTTGCCCAAATTAATCGATCATTTTCTGAAGAATGGTTTGGGGATGGTGATGGATGCCAAAAAAAATGAGAACAAGGTCCAGAACAGCGAGGAGAAAGAGGAAAAGGTCCCGAACAGCGAGGATAAAGAGGAAAACGGCAAGAACAGCGAGGACAAAGAGGAAAACGGCAAGAACAGCGAGGAAAACGAAGACAACGAGGAGAGCAAGTTCAACAAGCAGGAGGAGCGGCGCCATCTACTGGAAGCCGCCAAGAAGAATGCCGCAGAACTCAAGAATGCCTCCGCCAACCGCGAGGATGAGGAGGAATTTGTCATCAGCTGCCCAGTACGCCACGATCACCATGCCAATCGCAATGGGGAAATAGTAGACGACGATGTGGTCCTTGTCGACCAGTGTCATGTTGCATAGGGAATTTATGGGATAAGTTTGTGTAGGACTAGGATAGTTTTAGAGGATTATAGTTTAGAATTCAATTTTTGCTTGGGGCTTTCATCTAAATTTGTAGGTTTTTTGCTTAGTATTTGGGTTTTAGTTGGGTTTTTTGGGAAATTGTTTAAATAGGTTTTCCGTTTCTTTTCGGTTTTTTTGTAAGCAAAACTTTGAATGCCAAAAAATTGTGTGAGGTTATCTTTAGCATAAGGAATATTAGCGTTTAGGAAGATAATATAAAGAAAGAAAAATAAATAAAAACTTACGCATTCAATCAATTCTTTTGAATCAACCGCCCAAACATCAGAATCTAGCTGCCCTCTACCGGTAACAATCACAGCTTAGCTGCACTGTCGCCATCTGTCTTCCCACATAGATGTCGCCTGCTGGCAATGTTCAGCTGCTGTGTCGTCATCTCTCGCTGGCGGTTTGACTTCTTCACCCACAGGTGTCGGCTGCTACCGGTTACTCCTTTTGTCAGTTACATTTCAAAACGAAATGAGCTTTTTTTCAAGGTCAATTTGGATAAATTTGCATGGACACTCGTAAGTAAGGAGCAGCCGATGGAGCAACAAAAAATGTAAATATCTCAGCCATCTGCACATGTCAATCGTGTGATGTGCACGCAGCGTTTATTTGACGGCATATAAATTGAAAAATTCCCATAAAAATGTGTAATTATTTGACATATTTTCAATTTCCACAAAAGCCCGAGCAGGAGAAACCGGAGGCTGGGGGCTGCCACTGACACGTACAAGATTGTGCCACCGCTCATCTCCTGCTGCCAGGTTTCTGGCTGTGATTTCCGCTCCACAAATTAGCTCTTTTTCGTTTGGCGTCTAAGGTAACTGATAATCTGATTAGGCAGGTGGCGTGAGGCAGTAAGGAGTGGGTAGGCAGAGAAATCGCTTAATGCTAATGTGTCGATGCCTAAGCTGCGACCTGGCTAATTGAGGTTGGTGGGAGAAGTGAAGGCAGGCCAACTCTGGGGGGTTATAGGTTATTAAATGAGTTCGTTCTTTAATCTTACAGCCTCTAACCCCAATCTGTAGTAGCGTCAACCCCCGCCAGAGGGCATGCCCTCGCACAATTAAGCTCGAAATAAAAACAACAACAAAAGCAACGCCGGCTTTAAGTCCCGCCCACAGCAACCACTGTGAGAGCGGGCTGGGGAGTCTGAAGTAAAACTTGAGGAGAAGTCACGTCTAATTACACACATCTTGGAGCAGCTTTTTGACCTGGTCTGGTCGGGTGCTGCTGTAACTCGCTGCTGCTATTTGGACTCTTTTACCAAATTGGTTTTAAAAGCCACAGGGGCTGGGACTACGTGTATGAACACTGGCGATGAGAGCGCGTGAGAACGTGAGCAATTATAACGGTTAAGTGGTGGAGAACGAGAGAGAGAGAGAGCGACAGCGACAGCGTGAGCAAGCCCTCTAGGCTGAGAGGGAGGCGATAATCCCTTTATAATCCACACACTCAATGACATTATATGCTGAAAATTACGAAATAAGTGTCATGAATCAAGCGACAGCAAAAAAGCAGGAAATGAGAGCCAACAGAGGTCCAAAATGCGCGACACCAGATCATGGGTGAGCTGTGGATTCCATGTGAACATCCACGATCCACAGTCCGCAGCAAGCGCCATACAAAACATTTCAGCAACATTTTAAATCAAGCGGTGAAAGAAATTGATTGATAACTGATTGAACAGGAGGATCCCCCAGCCTGAGCAGCCTTTGGCAGCCAATCACGCACAAAGAGCTGAAAGGAGCTGCTGGCATGCTGTGGGGGGGAGGGACTGTTGATGGCTGATGGGTAACGTGGAGCGTAAAGCGTGGAACGTGGAACGGGACTTGTGAATTAACAATTCCTTTCAATTAAGTGAGCAACCAACAAAAAGTTCGAAAGCAACAAAAAGCGAGAGCCACCTCTCCGGTGGAGAGAGAGCGAGCGAGCCACAGCGTAAGGGCGTGTAGACGCGGGCCAACGATATTTTCGTTTCAATAAAAATCAGCAACAGCAAATGAAAATGTTGCAGGCACAACACAGGCTACAGTGGTGGATCGGCAAAGGGGAAACCAAAAGAAGGTAAGAAAAAACTGCTAAAGAAATTGGAAAATTTTCCATGGAATGTTCTTAAGAACAATGGAACAAAGGAAATGTGTTCCTTAATTCGGCAATAGCTGAGGGCTAATTTAATGGGGTTAAGATAGGTACACTTTTAGAGCCTCCACTGTACACCAAACATGTGTGTGTGTGTGAAGAGGGTACGAGTGCGAGTATGTACATAAATAAACGCCGACAGATAACAGACGGCTGGCTGCACGGGCTGCTGGGGGTGCTGGGGCTGTTGAGGGCGTGACTGAGGGCAAGCCTTCATCGTGGATGGGTCTAAAAATCAGCAACAAACTGTAACAAGTTTCGTGTTTCTCTTTTGCAATTTCTTTCGTTACAGTCAATCAGTTTTGCATGAGCGATTTCTTTACTCGTTTGCGCCAACTCTACAATTTACTTACACATGCACACAGACACACACACACACACACACACACACACACACCCTTTTTGCCTCTCTCTCTCTCTATCTTTGACTCGCCTTCTCTTTGTGTGTGGAGTCCAGCCAGTTGAAACAAAGTTAAAAAGTGTTGACTGTACTCAATGATTTAGCAATGAGTCCACCCAAAACTTAAACTTTGCTGCAGCTCTATTTGTGTGTTGGAATGCTGGATGGGGTGGGGTAGTACTTGAAGCACTAAGGATCTCAATAGAGATTATTAGAGATTAAAGCAGTTGTTGCACCCCCAAAATCTATAAAGTAGCAACAAATAATTAGCAACAATCTGGCAAAACACTTTCGGGGCAATCTTTCGACTCCTGTTAAGCACTTTCTGTAATTAAAATCGAAGCGAAATCGAACAGAATTCCCCCAGAAACAATTGGTAAAGGAGCAACTTTTGGGTAAACTCAACTCAACTCGCACATGTTAAAAGATTTTCACACGCACCTCCGTCAGGGAAATTGTGGCATGGGGCAGGGGCAGTGGCAGACATTGTATCCCAAAAGTCGAGCTTGTCTTTGATTTTGTCGGAGCGACGTGATATTTGCTTAATTTTTGATACCCACTACGAAAGCAGAGCAAAAGAGAGTCCATTGAGTCTGTGGGGTGGGTGCAATTTGGTGCTTCATTTACAGCTGGCTAACAGGTAGCAATCGAACTATCATTCGATTTCCCCACCAACCCTCTTTCTGCCTTTTGTTACCGTTGTTTCCTGAGGGAATTTTGGGGTTGATTTTGGTTTGCACGAATAATTATTTGTCCATTTTGGGGCCTGGGGTTGGAGTGAAGTTTGGCTGCTGTTCAGGTAATTTTGCCACAGACACAGACCCAAGCAATTAGAATCGAAATCAAACGAAGCAAAACGGAAACAACACTCGACATACACACACACACACACAAACACACGCGTACCAGTATGCCATGATGGCAGGATACGCCAGTGCCAATGCAATCGGATATCGAGTAAATGATTCCCCGTTGCCCAGCAGAGATGTAGATGCTCGAGATTCAAGCTAAAATGTTCGTTTTGTTTCAGCAGCTGTTGAAATGCTCTCAGGGTGCAGAATGTGGTATGGGTGGGGGTAGCTTAAAGTGGGAATTCTGTTGGCATGGAGCTCCTCCAGTTCACTGTTCCTCCATTAAGTCTTGGCCTGCCTTTACTATTGTTCTACTTCTGAGATACCTCAAAAAAATCCAACAGCAACAAGCACTCCTTTGTTCAACAATTAAAGGATGTGCTGCAGAACCCTCAAGCTCATTCCATTCAGAATTGTACTCCAAAGTTCTCATAATTTTATTGACTTGCTCGCAAAGATTTTTTATTTTTTTGTGAATTGTTTACACATTGCGTTGCATATTTCATTGGTCTTTTCTTTTATTGGATACTTAATTTTAATCTACCCCCAGCCCCTCGACATATTTGTTTGCTCATATTCCATCTTCATTTTATTATTGTAGCAAATTTGAAGAGCGAAAAACATAGGGAAAATGTTTCTCTCTGACAGCCATAAAGCCGCTCCCACATGCGCTGCGGAATTGTTGTCTGTTTGGTCGGAAAATACATAATTTCATTATGCTACTCCCCGCTGCCCGCTGCCCGCTGCCCGCTCCTCCCCTCGTTTCAATGTACTTCCCCATCTGTTTTTGTCTGCCTGCAGCATTAACTGTCAACACGGCTCAGGTCCCGGGCAGATGGCGGTTTGCTTTCTTAATCTTTGTACATAATTTCTGGCAAAACTCATGTTATGAAATGTCTTGCTGCTGCTCCTTAAATGTGATATAAATTCCCTAATTCGGGGTACATTTACTACAGCAATTAGTGGAGGAATATAGAACCCAAGTTTCAGCGACAGTTCGCTGCATTTTGCTGCCCAAATGGAGATCCATTTCCACCAGCAACTTCCCTGTAGTTTTGGCTTCAGCTTTGGAATTCCCTTCATGCAAAACCCACCCTTATACCATACAAAAACAAGCCCTACACCGAACCCAACTAACATTTAACGTGCTTCACCTGTAACTTGTTGATCTTTTAAAGAGTATTTACTGCTTTGTCTGCTTGGTTGGAGGGTTGGAAGTTTGACTTCTTTTTTTGCCTTCGTTTTTATCTGCTTCTGTGAGCTTTGTTTGAGTTTTTCTTTTGTTTTTCTTGGCCTTGGCTTTATTTCCTTTTCCTTTCATATGTGTGTATGTCCTTTTGGCTGTTTGCAGGTATCTTTCCCTGCAAAAGGTGACCTTTCCGCCTTCCTTTGTGGCACAGCGACAATGCGACTTGTGCTGCTGGTGCCTGCTGTCTGCTGCCTTGCTTCATTTCTTACATTCATATTTCTGGCACATTCCCCCTGCCCACAATGGAACACTTGACCAAGGAATACCAGGAAAACCAAGGGAAAACCACAAGCATGGTGTGGGAGCAGGAGCAGGAGCAGGAGCAGGGCATCGCTTTCAATTGCCAACTTAGCGCTGATTACTTATTCGTCAAAGGCAAAGTCCGGGCAGGCAGGCCGGCAGTCAGGCAAGGCAAGGCCCCACACAGGCCACAAGGATATCAGTCAAAAGGAGTTGACTCCTCCACACTTTCACTCGGTCTTAGCGCTCCAGCTTGTGGTCCCACTCCTACTCCCAGTCCTACTCCAGCTCCTTCTACTGCTTTGGCCACTTAATCTCGCCTCTTTGGTATGCACGGACTGTATTCAAATGAATTCTGATTGAATTCATTGAAGCTCATCAGTAAGGAGCGATTTTTTTTGATCTAAGACACAGCCCAGGCCAGCGAGGACGTCCTTCTTGGAGGACGCCTGGGCACATCCTTCAGACATTTATTTTCAGTAATGGAAAAAATGTGTTCTGCAATTTCGCTCATTTTTATACATAAATTTGCGGAGCAAACCGAAGAGAAATATGCACAGAGAAAACAGTGGGACAGTGGGACTGTGCGACAGAAAAAAAGAACAAGAGCGCACAAGAAAGTATAATGCTAAAAAGTAAAGTAAATAAAGGATAATGCAGCAAGGATATAAATTACATAAAGCAGCACGAGATGACTAACTGTGGCAGGCCGCTCCTCGGGCCCGTTCCGAGTGCGGAACGTGGCCAGCATTAGCTGTTCAAACAATGGCCAAGAGCAGACGGAGAACAGCGAGTACAAAACGTAACGGAAGTCATGGTGGCGTATTAGAAAATGGTGCGCACAGGAAACGGAAGTGGAAGTATTTTTAATGATTGGTAAATTTTTTTGACGGTTCCTCCGTCCTGTACCCTGTACAGCAACCCCACCCAAAACGCATCGACACTCTGAAGGAGTCGCGGAGCAGCCCATCCCTCGCCTTCGTCTAATATTCCTTTGTGCGGCTGTTATTATTGATGGAAATGCAAATTGGATTTTCAAATTTACTTCTTCCCTGTTTGCTTTTGGCGATGAACACAAAAAAGGCGAAAAGGGAGCGTAAAGAGAGCTGCAGAAAAAAGACTCCGCTCCATGGGGAATCGACACTTCTAGTTTGGGATTTATTGAAAATTATTAAGGACAGGCAAAATGTTGCATTTATCATTGACTTTGGCTTATCCGGCAACAGTTGCTCTTTATTCATTATCGGCACTCACTGCAGTGGAAAACCATCAAAAGAAATTATATAAAAATAAGCTAATTCCAAATACCGTTCTCGACCAGCTTCTTATTGCATTTGATTCTCCTTTTTAAACTATTAATTAAACTATTAACTCGCACAGCAAAACTTTTCAAGTGTCGTTTCCTACTGCGGCCAACGTCGAGGGTTGTTCCTCGTTCAGTTTAATAATTTTGTTGAAATCATTAATGCAATTGTTTTCCCTTTAGTAATCTGCATTCCTTTGCCTCTGCCTCTGCCTCTGCTCCTGCTTCCTGCTGGACGTCATCTCGGGCTCGTTCCTGGCTCTCATCTCTCAATTCCCGATTCCACTTGGTCCTCTCGGTCGCCTGCACTTTGGCTCAAAGTAATTAACGCCGATCCAAAACAGACGCCAATTTGCATAGCCTGACCCTCGTTTGGGGAGCTGACGCTTTACTACAGGGACTACCCAATCCCCATCCTCCTCTGTGCACCATCGTAACCAGGAGCGGACCTATTACTCAAGACGTTCAAATAGGAGGTGGCTGGGCGTGGCACGAAAAAGTAAAACAAAAACTTGCAGCGCCTCTGAAAACAGAAGCTCTTGAATTTTAATTAAACGTTTTTATGCAAGAATCCATCCCCCCGCCGAATGCTGGCACCCCTCCCTCATACTCTCGTCTTGCTGCTTCTGTTCTAGCTGTCTCCCTCTGGTATTGCGCTCCCACCCAATGTACATAAACTCCACTACCTGCTATCCCTCTCCCATTTATACACCCACACCAACACTCCTCTCGAAAGCTGCAATTCTACTGCAAGTTATATTTATGCAAGGGTGAGGGTTGCTGTCTAGTTGCATCTCGTTTTTCACGCGAGGCACACCCGCATATTAATATACCTTGATTTTACTCTCCCCCTAAATGTCTCTCTTAGATTCATTTGGCTTTGGCTGCAACTGTTGTTGTTGCTTTTGTCGTTGCTGGCGACTCTGCATTTGAATTTTTGCCTTTTGCCTTCGCCTTCGTCGTCGCCTCTGTTGATGTTACTATGTGTGTATGTATGTACATATGTTTGCATATTACTGTTACTCTTCACCCAATTCGTTTTGTTTGCTGGTTTATAAGCGATTGCATTTGCGAATATTTTTCTGGCAGCTGTTATACGAACGAAGAACAGTGCTTGTGAAAGAGAGACGAGGGGTGGAGAATTGCTGATGATGCTGAAGGAGAAACGGAAGACCGAAGCAGAAGTTCAGCCAAAGAAATTGCCAAGTGGGAAGATGGGGGATGTTGGGCCACAACTCTGACTGCACTCTGTAATTCAATTATCGACTCTTGGCAGTAAAAAGTGTTAATTATTAGTTTCCTTTGCGCCACGGTTCTTCTCCTTCATTCTGGGTGCGCTAAAAGAGAAAGACGAAGAGCAGTGGCGAAAGCGAAGAGAAGAGAGAAAGAGTGTCTGGAAGTTCTGGCTAATGAAGACGCTGTCCCCGAGAAGTGGTGATAGCAGAAGAAAGAATACGCTGCGAAGGAGGACAGTAGCGTAGTCAAAGGAGAATACTAAGAGGGGCTAGGTACATGTCAAAGAATAAGTAGAAGCAGGTACAAATAATAGATTTAAAGGGAAAGCGTGTTTCTTTAAGTGCTCTTTGCTTAGCCCCCTTGTGCTTAACTGCCTGCACCCCTGGTCCCTTGACACTCTGGCATCGCTGACACTCGCAGCGTTGAGGTAACCACTTGATCTCGCGCGACTCCTTTGCCATCGCAGCAGCGACGCGCCCTCGCGCCCTTTAATTGGTATTAGTTTTAATCATATTTCCGCCGAGTGGCCTTGAGGGGGTCCCCATAGTCGGGCAGCCAAGGAGAAAGTCACGGCGCATTAAGCCAGAGTGACATTTAATTAGTGCCTGAAAGGAAATATTTCCTTTATATGTAGCTCGCTAGCTAGACCGCCCACAGTTCGCGTATCTGTGACACATTCACAACACATTCCCCAAAAATACGCAGCAGGAGTGTGGGGCGACCCCAAAAGCTGCCCGCTTGATTGCCTTTGTCTACTGCCGCGACCGGCGACAGGCAACTCCGGATCCGCGGTGGATTGGTGATTGAGCCCGTTGCCCGTTGTTGCCACATTCCAAGGGGGGCAGCAAAAAAGCCTTGGCTAAGCTTCACAACTTCAATAGCAAATGAAGTTGCAACAGCAGCATCGGCAGAGGGCAAAGGGCAAAGAGGGTGCCACAAATTGAAAGCACTGAAGTCCAACGCTTGCCCACCGATGGCCGGAGTGTCCTGGGGAATGGGTTACCAGTAGGGCATCAGATTGCAGCATCCACCGCGTGCTGCATAATTTATGGCGACCAATCCCTTGCCCCATCGTTCCCACTTTTTTTTTCGTCAGCTCAGCTGAGCTCCCTGCTGCTGCTGTTGTTGACGCGGCCGCTGCCTCTGCTGGAGCTTCGAATTTGTATGTTGCCTTTGACACCAGCTAAAGGGGTTACGTGTCTGGCCCCTGTGCCATAACCCCCCACCACCACCACTCTGCCACCCCGCGACCAAATCTAGTCGCGTTTTCCGTCTGTGTCTGTTTTCGAACTTTGCAGTTTTTCCGTGCTTGGGAGTTTGCATTTTTCGGGGCGTTTATTCCCAAGCTCAGGCATCGGCACGGCCATAGACTCCATAGCCCCATCGTCCTGGTCGCTTTTTGGCCGTTTTTCAAATGTCTGCGCCATGTGCATGCGAAATTTTACCAAATGGTACCCAACGGGGCGTGGCACACACACACAAACAGACACATACACTCGGAATCACACAGAGAAACAGAGACACAGACATAGACACAGAGACGGAACGATAACCTGTGCTAATGAAGTGTGATGTTGGCCAAAATGTGATTCCTTTTTATTCCCCACTCGCTGAGGCTGCATAGACTCCTCCTCTCTTCTCTCTCTCTCTCTTTCTCTCTGTGCGTGTTTTTTTTGTGTCTTCTGGTGTGTGTGCGTGTTGCATTCTAATTGAAGCGACAGCAATGGAGGGCATGGGCATGGCGTCTATGATGATTTCTCTCTTTAGTTACTTCACTCAAAGAGCAGAGAAGACTTTTTTGGCCACTTTAAGGGAGTTTTTAAATCATTTTTTATGTGCATATATTTTTAACATAATTTTACATTTTGTACATGTTTTTTGGTATTTATTGGCTTATTTATTTATTGTTTTAATATTTTTGTTTATTTTTTTTTTTTAATATTTATTTCATCTGTTCTGAATAGTTTTCTGCTCATAAGCACTTAACATAATTCATTTCAATTATTTTTAAATCAATTCTTTTAATTCACTCCCCCTCTGCCGCACCACTCAGCAGCTGTTTTTTGACATCTGCTGTTCGTTGAACTTGTGTTTGCCACTGTGTTTGAGAGCTGTCAAAGTGCAAATTTATCAATCATATGCCACGTATGCAGCGCGCTCTCTCACTCTCCCTATCTCTCCTTCTCTCTCTCTCTCTCTCTCTCTGTGTGTATGCCTTATAAGCTGATTTCAATGGCTGCCACTCTTTATGCATTAATTCATCCCATTTTCAGCTCCCATCGAACACTGTAAAGCATTATTTTTACATACCCTAGGCAAAGGCAGGGTATGACAATTTGGTGAAGTTTTTTGGCATGCACTGGGGTAGCCATGTATCAGGTTTATAATATGTCTTGGTTGTCAGGGAAAATCAGTTTTTTTTATCTGTTTTGCTTTCAGTTTAAGAAATGTTATCAACATCGATGACTGATTGATCGCCTAGGGTACCAAAACTGTCGCATCTGCTCCTCTTTTCCTTTCCTTCCTGCTCTTCATATTTGTTGGTATATAAAATTCACATCACGCTGCTTGCCGGTTGCTGTTCTTCTTGCTTCTGTCGCTGCTGCTGCTGCCATTGTGGCTGCTGCTGCCGTTGCTCTGCTTGTGTATTACATTTAAAATATGCACAGTAACTAAAAGTATTTTTCACACAAATTGAGTTTGCACCCACTCCCCCACGCAGTCACCCTCCAGTTATGGCTCCATCTGCTCCTCTTTTCACACAGCGCGGCGCATCGTCGGGACTGCTGCTGCTGCTCGTCGTTGATGCTTTTGGCATTGCCAATTTTTGCTGTCAGTCATCGGACGGCAGTGGAGCTGCTGCCACTGGCGACAAGTAAAATGTTGTTGCTGCTGCTGTCAGCAGACAACGCATAGTCGTGGGTGGGGCAGGAGTGGTCTGGGGGTGGGGGCATAATTTAATAGAGTCGGTAATATCAATAAATTTTAAAAGCCTTTTAATGCGCCTCGATAAAAATGTGTATAAACCAGATGATGATGCTCCATGGCGACATAATTATGCAGCAATGAGGAGGAGTGGCAGGGGAGGAGCAGGGTAAACCTTCATTTGGTTCCTTGGATCGAAGAGAAAATGCTTCAAAAATGTTTGCTCAAAATAAAACTCAATTGAAATGCGATAATTTTGGGCTTTAATTTTGGCTGTGGACAACCTCCACTGGCGCAACTCCTTCGCGTCTCCACATGAGTGTGAAATCAACTCCGGGAGCAGCGGCCAATCCCCATGGAAATTTCGCGGCGCGAAGGCAAAAGAAAACGCCATAATAAGCAGCAGAGTGGCAATAAAAAAAAGAAAGAGTGTGGAAAGCTGTCGTTCATGTGGAAGCGGGAACAATGCAACAAGCCGCAAGCCACTCCCCAAAGCCAGCAGGAAGCGCCACAACAACCGACAAAGACAATGTGCAGCATGCCCACGTTGCGCACCGCTGCCGTCGCCGCCTGAAATGCAACCGACGAAAATGCATGGCATTAGGGGAATGCCAAACGAGCTGCTGGCCGAAAAACAGAGCAGGAGCAGGACAGCAGCAACAGCAGAGTGATAGTCGACTGTGGGCATATCCTTTCCAAGGATAAAGTCCAAGCAAGCCACACACACAGAGACACACAGAGACACACTTCAAAGCATTGATGACTCTTGGCAGAGTTGTCAAAGTAAACGCATCAGAAGCGGCAAAGACAAACACAAGATGGAAGCTCCAAGATGCCAACAAAGTTCCCTGCACCACCAATATGCCCGCACCTTTGGCATCGCATCGCATCGCATCGCAATCCAAGGCTACCCATTCCCACTGGACTGTGGCTCGTGTGTGTGTGTGTGTGTGTGGCTGTATCCTTGTCGTCCCGCTTGTTGACGATTTGGTAACTGCAACAGCAGCAGCAGTTAGTCGTTTCCGAGTCCTTGTCTGAGTCGCTTGGCAAGTGCCTTTGGCTTATAAAATATTTAAACGTTTTTGCGGCTTTGGCCGCAACATATTTGCACTTTGGGACAGTGCCTGCAGCGGCAGCTCAAGTTTTTTGGCCCTGATGTATGCCATTAATGCCCGGCGACAGCTGCCGGACTGCTTAAATATTTACTCAATACGCAGCCAACAAAAGAGAGCGCCAAAAAAAGAGGAGACAGAAGAGCAGCTTTGCTTTTGCCCTCCACTTGATATGCTAATACGGTTATGGTTACAGCCACTGCCACTGCCACAGCCACAGCGTGTGGGGATGCTCTGATGTTGCGGCTTCTATTCTTTGCGGTTGCTGTCGCTGCCGCTGCCGCTGCTGCTGCTGGGCTGAAGAGAAAATTTCATTATGCCAATTACTTGCATCAAAGCTGCTTGGATAATTGACTTTGCTTAGCAGCAGAGACACACACACAGAAAAGAGGAGGAAAGAGGGAGTCGTAGAGGGCTTGCCACCTTGTTGAGGTTGCATAAGACGACTCTGCCAGTGTGTGTGTGTGCCCCTGCAGCATAAAATAATTAAACCTAATTGACAGTTTTTCGACATCACCTTTTGTCCCTTCGCAGCGGCCACTCACGATGCTGCCACACTGCTGCCACTCAGCTGCTCCTCTCCTAATGAGCTCAACTTTTTGCGGCAAGTGCTGCTTAGTTTTTACAGCATTTGTCGCCGTAACTGCCTGCCTGCCACATTCAGCCGGCAACCTGCAATCTTCAACCTGCAATCTCCGATAAATTCAATTCCATCAGGCATTCCGACATTTAACCAGAAATTGTTGAACTTTTCCAAAGAAGAATAGTTAAGAAACAACAAAAAACAAGCAACTGCATTTGGGGGATTAACTAAAAGTTTTGCAAGACACTTTAAAATGGTTCCCATGGCATCTATACAAGAGCTAGATATTTATGCAAATAAAGATGATCCCAAACGGTTGAACTTTGCTAATAATAATACCAGAAAATAGGGGGAACATTGGGAAGAAATTGTATCAAAGGCATTCGACTGAAGGAAGACCTACGGAATGATGTAATTGGTGGAAAAGGAATGAAAAATATATTTTATATTTTGATGTACACTTTTCTGGTTCTGTTTCAGTTCTATAAATCCTATTATTTTCCAAAATTCTAAAGCAAATCTCTCATCAAAATAGCCTTAGTCTTGCCTGTAACTCTTTTCTTTCTCATCCAAAATTTCCAAATTCGCTTTCCAAAGCATTTCTCAACAAAACAGAAGACGAAAATCGTTTTTCGCTTTCTCAAAATTCCTCTAAATATTTTTAGTACCAAAATCTACTAAGGAACCACCGCCAAAATGAAGTACTATCCCGATGCGAACGTTTGGTTCTTTGTGGACAAGCCCAGCTGCATGAGCAGCTACCAGAAGTATCCCAAGTGGCACAGCTGGAAGCTGGAGAATCGCAGCACCAGCCGCGTGATGCACTACTGGCGCGACACGGAGGGTGTCAAGATGCCGGAGGTGAAGCGGAAGGATCTGTACTTTACGAACTGGCCCAAGACGCGCATCCGGCCACAGGCCTGCCTCGGCATGCTCTATGCCACCGGCTTCCGGTTCATAAGACTCAGCAAGGCACCGCCAGCGGGCTTCAAGTGTGCCCCGCTGCCCATCAATCTGGCCACGGCGCAAGTAGTCAAGGGTAAGTGGGCGTGGATTGTGGGACAACTTATGGGTTGGATGGTAATTTTCTTACTCTGTTTGCTTTGCAGTAAACCTCGCCAAGAAACGCAAGGCGGACAGGAAGGCCGCCAAGAAGGCCAAGGCGGCGGCTAAGCTGGCCAAAAAGGAGGCAAAGGCCAACAAGGGCAAGAAGGGCGGCAAGGCAGGCGATCTCAAGCCAAAGGTCATTAAAACCTATGAAAATGTTGATAAATAATAAATAAAAATTGCACTTTTAAACGATACTTTAACTGCTGCATTACTCTCGTTTGGTTTTTGGGGGTAAGCTTCCACTTTACCCCACAGTTACTGCAGCGCCTCCGGGCGACTCTCCGCGCTTGGCTGATTGCCTGCATTTAATCAAATTAATTAATGGCACATTTCACATTCATCATTTGCCCGGCTGCATACTCGCATTTTCTCCCAGCCGCAGTCACAGTGCCCATTCCCAGTCCCATTCCCCGTTTCGTTTCTTTTCGTTTCGTTCCTCTGCTCCGGATCACCTCCAGCCTGGGGGCCAGCCGCCTGCACCGCCTTCATGGCTGATTGCCATTGCCATCTCCGTCGCCATCGCACTGCTTTCCCACAACTTTTTGTAGTGGCCTTACCCTCTGGGAGCAAGGGTATGATGGGTTTGAGTAGGTGTTTGGCCAGCAAAAACTTATTTGACTTTCTTCCTCTACAACGTTCTAGCTGACATCCAAAAAGCCAGTCCAGGGCCACTGGGGGGAGAATTCATACTTATTCACCACGCTCTTTCGGCTCTCAGAGAGACAAGCGCTAGAATGGGAAAGAGATAGAGTAATTTCCCCACTGTCCAGGGTGTCCTTAGCTTCTATTCTCTGAAGTCTTGCTACCTCCTTGTTTCGATCGCTCTCACTCTCTCCCTCCTTTTTTCTCGGCACAAATCAACCAACTGCGAAATTCAATTGAAAATCGTTGAATGCAAGTTAATCAGTTCGCTTCGCTACGCTAATTATGCGGCCACTGTGTGGCTGTCTGTCTGTCAGTCCTTCTGTTTGTGTAAATGTTGAGGATACATACAGCTATATATATGTATATATATATATATATATCACACACACACACACACAAACACTGTGTAACCAAATTATTTGGCCAACGTATGGAGTGGAGTGGCTTTTTGGAATGGCTTTGATGTATTTTCTCTCATTGTTTATTGATAAAGAATTGGTTGCAAATGCAACAAAAACAATTCAACTTGTGTACAATATGCTTTTGTTTATGTGCACTAAGTCGCAAATGGAATTTACAGCATGAAAATATCATCTTTTACGCATAATTCATGTTACAATGCCAAGAAAAGTCTCCCAATATTGCATTTCGGTGGCCTTTTGGGAGCTCTAGAAGCAATCCCTAGTAATCCTAGCACATCTGACACTTGTAATGCCTGACTTTAGCTATAAAGAACACAAATTTAAGCTATATATATCTATACATATTTTCTACAGTTTACAAAATTAAAATCAAACTTTTGCGCCATGCACAGAAAGCCCCCAAAACTGAACAATGAGGACAGGCAGAATTTTGTGGCCACACGGATGAGTGTGCCGCTCTTTATGCTCTCACGTAGGTCGTCGAACGAGCGGTCCTTGCCCCAGTGTTATCCTTTCCGCTCCCACAGGTAATCGCATCAGGGAGGACACACTGCCGCAGGTCAAGGCGCAGTTTAAGTTGGCTGGCAAGCACTACAATCAGGATTGCAAGAAGGGTAAGCGTTTCCAAGGGAAGCTTGCCACATAAATCCAACGTTCTGTTCCTTCCACAGAGAACCGCGGCGAAGGCGCCAGCAAGGCCACCTTCGATCACTATCGCCGCATTACGGGTTATGACAAGCAGCCAAAGAATCCATTTCCGGAGCGGCGTTCCCTCCGCATCGATCGCAACATGACCACGTGGAAGGACTGGCAGCTGCCGCCGAACCATTATGGCGTGCCACCGGTGCCGTACCTCAGCAAGATGGGCTCCAAGGGCACGCGTTTCGCCAAGCCGCACACAAATCACAGTCGCGTCTGCATCAAGCCGCCGCCCTTCAAGTTCTACGACCTGTCAGCGGAGATTGAGCGACTCTTCAAGCGGGACAATGTGCAGAAGGGCGTCTTTCTGTCGAGTAAGAAGCAGCAGTTTAACCTCTAGATATTACTCAAATGATTCCGTACCTTAGATGCACGCGATCGTCCAGCCACGACCCGCTTTATGGTCAGCAGTCAGACTGGCTGCCGGCGTAATCCTGCTGATCCGGGGCCGTCTGACACCCACACGAGCATCTACGAAGTGCAGAAGAACATGGCACGCGTGAAGAAGTCGGCGCCCCCCAATCCGCATCTGTTTCTGCGCCATTCATGTGTGCCCACGAAGCCCAGCTTGATGCTGAGGCGCCACATCAGCTTCGAGCCGGGGCCGGGGCGTTACAAAATCCGCAACGCGGGAGCCTGTCCCTGTCCATCGGGCAAGATCAGCAAGCCGGGCCTGCAGCTGCTGATTGATGAACAGAAGCGATTAAAGTTCCGACGCCTGCCGTACAAACGCATCAAGCAGGAACGCTACTGCGAGCCGGATTGGGCGCATGTCGAGGGCGGGGGACACAAGCACGTCTTTGTCATGTCCAAGAAGGACTTGCCGCAGCCGCCGAAGAAGGATGTGCTGGCCAAGAAGGAGGGCAAGAAGCCGGAGAAGCAGCTCAATCTCTTTGCCGATGCCAAGTACATAAATATGGTGAACAATCCGCTGCACATTCCCATCTCGGTGCGCAACTTCCCAGTGCCTCAGTACGTGCCAAAGATCGTCTACAATTGCGTGGCCAAGCGCGCGGTGCGTAAGCAGCTGAAAAACAACAAGAAGATCGCCTTCAACAGCGGCCAGGAGCGCTGGAAGGATGCGGACCGTCCGCTCCAGCTGACTGCGCGCCAGTTGGAGGCCATCAAAGAGAGTCTGCCCGAGGAGCGGCGTCTCGTCGATCACCCCGTGCTGCTGCCCTCTGCACAGATCACTGGCAAACTGTTCCACGTCCCCGACCACCAGAAGGTCACCTTCATGCCGAAGCTGCGGAAGCGTCTGTTCAAGTTCCTGCCGATTCCAGGGGCCAAGGTGTTGGTCACTGACGGGGATATACGCCCCAACATTGTCTTCGATCCTGATAATCCCTCCGGCCTGTTCCGCCGTCCGCTTGACGAGAAGAAGTTCTTCAAGGACTCGGTGCTGAAGCTGCTGGAGGCCAAGAGGAGCACAGGTACCCTGACGACAGCCACGAGCATGCTGAGCACAGCCTCCCACCATACAATTGTTAATGCCGTGGACGCCGAGGCGGACACAGAAGCCACCGAGACCGCCCAGGCAACCGATCCCACCGAGGATCCTGGCAAGCGCTCCGGAACGGTTGTCGTCTTCAATGAGCAGAAAAACAGGTCCTCAGCTCTTTCGGTTCGTGCTGGGTCCGCCTCCAAGGAGCTAACTCGTGCTGGGTCCGCTTCCAAAGAGCCAGCTCGCGCTGGGTCCGACTCCAAGTGAGCTGCTGGCTCTGCTCCCTACGACGATTGAGGTCACAATTAAAATTTAACAAAGATTCACGTTTACATGCATACTTACATATGTATGCATGTACATTCATACATATGTACATACGTACATAGTTATAATCTTTTTCCTTTTTTGATTTATGTTGCATGCTCCAGAAAATTCCAAAAGCCACACACGGGACTGCCAGTGATGACGGCCGCAAATAAAGAAGCTAGAAATGCAAAGAAAACATAAAATAGCGTTTTGTTTTATATTTATGGAAAAATCTGCAAAAGTCTGATTTTGTCTGCGCTCTCCCACGTCGTCATTTTGTTTTACAGTTACTTTTCTGTACTCTGTCGCTGTAGACGCTGGAAACACGGAGAACACGGAGAGCCAGAGAATCAAAAAAAAATCAATCAGCCTTCATATACTGTGCTCCGCGACCATTTCTATAATTTGCATTTAAAGCAGAGCAAGAACTTTTTATTCTCCTTCCTCTTAACTACTTGTTGGCAGAATGCAAAGAGAGCGAACATCTAAATCTCTGCAGTGTCAATGAAGAATGTTCCAGAAATTTGGAGTCACCCTTCACTGATCTTGTCGGCCGGCACAAAATTCCAGAAAACTGCAGGTCAAAGCGCACGTCACAAAAAATTTGCATTCGATTTGAGAGTAGGGGAGCGACCAACAACTACGCATCCATTGTCTTTCCTATTCACTCATACAAGAAACAGAACTAATGAGCTGGGTCTAATTTCACCGTTTCTTTGCTCTCCCGCTCTCACAGTTTCCACGCTGTCACAAGGAAAGTAGAGAACAAAAAAGAAAACGAAAACACTGCACATTTTGATTTTGGTTTTTGCAAAATAAATTATAAATTTAGCTCCCTTTACACTTTCCACACTTTTTGCAAGTGTTTTCCGATCAAGACCACGGGAAAGAAGTCTTTTCCGAGACGATTTCATTGATTTAGAATCAAGGCAGCCCTCCAGCAGCGCAAAAATGTCTTATTCTCCTCTCTTTTTACCCAAAGAGAGCGAACATTCTAGATCTCTGGAGCTAAAAATCTATTAGAGACACCCTCTTAAGCCACCAACACCGACGCATCTTGCCTCTCACGCAGCTTCTCAGTTCCCACTCCCACTCCAGTTATAAAAAAATTGTCAGCGTGGTCAGTCGGTTTCGGTTTCGGTCCGCGAAAAATCGGTAAAATCGGTCAAATTCGGGCAATTAAACGGAAGAAAGTTTCGTGCAGCTGTAAAGTGATGTGTGGTGCACTTATTAAGCAATAAATTGGCAAAAAAGGCGAGATCAGTAGCGGAGGAAGCAAAGAGGAAAAATTGCAGCTCGGCGATGGAAGTATGCGGCAATATGTGGAAGTGAAGTGCAAAAAGTATATGAAAAATGTCCAATAGTGTGTGTGAGTGAAGTGTGTGTAAGTGAAGTGCTGTGAAATAAAGTGGAGAGGAGCAGAGAAGAACAAAGAAGCAAAATGGCAGATCGGCGATGGTATAAGGCAATATGTGAAGGTGAAGTGCAAAAAGTGTATGAAAAATTACCAATAAGAGTGTTTTAGTGAAATGCATTGAAATAAAGTACAATGGTTGAGCATTTAATGGGCAAAAAATGCGAAATCATTTGCAGGGCAGCAAAGAGGCAAAATGGCAGATCGGCAATATAAATATGCAGCAATATGTGAAAGTGAAGTGTAAAACGTATATCATTTTTTACAAGATCCTGCTGTGTGTGTAAAAATATGCCAAAAAAGTCGCGAAATTGTGTCCCTTCCCGCGCAATCATGTAAAAAGAGCAATGAAGAAGAGGAGGCGCAAAAAGAAAAGAGCGAGCGTCAGCGCTCTCATTCCAAGTGTATCGTAATAAGGGTGAGGCAACCGAAATCGTGCTGGTCTGACTCTCTCTCGCTTTATGTGTGTGTATGAACTTCAGTCCCAATGCCTCACCCTAAATGAAAGTGCCCAAAATCTGTGTTCTTATTGGAATCCGTTTTTCGATCCCGTTACGTATGCGTAGTTTCGTTCGTTTCGTCCGTTTCTTTGCGCAGGTCAACAAAATTCCATGTGACGGAAAGATGAAGAAGACCGAAAAATAGAGTGGAGCGGGAAAAGGTGAGCGCTTAATTTATTGATTTATTTCTGATCAATGGCATTATATATTGTTTTGTTTCTTATATTAAATGCACCAGTTTCTTGGGTACCAACATTTACTCTATTAGCTAAAAAATAGCTAGATTGTCAGCACTGTTCGTTGACTGTGGGGCTAGGATTTCGTTTCCTTTCTGACTTCCGCAGCCATAAAACAGGCCAAAGTAACTTTTGACCATAAAATAAATAACTTTTTTAACTGTCCATCTCTCTGCACTCTGACCTCTTCTCTCTATTCATTCTACCTCCCCACCCCACCCATGGTGTCTCTTGGTCCAGTGCTCGTGTGTGGCCCACAAAAAGGTCAAAACGAAATAATTAAGTTTTGCAAACGTTTTGCGGGTAACTCACTGCCGGAACAGGAGTCGTGTAGCCATAGCCGCAGCCGTAGACGTTGCCGCATCCGGGTGTGCTCTGTACGTGTGCCCCGCTACATGCGTCCATTAAAATTCTCTGGCTAGGACCTGCTCTTTGCTTAGATTGTAAAACATAATCTGTTATCAATTATTTTAGCTTCGTGGCCCGACTTTCAGGGGGGAACTGCACTGCATTTTGGGTTGGGGATGATGGCAGAGCGAAACTTTCCATTCCACACACATACACACTCGTATATGTGTGAGTGTATGTAAGTATGTATTTATGACTTGGCCAACTTTTGTGGCTGGTAAGCAATTTTATTTTTGCCAGCTGCTCATAAAAATGGGCAATCTAATCGATTATCGAATTGAGTGAATCGAATGAATCCCGGCCGAGTGCACGCGGCCTAATTGAGTTCCTCCCTCTCCCCTCCCGCCAAGCGGAATCAGCAGTTAAAGTTCTTTTGAAAGAGTTTCGCTTCGACCGCCGCTACTCGACTCGAATGTTGATGATGATGTGATGGGTTTGAGCTGGAAATGGGGTTTCGAAAGGGATTTGGACATGATCTCAATCAATTTTTTGGATAATCATAAAAGTCTGGCAGGAAACTTCAACGGTATTTCATGTTCGTTTGTGCCTTAGACTTAACCTTTCATTCCCTCGACAAGCAATATTCCAAATTTGTAGCAAAATTTATACAAAACTTTTCTTGAAAATGGATCTAAAACGTGTGGTGTTCCCGATGCTGCGAAGCATTTCAAAGAGGACCAAGACTGGGCGGTATCCAATTCGCGCTCCGACATGTTTTTATGGCCAGGGGAGCGTGGATCTGACGGAGCAACGGGGCTTCGACAAGAAGTGGTTGGAGACTAGCGTTCAGCCTCTGGAACGTCTCCATCGTAAACGCAATTGGCTTGTGCGCAGGAGTCCCATGGATAGATGGGACATTCGCGCTTACTTCAGCGTGGCTTAGACAGAGGACCGAGGTTGGAAAGAGCATCATTGGAACCAAATTATGACAATAAAATAAATCTACAAACATTTAATAAATTAAATAACTAAATAACATCAATACACCGCGAATTAATCCTTCGATTTACGTGCAAGCTAGTCGTACATTTAACCCAATTTATCTGATTTATTGGCCCTAGGAGAAAGAAAATTGTTGCCTGCAGTAGTAACTACACATCTGCCACAGAGCTAAGCCCTCCTGGGTTGGGGCATGGCCACATGTCAGATGAGTAAACTCCAATTGCATAATGCATGCCCTGCTCCATTCATTTGTGGCAATTTTTGTTTACCAGCAGCTGATTAACAATGACAGAGAAAAGAGATGGAGGAAAAGGAAACCCTGGCCATACGAACGTGTCCCGGTGGCAAGCTTTCAGCTTCATGCCAGCATTCATTCTTTGAATGAAAATTATTATGGTTAATGCCGGCGTACCATTGTCGTAGTCGTAGCTAGGAGTCTGGTTGGGTGGGGGAAGGCACAAATACATATTTTTCACGACACACGCCTCTCCGCTCCGTGCTCATTGCACAAAGCCAAAGCGCGCGCGCTCCACAAGTAAAAGTAAATTATAAGCAAAAGGCAACAATGGCAGCTGGAGCTGCAACAACAGTGGCAACAATGATGCAGTGCCATGTTGAAATGCAGCTGATTGTGCGCGAAAGTTTTTGTGTGTTGATGCTGCCACAAGAAGTAGAAGTTGGGTGGCGGCGGGAGGTAGGTGGAGGTAAACGTACAAGACGGAGAAGAATAACAGCAACTAAAAGACAGACGCACGCTTTTCGGTTAACATGACTTATTATTTCAGGGGGAGAACCAAGGGAGGAGAAGGAAGATCTGTTGAAAGGAGCAACCCCCACACCCCGACTTGGCTCAGTTCAAGATGAAGTTGGTTCTGGGACGCTGCGTCCTTTGTCTTGACTTCCACAATGGCAGACTAATATGCGAATGAGATACCCTAGAAGAGTAAGCAACGAAGACATAAGATGCAGTGCAGTTAGTACTAGATAATTACACATTATGGGGAATGAGGATTGATTAAATTTGAAGTAAGATTCCTCTTGAATTGATAGATTATGTAGCTGAAAATCAGTCTCCAGTCATCAGGGTACAAGCCTCTTCGACTCCCTGCCGTTGGTGGCTCCTTCTTGGACCTTTCTTTGTGTGTTTCTGGAAAAACAAATGAGCCACGACTGTGTGGCAGCTCCGAGGAGCACTCCGCGTGGTGCCAGGTCTTGCATTAGTCTATGAAAAGTCCTCGTTGGTTTGTTCCTCTGTCTTTGGGCCAGCTTTCTTCCAACTCTTTCTTTTCGCCTACTCTGGGGGTTCCCTTTTCTTCTCCTCATGTTGCTGTTGTTTGGCTCCATGTTACAGATTTCTTTGCTCTGTTTTTTCTTCATCATTCGTTGTGGTTTTTTCATGTTGCTGTTTTTTGTGTTGTTTTGCCCCCAAACGCGATGTGGGTCATGGGGTCGTGGCGTGTGCAAATTGCAGTTGTCCTGGTGGTGGGTATGTGCGGGTGGCAGGCAGTAGCTTGTTCTCTCTGCGGTTGCCCTCGCGCTGTGCGTGCACCACCGACATGTCGACTTTACATTTTCAAATAATTTCTGATTAAGCGTGGAATGGGTGCGCTGCAGCAGCCTCTGCCGCCCCACCGACCGCATGCTGTGTGACAAACGGTGCTGCTGCCAAGGGAAGGGAGGGGGGTCGGGCTCGGGCTTGGGCTTGGGCATGGGCTCTTTCTGTCTTTTTCCTGGCAACACGCTGACATATTGTGGGGCATAATTTACCGTTGCTTTCGCCTGGTGTTTTTTCTTCAACGTCAAAATCTCTCTCTCTCGCTCTCTCCCGCTCTCTCTCTCTCTTCTCTTCTCTTGCTGTATCTCTTGCCTTGCTTCTGCTCTGTCAGAGTGCAACTAATTTTTGTTTGTTCGCGAAAAAGCCACAAAGATTTATGCTTGAGAAATTATGCTTTAAAACTTGTGCATATGTCGCTCCGCTCTCTTCCTCTCTCTCTCTCTGTCTGCCTCTCTCGCTGTCTCTCTCTTTGGCTTAAGTAATTTAATATACTTTAATGCTTTCTCTGTCGCTCACACACACACACATATGCACGTACATTATGCTTGTTTAGTGTATGCGCATATAAAAGACATGCATTATGGGAGTTAGGAAAAGGTTGGACAGCGGAAGGAGCCAAGGCAGTGCCAGACAGCGAGAGGAAGAGAGAGGGCAACATGTTCATAAAAATGCAAATGCACAAAATGATGCGAGATGGGGGGAAGAATGAAGGGATACAGGGGAGAGAGGTGGCGAGAGACACGCGAAATCATAATGAAAGAGTGGAGAAAAAATAAAAAACAAGAAAAAGGCGAAATGTAGACAAAAGTCGCAGCTTAGATGCACTTTTAATGGCAATTATATCTTGGAATTACGTAAATAAATATATAAATAAATAAAAAATATAAAACATGCAAATTTAGATGGAAATAGCCAACAGATGTCTGAGAATCTTAAAACAAAATGGCATATTTTTGCTCTTAGACTTGGAAACTAAAGTTTGCCTTCTCTGCGCTAAAGTCAAAGCACCCGTTTCAAGGGTATAAACACAGTCGTGGCTAAGGTACTTACAACAAGCTGTATATTACGTGTGTGTGCGTGTGGGTGTGTTTGCGTGTGTGTGACGCTGACATTTTAAGTGCATCTTTGTGAAATATTTAAACAAAGAGGAATAATTACACACGGCATTACGAACTTAATGCGAGCTCTGAGTGCATGAATGGAACTCTGACACACTCCGCGACAAAAAATAAGTGTCACAAAATGTGTCTGTGTGTGTGTGAGAGATAGTTCAAGCGAGCATCCAAGCGCAGGGGTCATGACCAAAACAACGGCCAGAGGTAGCAGAACTTTTAGCAGCTTAATGCACTCCTCTGTAGATTACCCGAAATCGAATGCAGATTCAAATTAGATTTGAAAGCTCAAGTAATTACCGTACATATCTGATTTCGAGTGCGCTTTAAGCAGTTCGCAATTAAAGCAGTGCCAAAGTTGAAGCAGTGCAAAACGATGCTTGAACTCTGTCTGTCTGCCTAACTGTTAATAGCAGATAAATGCTGCTACTCCTACAGATCCCACCCGCCGCTCCGATTGAGATTGAGAAATGCTAACAAATTTTCCTTTAGGCCGTACAAATTGGCCAGCATGTTTATTTCCAATTGCATTCCCCAAATGCCAAACGCAATTGCTTCAGCACAACTAATGCTCTTTCGACGAGGACGAGAAGGAGTCTCCTGCTCCCTCCCCCCCCCTGCAGCAGTGACAGTTGGTTACCCCTGGCAAAAGCCAGAGTTATGGCGAATGCAGTCGGACAGATACACAGATACAAACACACACATTCTGGGTAAATCAGTTTGAAAATTGAATTCGAATGCATTGCAAAAGGCGAAAGGGGGGGAGACAGTAGGAGAAGGGCATACCAGAACAGAGGCAGAGACAGAGAAGAGAAGCGAAAACTGCACAACTCGAAGCTCGGAACTCAACTACTGCCCGGAATGGAATGGACTGCAGGGAGAGAGGACTCTTCGAATTGACTTTGTGCTGCTGCTGCTGCTGCTGCTGCTGCTTGGCCAACGACTAAAACAAATGGGCTCCACAACATCTTTTACTGTCAGCTGCAACTTGTCGCCCTGTCCATTTGTGTTGTGTGCCCCACCCCGTCTCTGACTCTTGGCATATAAATAAAATAAATATTTATATTGAAATGCAACGCAATCGAGCGCAACAGAATTGAATTTCAGAGCATCAGAGCTCTGCTTTGCTTTTGGCTCTTGTACTTTCTTTTTTTGTTGTGTTGTGCCTTTCGGCATTTGACTTGTCCGCAGATACAGATACAAGATACTCCAGCTCCAGTCCAGTCCAGCTCCAGCTCCAGCTGCACTCTTGAATGATTCTCTGAGCCCTTTAGTATATCGAATTGAATTTTGTGAACTTTGTTTGTCATTTAATTGCATTGCAAGTTGTGCGTCGCAATTTCCAATTGATTTCAAATGATCTCCAAAGTGCAGGTAAAGCGGCAAAGCGGCCCCCAAAGCCATCGGAATCTCTCTCTCTCTCTCTCCCTTTCTCGATTGAGTTCTCTTCTTGGGGTTAAAAGGCTGCGAATAAATAGTTTTGCAAATTGACAAATTCATGTGTACGAGGGGGTAGGGGTAGGGGTTACATGTTCATGTCCATGTCCTTGGGCATTGTTTATTTACGAGAAGTAGTTTTTGCTGCAAAACAGATACGAGAAGCAGCAGCAGAGCCAAGATATTTATTAGATGAAGCTTTTGGGACAACGGCAAATGTTCATTGGTTGTGAAAACACCAAAAAATGGTTTAAAACAAGCCATTGAAACACCCCAAACTGTGCAAGGGAATAGCGGAAATACAAACACTTTTCATACATTTTTCATGAGTGGAATGCGAGTGCTAGAAGTAGCTGGAGAAGGAGTGCGAATGTTAGAGCAGGAAGAGGAGTTAGAGGGTGCCAGAAAGAGCTAGGACTGAATATCCTTTGTCTTTTTGTATGCGAATATATGTATTACATTAAGCCACAAACAACGCAACAAATTATCATTTAAATAATACTTTTAGTGCCTGCCAAGCATTGCCCTGTCTCTCTGTTCCTCTCTGTCAGCCTCTGTCTTTCGCTTTACCCTACGCACGGGAATGTTTTTGCATCTGAAGCGGAATACCCTGTAGCAGGCGCGGGCATAACAGACAGTGAGCAACCCATTTGGAGTACGCTTTTGTACAGGTAAGCATTGCCTTCTTTTCACAATTCTTTCGTAGCCAATGTGCATAAGTGGCATGCGGGATGAGTGTCTGTGTGTGGCAACATAATGTGCGGAATAACAAAAGCGGCAAAGTGTGCAAAAGCTGTCTAGGCGGGGAATAGATACCACACGGTGGGTTCTGGAGGGGTACATACATACATATGAGTGCCACTCGTACTTGAGTTGCTTCTTGGCAATGCAAATCTTCCTAATGCTCGCTTTATGTCTTTGTTTTTGAGATGCTTATCCTTGAGAGAGAGAGAGAGAGAGAGAGAGGGAGCCTTGCCTTTGCCACTTCACCATCAAATTGATTAGTGTAAAAAACTGTGGCACAGTGGCCTGGCAGCGTTGCAGCGTTGCTGCATTTGTTTTCAACTTCCTTTCTTTTTTTTGTTGCTAATTATTTGCATATTTCTTTTGCCACTCGCAACGAGACGTGCGCGATGACAACTCCAGGAGTTGTGTCTCCTAATTTGAAAGGTTTTTTCTTTTATTTTCTGTTTTTACTACTTACGCGTGCAGCTACCCTTCCCCCTCTCTCACTCTCTCCGTCTCTCTATCTTGCTGGTTGCATCAAAGCCAAATGCAAATGTCAGCCGAGTGTTGGCAACTTTTTCATTTTCCGGTAGCAGCCGCTCCCTGCCTCCGTGTCCCCCCCTCCCTCCCAGTTGTCATTTACGTTGCGCAAATGTCAAACTTATCGACGCTAAGCCACGTAGCCAGGAGCCTGGAGCCCTGGAGCTGCTACCTGGCCGCATCGCATTCCAATGTTGCACGTTCAAATTAAATTTAATGAACTCAGTTTAGTTGCAAATGAGTTACAGAACTAGAAACACACACAGGCAGGCAGGCAGGCAGGCAGGCAGGCAGGCAGCACCTACCGACGTGCAAGGGGAAAGCTCTGCAATCGGTTTTTCTTTTAAAAAATATAACAAACTAAAGCTGAAACTACATCTTAGCCAGGAATGCCCCTATGGCCAAGTGAGTAATGCCAATGTTGCACAGTTCGTACAATCGCTCGGCGCTGTTGCCGCGTGCCATGGCCCACAGGTAGTGCACTCCATCGCTGCCCAGCGCATACAGCAGAGCAATCTTCAAGTGAATGCCCCAAGCATCGCTGCGTTTGGCGATGCACAGCAGACACAACATGTTGCAGAAGCCAATGGCCGTGCGCCACACGAGCACTTTGGGCATCTTGACAGCGAGGCAGCACAGTCCAGCCATGGAGAGGCCGTAGAGCAGGGTTCTGGGGCTGCTGCTGCCCAGCGACGACTGGCAGAACTGAACGTTGATCAGCGTCAATTGTCCGACCTCCATGAGGGTGCGCGTGAGGCAGAGGTGTGGGTTGTGGCAGTTCTGGGCGTGGCGCAGCGAAACGATCAGCCCCAGGGTGCCGTGGGTGTAGGCCAAGACGCAGGAGGCATAGCCAAAGGGCTGCACGAGGGGATCCAGCTTCCAGCAGCCAGAAGCACCAATGCCACAGAGCACGCCGTTGAGCAAGCCAGACAGCAGTTTTCCGCTCATTCTGATTGGAATTTAATTTATTAGGGAACTACGAAAAATTCCACACAAAAATATATGTTTTACCTTTTGGGAAATGTAGAAGAATTCTATGTGGAAAGAGTTAATAATTTGGGTGTTTAAAGAGGGAGAATTGAGAGAATTGTGACAGCAAAGGGGAGAAATAAAAGTGAAGGAAAATAATCAGAATAAAAGGAAATACACTCCAAGTTGTGGGCATACAAAATGAACTACAACTCCGCGTTAAGTGGGAGAAAGTCGTCTGGCGATTGGTATTTTCCATGATATTTCCTAGAATTCTTCAAGCTAAAATGTAACCTCTAGAAGGTATAATAGGGCTTTCTATGGCTACATCTTTGGCCTGTTTGAGCCCACACTCCTCGCTTTATTATTTTGTTGGCTATTTATTTTTGTCGACTGACATTTATGCTTATTTATGGCCCTCGGGGATTGAGGAGTTCTCGGCCTGTAGGCCCTTTTGGGTTTTGCAATTTTAAGCCGCGCCAATTTATTCGATTGCTGTGTGCCGATTAGCCAAATATCGAGATTAGGGCCACAAAATCCGCGAGTCGTAAGCCAATCCAGTTTGGTGGCAAAGCGGGCGGTTCATTGAACCCCACTACAAAACGCTCTTGCCTTTGGGCACTTGGCCAACAAATAGGCCAAACAGAAATTGAAATAACACCAGAGATAACCGACAGACAGGGCAAAGGGCAAAGGGCACAGGGCAGTGGCAGTGGCAGCAGCAGCAGCTGCCAAAAAAAGAAAAGTGTGAAAACCAACCGCAGCAGAGCCAACTGACTAAAATGACTAAATGACTCCTGCGACTGACAGACTAACGAACTCTTCCAGGCCTCCCTCGTCTGTGTGGCTGTGGTTTTTGTGGCAACAAATGTGTGGCAAAGTGTGTGGCAATTGATTTATTCAAATGAAATCACAGAAAAGCAAAAACAAATGCTGGTAAATGCGGTCGGCCAGACAGCAGGTGACTTATGCAGCCAAGACAAGAGTGAAACAGTTTCGTCGCCTCACTGCACTCCACTCCAGCCGCCCAGCAGGCTGTTCCAGCCCCACGCACCCACCTGAGCATCGATCCAGCGGCGAAAGGCTGCCACACTGGTGTAGACACCGGGATAGTCCGGATTCGCACAGCCCAGGCCCCAGGAAACGATGCCGTAGAGCGTCGCCGTGCCATCCGCCTGGAAGCCGACCAGCGGCCCACCCGAGTCGCCCTGGCAGCTGTCGTGGCCAGCGCGAGCGGCGCACAGCATACCCTGGGTAATGGGCAGCACCTGGCGGTAGGCAAGACGACACTGTCCGAGGTCCACATGGTCCACGTCCACAAAGCGCAGAATGGAGGCGACACTAGAACCAGCTTCGGTCTCCTGCTGCTGCTCTTCACTCTGGAATCCCCAGCCGCTGACCAAAAGACGCGTTTGGTCTGTGGGTGGCTGCTGTGCGCTGGCCAGCGACACTGCCTGCAGCTCCTCGGTGAAATTGAGCCTGGCATTCAGAATGAGCAGCGCCAGGTCGTTGTCGTGGCTCTGGGGATTGTAGCCGCCGTGCGGGATGATCTGCTGCAGGCTGAGCAGGTGGCCGCCACTCGCATGCTCGCTGGAGCCCACCCGCACGCTGTAGTCGAGGACGCTCCAGGGTTCCAGCGCCTCGAAGCAGTGGGCGGCCGTCAGCACAAAGTGATCCCCGATGACGGCGCCGCCGCAGATGTGTTGGCCATGCAGCTGCACGGAGGCCTGGTAGGGAAACTCCAGAATGCTGGACACCTCCATGCCCCCCACAATGCGTCCATCGGTGGCAGGAGCGGCAGAAGTAGAAGCTGCAAGAAGCAGCCCCAAACTGAATGCAAATTCCAGAGAGTAGAACATTTCTCCGACTGATTGGTTGGCTTACCTCATGGCTCTGGTTTTATACGAAACTTATCGGGCCAAAAGTCAATAGACGAGACCCATTGCGAGTCTTATCGGGCGGGTAAGCGTCGTTGTCGCAGAATTTGCTTATCCACGAAGGTGCCAAGGTCTTCTTATCTGGCTTTGACCCACTAACCTTCAGGCCACAGGCGGAATTCGACCGTCCGAATGGGTATGGGTATGGGTTCATGGAAATTGGAGTGTGTCCACATGCGGAAGTACACAAATATGTGCCCAAAAATAGCTGAATAAAGTCTGATGATTCAATACTTAACTGCCAGAGAAGTGCATGGAGGGTAAACGAGCTTTTCTTGAAATATTTTTGGACTTTCTGTGGGAGAGAAGTTTCTTTCTTTCTTTTTAGTTTCTTGCAATGAAACTATTTTGGAATTGTCTGCCAGAAGAAGCGCCATAAAGTTTAATGATTATTTTCTGTTTATTTCTATAAGAATTTGTCATTCAAGTATAATATTTACAGCAGCAGAGGATCAGCTCATAGCAGTCTGATGTTTAAGTGCTCTTATTTCTGTAAGAATTCGACACCCATCAAGTCTTCTGTTTTCTTCTCTGAGAATATCCAAAAAAGTCCCAGCAAGGATGAGTAGTCCCAAAGTAGCCCCATTAAGCGTGATATTTATGGATTTATATCTGTGTTTACTACTGTATTTATTTCCATACGCATTTCGGAATACTTCAGTCAGCATAGGGTCGGTCTCTCTGTATTTAATTTAAATTCAATTGTTTCCCCAGAAGTTGTTGTAATATTTTGTAGACCCAAAAGTAATATATTTTCAGCCTTCAGCCGATTACCTTCTAGCAGTGGGAATATACATAAATGCATATATTACACATGTAATGGGGAAAAGTCTGGTAAATGTGCAGGGGAAAAGCATTTTCATTTAGCTTATCAGAAAAGTGTTTAATTATCTAAATGCAGGCAGCACTTTCGTTGCGAGTAGTTGAACACACGAACATGCAGGTGGCAGCTGGCAGGTGGCAGGTGGCAGACAAAGATCTCTGCTGGCAGTCACAGTTTGTAGGTTGTAGAGGAGCAAACTTTCAGAGCTCGCTCAGGCCTCACAGCCCATTTGGTTTCAATGAATATGCCCAGACCAAGGCACACATGATTTGCATAGCGTGTCTACTATTTCATTGTGAGATAAAACAACAGCAGCAAGAACTTATTAGTTTAGCCAAAAATGAATTGCATAAATAATTAAGGGCAGGGCAGGGCAGGGCAGGGCAGGGCAGTGCCAGGATTGTGGCAGACAGACTCCTGTTGCCAGAGACTACTGCCACAAGATACATTTTACAGATTTGAAATTACATCTCGAGGGAGGGAGGAGAGGCAGAGACTGACTAATTGTTACATTTCTGCCTGTGATATTTTGGTTTTTGCATTTGAACAAAATTCAATTTGCTGCTGCTGCTGCTGCCTCTGACACATGTGGCAACAGCTCACTCGCTCTCCCTCTCTATGCTAATTGGCCAAACAGAAAATTAATTAAACATGACAGGAGTTAATATACAACACTCCTTCATGAATTATGCACAGAAGGAGCGGCCACAGAGCAGCAGCAGCAATGAAAAAATGCAGAAAAACAGCAAGTGGAATAATCGCATTCGCTGCAACGAATTCGCAAACGAAATTGCATATGCAGCAGGGCAGCAGCGCCACAACGATTTATGGCAAAAGTATGATATGATCATCAATATGCGTTGTCAATAGTCGCAGTCGCAGTCGGAGTCGGAGTCGGAGGAGCAGCATGTAAAGTATGTGGAACATTGACATGCTGCGACAGCTGTCTATAAAGAAATTCCAAATGAAAGTCGCTGAAGTTTCTATGTAGCTCCTTTTTGCAACAGGAAATAGAAATGAGTTTGTATTCACTTCAAAGTGCAACCTGTGCCCTTTATTTACTGCCTTTTCCGACTCCTTGCTGGCATCTTCTGTATGCCTCCATTTGTGGCATGCGTGCGCGACATTTGTGTGGCTGTTAATTGCGTTTAATTGGTAGACACATCTCTCGTCACATAATTCGTGCCCAAGAAGCATAAATCTTTCAAGTGGTGCGGCTGGCATGGGCTGGCGTGGGGCTTAATTGCAGGGCAAAGAACATCAATTACCAACAACAACAACAAGAAAAACAAAAACAAAATGGGCCACAAAACACGCTTCGCTCTCTCGCTCTCTCTCTCTCTGTGACCCATAAATTATGCAGTTCATTTTTTTGACTTTATTATAAAATGCGTGTTTATTATGCCATAAAAGGGAGCAGGGGTGCACCAAATGGAGTGGGAAAAAGTGTTGAAAAGTGCGGTAAAGTGTCAGTATTAAGCGTGAAATTAATTACAAGCGCTTACTTAAGTTAAATATTTGAGCGAAGCTTTAGCGCTGCGCCAGCTCCGCGCAGCAAAGAGGGAAGCAGCAGCCGGGGAGCCAGGGAGCCAAGGAGACCCGAAACCCGTTGCCCCGAAGCCAAGGCAGCGTAGCAAGCAGTGGGTGCTGGACAGGGGGTTAGAGTCTCGCCCCACGACTGGCTGTAAGACGAGCCACTTTGTCAGGCCAAAAACACGGAAGCCCTGCCACTGCCACTACACTCGGCAGCTACTCCGCCACTCCTTTACTTCTCCTCCACTCCCCCAGTCAAGTGCCTGCCTCAAGCCAACTTCAGTTTACTTCGCTTCAAAAAATATACTACAACATTTATTTTTCCTGGGCTGCCTGGCTGCTGGCTGCTGCCTGCTGCCTTTAAGCGCAAGTTGAACATTTCATTTGTCATGCTCTGTTTTTTTTTTGCACCGGGTTTACCTGCGAAGAAGTTGAGTTTTCCCCCGCCACACGCATATGTTGCGGCGCCACAGTTTTTGAGTGATTGCTGCGACATCGTTGCCGGCTAAAGAAAAATGCTAAAAAATGTTTTGCCGCACACTGGCCTGTGCCCGTCTGCCCCGCTGCCCGCTGCCCCCCATGGCAAAGTGTTGCAAATAGCTTTTTTGCGTTTCGGAATAATTTATAAGATGTGTTTACCCATGAAAGCCAGTGACTAAGTGCCGCTGGAAAGGTGGAAACACGATAATTTACTTAGGAGCTTTGAGAAATGAATGCCAAAGACTTGACTGGACACTGGAGAGTAGGGAGAAGTGCGGCAGAGGGTTATGAGAGATGCCAAGAAAGCGGAGAAGACTCCGGGGACAGTGCAGGCTGTCATAAAATCTGCCAGAAAGTTATCTTTAGAGGAGGAGTCTCTCTACTTCTCCCCTTCTGCCTTTGTGTGGCTCTTTTGGCCATTTGCTAATTGTGGCTCATTATCTGCTAAATGTTGGCAAATTTATGTGACGCACGCAGATGCGGCACCAACTGATTTGATTACCCGTACGTGGGGCACATCCGGAGACGTAAAACGGGGCTGGGAAGCTGCACCTGAGTGAGTGAGGCAAAGGGAGTGAGTGCATGGCGAGCAGTTCATAAAACATGTAAAATGCTTCACATACACACGAAATAAAAAGGAAGGCAAAACCACGCCCACACATGGCCACACACGACGCATGCCTCACGCCACCAATGGCTGGGGTTGCCTCATGCCACGCTGCCTTTTCCGGCTGGAAAAACCTCATTAAAAATTCGTAGAGCGTTCCATTAAATGTTCATGTTTTGCATAAAAATAATGTTTCCTGAACAAAAAAGGGAAACAGAAGTCAGAGGCTAAGGGCAGCAGCCAGGGTGGGGTGTGCTTCCCGTGTGTGTGTGTGTGTGTGTGTGTGTGTGTGTGTGCGTTTTCCTGCGGCCTGTAAATCCAATTGATTGTGCGATGTTGAAGCATTTTAATTAACTTGAAACATTTCTAATGAACTGTGAACTTTTGCAACTGTTGAAATGAAGCCAAAAATAAAGGAGGAAATTTTGTGGCTTGTCATGCCCGTTCTGCCCCCGAGAGTATCATTTTCGTTTAGCTAATCAAAAGCTATCATTTGTCCGAGCAGGATAAACTCTGCAGCATAAATATTGATAAATCGTATCAACAGAAAAGCCACAGCAAAGTAGACAACAAATGGAAGATGGTTCGAAGCTGAAAGCAGCAGCAGGAAATGCCATTGAAAATCACGTAAAAATCACAGACAAAGATACATTAGTGATGGTATGGGGTAAGGGGTAAGGGAGGGGCGTGCCCCGATATCTGCTGTGGAAAGCATAAAATTTCATTTCAATGCTTATCATATTTGTGTGGCATGGACTCAGTGTCCCCCCCCCGTGTGCCGCGCCAAGCGCATACAAATGCAAACCGGAAATGACATGAGGGATAAATCAGGAAATTGCTAAACATCAAATAAAGCTTGATAGCCTGATATTTTGGGTATTGGGATACGGGATACGGCATACACTGGAGGGTTTTCCATCTTCCTTCTGCTGCTGCTGCTGCTGCTGCTGCTGCTGCTGCTGCTGCTGCTTCGATGTCAACAATTCAAAATCATTGCAATGATGACGAGGCAAACAGCTGTGGCGGCGGTGGTTGCAACCCAAAAATTCAATTTTGCAATATGACATCCGGCGACACACACACACACAGACACACAGACACACGGGGCACGTACACACACGTAGATGGATCGGAATGGCATGGCAGAAGCAGCGAACGGGGCGTATACGTAACGCCACAACGCACGAGTTGCCCACAAGCGCAGCGATTGACGTTCTGCCATTGTTCGTGCAGCAATAGAGAGGAGAACATTACTGGTAGTAGCAGCCAACAGCTACTGCCACCACACACGCTGCACAGTTTCGGCAGAGCAAACAAAGTCCGAGAGTTCCTACAGCTTTTGTGGTGCCAAAATGCATACAGAAGAGACGACCGGTTGACCCTCGATTGCTGGCACTAATTATGGCAAAGGGGAAATATTGCATTTCTTTGCAGAAACGAACAAACACAGAAACAGGAGACAGCCAAGGATATTCCATGTGTGGCAGGAGTTTACGGGGAAGAGGAATTGAGAGGATTGTCTAGTTTGCATACAGCAGGATCCTGCCGAAGGAGTGGCCCCAGTCTAAGCCACTAAAGTCTGTTATTTGCCTTGTTGTTTTACCAATTTTTGCCAGCTATTTTCTCACATTTATCAGTGTTAAAGATGGTCCTCCCCTGCCCCCAGCCAATACTCTGCCAAACACTTTTCCGTTTAGAACAGTTTCTCTCCCCTTCATGCCCGCTCTCTTGGGCACCCTATCTGCAAAGCGAACAACTCTCGTTACAAAAAAAAGGAAAACTAAAAATGTAAATGGCACTTCGGGCTGTGGCGGCGTTTTGGCAAAACTTCAAGTGGAGCATCAGGGCAGGGCAGGGCAGGGCAGCCAAAAACCAACTACGACTAGTTGTAGGCACGACTGCAACCCCCTCTCCAAAGGAAATTGTTGCTAAGAGGGGGGGGGGGACTAAGTGTGGGCGTTGGAAAATTGTGCGAGTAAGCAGCGCAAATTTAATTACACTTAATTAAGTGCAAAAAATGTCTAAAATGATGTTAAAATGTGCTGCAAAATGGTTTTTGGTTTTTCTCTCTGTGTGTGTGTACCCATCTATGGGTGTGTGTGTGGCACAAAAGGCCTTGCACAGAGGAAGGAAGGAAAGTAGAGCAGTGCCGCCAGTGAATGTAGT
The DNA here is from genome assembly GCF_900245975.1 of Drosophila guanche. NCBI lineage: Eukaryota > Metazoa > Arthropoda > Insecta > Diptera > Drosophilidae > Drosophila > Drosophila guanche. The sequence continues at coordinate 1,685,885 of NW_022995743.1, read as the reverse complement.
TTGCATTTATTAGAACATTTTTGCGGCGAAGCCATAAAAATGCTTTTGTTTTACATTAACTTTATTTTAGCGCTGCGAAGGCGGCAGTGGGCAAGGAGAGAGAGTGTATGAGGGGAAAGAGGAGAGCGTTGGGACAGTGGCTTGCAAATGATCACTTAAATGCGAGGCATAAACATAATGAATTCACGATTAAGCCATTGCCATGAATGACATTAATTGATTAATTAATTCTGGCCACATAAGTTTTGGCAACAAATTTGAATACTTTGGCAACTAGTTTCCCACATTTCGTAGCAATAATCCATAATTTGATTTATAATTTATTTAACTAACTTCTAGATAATTGATATAATAAAAATATAAAATAGTTTCCACAATTCAATTATTAATTTAAACCACAAATTCTCCCACAAATTCGCTTCGGTGAGTAGTTTCTCTGTTACTATTCAAATTAAAGTTTATTTACCTCCACTGTGCCTTCCACCTGCCTTCCATCAAAATCTTAACTAGTCCTTAAATGTCCATAAAAGGCGACTTTGAGAACATCTTAGAACGGCATTAAAACGGGATTCAATTGGGCAAACAGCGCAAACAGGATGTGGAATTTGTAATGATGTGTAATCTCTTCTCTCTCCTCCATCTGCTGTGCAACAGTGGATGTAAATTTGTGAATTTTGCTCTAATTGTAAATTTCATTATCTCGCTAAGCAGAGGCCAAAGTGCAGCGGAGTCTGGAGTTCAGCGGCAAAGGTTGGGTTTTGCTGGTGACTATTTCCTTTTGGCATGGGCAAAATACCAAGTAAATACGTTTGTGGCAGGCAGCAGCATCATCGCTGGCACTGGCACTGCCACTGGGGTTTGCCTCTGGATTGCCTCTTGCTTTGGACATTAGGCGGCTTGCCCCAAACAATAAGAGGCATTAAACATTTTTTATTGTTTGCCATGGCGGTGGCTTTATGACTTATTTCGCTTCAGTGTTCAGTCTTCAGTCCTCAGCGCCCCCAGCCCCTCGATTACACATAATTTTGTGCCCGCTCCAAGTGGAATTTTGCATTCACTGTTGGGTTCAAGGGGTGTATTGGGATTACGCTGCTGTGATTATGTCTTCACAAATAATGAGCTCTGCTGCAGATAACTTTTCCGTACATGTTTTAGCTACTTAAACACTCGATATTTCGCTCACTTTTGCCACTTTTCGCTCCCTTTGCCACTTAGTTCTTGAAGTTTCCGTGGCTACGTGCCACTTAGAGGGTATCTAAATAGTTGCTAGCTGCCACTCGAGCGTTTATTCTTGTTTTCTTCGCTCTTATTTATGCCTCGCTGTCCCGTCCGCTCTCGTTGTTGTCGGTTGTTGTCGGTTGTTGGTTATTTGGGAAGCTGAAGATTTTGTTGTTGGGTTTAGCGCGTTGACAGCATGTGGCTGGAACGGCGGCTACTTAGCATCCATCGTGGGATGCTGCGATGCTTATTATCCTGCCACTTTCTACTCCAGGACTGTCCCCCAGTCCTCAGCTCTCCCAACTGTTGTTGCCATTGGCACTGCTCTTGGCTTGGCTTGGCTTGGCCCAAAGACTGTGTTGGTTTAAGCCGCTTTTAGCCTCAGCTCCCCGACAATCCGCGTCTGCTGCTACTTATTTTGATTAAATTTACATAATTTTTCGGTGCCCCACCCACACCAGAGTCCGTTTGGCAAGTTTACGCACAGTGAGAGTATTTTTTTGAAATATTTATAACCACTGGAAAGGAATCTCTTCCTCTCCGCTGACCCATTAATGCATTTTCCTTCTGTGATATTTGTGTTCAATCTTTTCTGTTAACTCAATTGCCAATATCGTGTGCAAATATTTCAACAGCTTTCCTGCTAGCACTCCACTGCCCTACCCCCCGCGCCGCGCCGCAAAAAATAAATGAGATTTTTGCAACTATTTCCATGGCAAAGTCAATGCCACGCCCCACGTTCTGCGACTCGTATAATTTGCGCTTTGTTCGACTGTCAACACTTTTAACCCATTTCCGTTGCTGCTGCTGCTGCTGCTGCTGCCAGTTGGTTGTACATTTAGGGCTAGGCAGACGACTGCGGAATTGACTCTGCCCAGCATGGAACAGTGGGGATTGGCTTTGGTTCATTCTAGAGGGGATTTTCTATATTTTTAATTGCCAGCAATTGTCATGGAAACTCTGCCTATATTTCCCCTTCTTTCACTGTAGTTATCTGTGTACATATCTTTCTGTCTTCGTTGTTCTTCTCTCTCGCGTTGTTCCTGTGGTTGCCTGTGAATGCTGCGCCGTGCTGCCTGCGTTTTGCCTGTGGTGCTGAGGCGCAAGGCAAGGCCCTCTGCTTGTTGGAATAATATTTGCGATCATAATGGATTTTGCCAATTTGAATATTATTACACACACACACACACACACACGTACGAAGAGACACACATACACATGTACGTACAAGCAGCAGTCAACATTTTTCTGTTCATTTCCACAAGTTGGCAAACAATTTTCTTAAGTAGCGAACGCTTTCGGGAATATTTTAGATTTTTGCATACACTCGGGAGGGGGTGGGTGGCAGGAGCAGGGGAAAGTTTGTAGCAACTTCATTTGCAGCTTGCTGCATGGTAAATTGTTAAAAATTGGACAAGTACTGCGACCACGAGTGGTTGCCAAGGGGGTTTGGTATAATGAAGTGCGTTTCAGCCGAAAGTTGAATTGGAAAAGGGTAGAGGAGCAGCTGCTTGCACACACAATAATAATAATAATGCCAATGGGCAAACAACATTTGTGTGCGTGTGTGTGTGCTGGTGCTGTTGGTGGCATATTAGCTGTTGAGTTGGCCATCAACCAACGAGAAATACAGACAGCAAGCCAGGCAACAAGCCAACAAGCAGCAGCAGCAGCAGCAGGGGCAAAGGCAAAGGCAAAGGCAAAGGCAAAGGCAGCAGCAGCCAAATGCAAACATCGGAGCACATTATCATTGCCGGGCGGGCAAATGACGTACAGAGATTAAATATTTGCGAGAGACTCGACTCCTCCAGCCCGCTGTCTGCAGGAGAGTATCATCTGTAGCCATTGCGCATACGACATGTAGCCCTTGCTCAAATATTAAAAAATAAGCAGCAGGGGCAGGGGCTACCCCTCCACACCATCCCTCCCTCTCTTACTGCCTGGCACATAATATTTACTGGCGCTTTATACATATATTTCCTTGCCCAAAGGCACGGCACCCCCTGCACCCGCACCCCGCACTGCCAGCAAACATTGTTGACAGCCAGCAAAAGTAATAAAACTTTAGGCGTTGACTCTGCTCCCTGTCCCCTGTCCCCTGTCCCCGGTTTCCTGCCACCATAAACAGACTGCCTGAATGAGTGATGGATGGAGTAACTGACTGACTGACTGACTGACTGACTGGCTGGCAAAGTAACTGACGGACTGAGTGAATGTTGCGCATCTCTGGGCAATGGGAATGCCCCATTTGTGACCTTCAAAGGTTCCAAAATATATATCAAAGCTGTCGCTGCTGAGCGCCGCATTCTGTTGGCAAAGCAACATGGGACAAATGGTAACAAAGATATAAGATATTTGGACTAGAAGATACCCTACCCGATGGAAGTTTATTTCTTGGCAGACTTCTATCTCCCTCTGTGGCTGCTGCTCCTTATCCATCTGCCCACACAACATGCCCTATTCGACTCCTACTGCTACCCTGTACAAATATTAATGAGTTGTCTAAAACTTCGATGGTCGCGCTGGTCCTTCTTCCTGATGTTCCTAAAACCCTTTTTGCTACACAAACACAGGTTGGGCTTCATTTTAGAATAAGAATTTGTTTATTCCCTTACTCAGTGAATAGAAACTCGGAAATATAATGCAAAAATTGACATAAATAAAGCGAAATAACGCGAAAAGCAGAAATCTGTACGAGCAGAGGGGCTGGGCAGCTGCGAAAATGGACATGCTATGCATGCTGAAGTTCTGTCGCATTTATTACGCCCGCACCAGCCCCTGTCCCTGGCCCTGTCCCTGTCGATATGCGAAATGCGTGATCGAAGAATGAGGGTGGGAGAATCTAGGAGAAGGAGGAGTGGAGGAATGGAGGAGTGGGAGTGAAATCTATACACTGACATATATACAATCTCCTACTGCCGTTTGTCGTTGCGTATTGGTACGTGCCGAACTGGCAACTGGCAAAAACTTTTTTAATTTAAAACATTTTTCGTTCTCCGAATGCGACGACAACGATATGGGGAATGTTGGGCATGGATCAGCCGTAGCCTGGCGCAGCGCATGCGTTGCATTTGATACGACCAAAAAAAGAAAAGAAAGAAAAGAGAAACGTGAATAAAAATAAGAGAAGGATGGAAAGGGAAGGAAAGGGAAGGGGCAAGAGGAAAGCGGAAAGAACAAAAACCAAAGTCGGCGTTAAAAAATGCGTGCCGCCGCGAGCTGTAAAGTTAATTTACAAACGAAACATTCGAACTTTTGTGGGAGGGGATGACAAGGGGGGCGCTGTGGGGTTCGGCATTGGGTTCGGGATGTGGTCCTGTTGGTCGTCTGGCAGCAACCACAGAAGCGACGGCTGCGGCATAATAAATGCGAACATAACTCTGAATGCTGCGATTCCTTCTCAGGATTCAGGATCCCGAATCCTTGCTGTCCCAAGAGTTGTGGTTCTTTATTGTATGTGGGGGGCAGGAGACTAGGAATTCCCATTTCTGCGGCTATTTGCCCCACTGTGGCCAGTGCAGTGGGTGTGTGGCTGTGTGGCTGTGTGACTGTGTGGTGTTGGTTGTGGAAATCGACGGCAAATGTTATTGAAAAGAGCTTCTCATATTTCAAAAGGGACAATCACGCGTATGACAGCCGCGAGCTGTCAGTGCTGTCCGGCAGCCTCCCCCGCCTATATACAGAGCATCCGCAGCTCTTCCTCAGCTCTGCCTGCAGGGCCTGCTGGCGTTTTTATTATTATAAGCCATGCTGTGCATATTATATTACCCCACAAAAACTGTTAGCACATGCTTTGGGGCATGCACCCAGAGATGGGTCTCTTTCGGGGTGTGTGGAAGGTTTGTGGCTGTGGCCCAATTGTCACTTATAAATTGACATTTAAAATGTTTTGCTTCGTTTTTATGCTGCATGGAAAGCATGCAAAGAGGGTGAAATTTCAACAGGAAACATAACCCTCTTCTAGGGTTCGATTCGCCAAAGTAAACAGAAGAAATGTGCCGCACTTTTGCGTAGTTTTCGAGCAGTTTGAGGCTAGTGCGAACGCCTGGCCAATTGCCAGTTAAATTGAGCTCATTAATGGCTGTGTTTGGGTAAACACTATTTGCGCCGGGGATTTAATATCATTCAACAATAGGGGAAAAAACACAACTGTCCGTCCTGTACGTGACTTTCGCACTTCAATTATTTATAATTGCATAATGTTTACTCTGTTAAATGCGCTACTCTCTCTCCGGTGCGGTGCGCTCTCTGTGTTTAAATTTAATTGAAACTTTTAATTGCATTTATTTCCAAACCAAAACAAAAACAAACAACAACAAAAAAAGCGGCTGGTTGGCCGGAAAAAATGATGCGAAAATCGTGGAATCAAAGCGGAGAATATTTTTGCATTGAGAATGCACCACAGCGGACGGCAATTAAGGACACAACAAAAGAGCTATCACACACACAATGTCCAAGGATAAACACTTGCAGCCGCTTGCTGCAAGTGCAACTGATGCTGCCAGCCTGCCTGCAATTTGATTGTGCAACAATTTGCTGCCTGGCCAAAAGGAACGAAAAAGTAGAAAAGAACTTTACTGTGGAAACTGTTGCATAATGAAACAATATTTACCTTCGTTAGCACTCGAAATAGTTTTCAATTTTCTTATGCAGCCACCCAGGCACCCTTCGGGCGCCCACCACCCCCGCTTTAGTTCCGACTTTCCGCCTTTCCGCCCTTTCAGTCCATTCTGTTCTGCCTTGTGCCTCCTGTCATTGAAGCCAACGAACCGTGTGGCTGGCAAAATGTTCAACTTAAACTTAAATTTTAACTAAATTTGCTCAGCGGCAAAGAAAAATGTTTTACCGACACAGAAAAAATAAAATAGGAAAAATAAAATGACGAGGCAGAGAAACCGTAGGAGCAAAACCCCGAAGCGAAAATATGGCAAAACTATATGCAAATGATGGCAGCAGCCAAAGGCAGGCCAAAAGTAGCAAGCAGGCAGGCAGCACTGCCAGCAGAAGCCACTCACCCAACTTGGCAGTCAAATTTCCTTAACAAGCTTTTGGCCTAATCAAATAGCAACCCGACAGTGGCAACCCTTTCTGGCCGCTGTCGCTGCCTCCCCCCCCCCCCCCCCCCCCCCCCCCCCCACAGACATCTTTGCTAAAGACGCTTGACAGCCAATTGTCTTATGTGGCATGCAAATTTTTTACATGCACACACACACAGACGAAGGCCAGTTCCTGTGTCTGCCAAGAAAATTGGGAAAAATTAAAACTATAAACTATGTTTTCAAATGGAGAAGCGGAGCGGCTGGAAGGGCATGTGCTTCGGTCCTGCCATTGTCCTTGGGTTATTGCCTTTATAATGGAGCCGAGACGGGTACGGGTCTCTGGGATGCCTATGCATATGCATAAGTGGCCGAGCTACTTTGACACAATCTTGTTCAAACATTTGAGTTTCGTGCTGCTTGGTTGCTGCCTTCGTGGGCAGAATTTGCGGTTTGCCTTGGACTTGTAGGCAAGGGTGGGTATTGTACATAGTACATACATTTTATGTACTCTGGTATTTAAGTTCTTAAAAAGGATGCAAATAAAACACCCAAATAATGCCTGACTTTCAGAGTGACTTTCGATGGAAATGTGCTGACAAAAACATAATTCGGAGTAATCCCACCTAAGCATTCAGAAATCACTTCTCGAAATACAATTTTTCGGAGATTCTTGGAGTACAATTTTTCCAGAACACAATTTTTGATAGTGATCATTTTTTTCGGAGTTCCCATACTCAAAAGTTTTCGGAGTATTTTCGGAATTATAATTTTCGGAGTAACCATTTTCGGAGCTCTTCTCATTGAGCGCACAACCCAAACTCAAATGATTTCCATAGCTCTTCAGTTTATTTGCTTGCAGTAAATATCCAATTTATAGTTTTCGGAGTAACAATTTTGGCATAGTTGCTGCACCACCCCTTGCATTGGGTGTATGCGCCACGAAAAGTTTAGTTTTCAATATCATTGCTGCCATGTTGCAACAACTACGCGCCAAAGATGGAAACTGTTTTGTCAAAGTTGTCGTCAGATCGTCATCCTCCGCAGCGCAGCGCAGCGCAGCGCACACACGACACACGACACATCGTCAAAGTCATCGCCACCGAGGGGCGGGGCGGTGCATGCAACTCCGGGACGGGGGGGGGGATACACATTCCCAAATTACGTATTGCTTGTAAAAGGCAAAAAAGTTGTTCATAACTTTTCATAAGTTACGCTTATTTATACGAGACCACAAATTTTGTACTTTGCATTTTCTTTATTTCTTTCAACATTTTCCAGCAGTGCTTCGGTTGCTGCCACCCACTCCCCCTACTACACCCACTCTTCGCTCCTTTTGGCATTTTCCATCATCCTTTCATTCCCTTTTTGCGCTCTCGCTCTGTGGCACTTTTTTTTTTGGCGTAGGAAATTGAAACTTTGCTACTATTTTGCATAATTTTCTTATGCAGAGAGGAATCATCCTCTGCGCTCTGCGCTCTGCACTCTGCACTCCTCTTCCTTCCACACAGAGCGGAGTGCATACAATTGAAGTTGAGGCAGAGAGACTGTGAGACTGAGAGAGAGAGAGAGAGAGAGACACTGAGTAGAAGGGAAGATGTCGAAGCCTTGCCAAGAGGAAATGTCGCTGCGGTTGTGTGTGTGGCAAAGCCAACTAAATTTAGTATTTACTTACCACATTCTTGGCGGGAGCAACGCAGCTCGCTGCATTTCCATATGGACAGAGAACCTTTGGATATACTTTGGGAATACTTTCTGCCTGCTTGCTTGCTTCTTTTTGTGTTGGGTGGCAGCATCTCTCCTGGTAATTACATTTCCTTGGCCCGCTCTTGGCCGCTGTAAAGCATTTGCAGACCGCACTGAAAGTGTCGCTGATGCACTGCCAAAAATGCACTCACACAGATGACTTACTGTCTCCACACACTTCTCTTTCCGCTCTGTTTTTCCCCACTGAAGACAAATGGCTGCTGCAAGAGGAAAAGCTTCTGCTGGACATGAATTAATTGCAAAGCTCAAGGCGCTAGAATCTAGAATCTAGAATCAGCTTACAAATCACAGGGCTCATAAGTCAATATGCCAAATGCCAAAAATGCCCAAAAATATTTGCCAGACGTCGATAAAGTATTTATGGAGGGGCAGGCAGTACCCCCCTGCGCCATGCCCCTTGCCCATCCACATGGCTGGTCTGTGCTCTGGAATTAATTGAAAGGCTTTTTGTTTGTTTTGTTTGTGCTCGTCGACGTTTCGATGCTACGTTTTCGTCGTGATAAATTAATGTGTCGATTGTATGTCGAGGATTAAAAGTAAATCCTCCAGAGAATGCTCTCGCTCTTTTGTTTTTGGGGTGTAGCTCTCGTGGATTATGCACATGTTTACAGGGTTTTAGTTATTTATTATCTCTGTGGGCCTGCCGGACTTGGACACGGGACTCTGGCAGCTTTATTAGCTATGCAGTTTGTTGCTGTAACAGAATTATTGTGAATTATTAATGACGGAAGCTGTAGCTGTTGTTGTACCGAAATGTTATGGGCAATTGTTCGCCTGAGGGGAGGGGAGAGAGAGAGGCTACACGAGAAATACAAGGACCCTGAGGCTGCTTCACTGCTAGATGTAATACCAAAAACTTTCGCTGTGAGGTGAGTGGAAAGGAAAACATTTTGGCTCCCCAACTGCAACAACAACAACAAGAAGAACTCCACTAATCACATTTTGCCCAGCCCGGCAGTTCCGTTTTTGTTGTGTTTCCTGGCAACAAATTAAATAATTGGCATGACAACATCATGACAATGAAATCGACATGGAGCAACTACATATACATGTAGAAATACATACAAATACATAGTTAAAGGCGTGGCCAATATAAATGTGAAGTGATGTGTTCCCGCCTCTCCTCCCTCTTGCCCCCCCGATCCACCCAAAAAGCACTCTGAAGCACTCTCGATGGCAACTACTCGACAGCAATTTCATTAGACGTGAAGCTCTCTGTGTTTGTGTGTGTGTGCCGTGTCCTCTTGTACCATGTCCTTATGTCCGTGTCGGAGTCTGAGTCTGAAACCAAGAGCGTGTCCCGTGTCCCAGTCATTGTCATCAATGTGGCAATGCCTGCCTGCCTGCCTGCCTGCCTGGCGGTCCCTGTGTGGCATTACAAACAAAACTACTTAACTTACCGCAATTACATGTTATCGTCAATTGATTGTTCAACATTTTGTTTTACTAACAACATGCATCAAAGCTGCAAAGAGCGAGAGGGAGAGGCTGGGAGAAAAGATCTACCGATCTCCGCAGTATTTTGAAATGTTTGCTTTTGGCTTGAGGCGGTTAGCCACTTCCTCATCAGCGGCAAACTAATTAAAATTGTGGAGGCCGTCGACTCGCTTAATGCATAATTACACACACAATTTTCATGGAAATGTGTTCCGAGGGGTGTCGGCTGTGTCGTTGCAAGGTGCGAGAGGTATCACAATTAGAGGCAAAACATACAGGCACACCGGTGCAGCAGCTGCTGGCTACAAGACTCTTCAGAGGGAGAGGCTTCCCAGGCATCCCTGCATGGGGATGGGGATGGGGATGGGGTTGGTGCTCCTCGTTCTTGTCAAGTGCCGTTTGATTTGCCGCTCGAGTTAGTTTTTGCACATGCTGCCCGCCTGCCCGCCTGCCTCTGCCGCACTTGTTTATAAGTTCTCTAATTAATTTTTAAGTGCCACTGCTAACTGCCTGAAGGACATGGCAGGCTGCAGCCTGGCAGCCTGGCAGCCTGGCAGCTCTCGAACTTCCAAGGTTCCAACGCCACTCCAGCCGGCAGTCAGCTGTGGCTAAATGCTGCAGCTACAGCGAGAGAAAAAAACCAGCAGTGCACAGTGCACATGTGTGATTTGCTGGCCATAATGAAATTATTCCTCTTTGTTGTTTGGCCCCAGACTCTCAGACTCAACGTTGAGAGAGCGACCAACGCGTAGCCTTGCGATTTTCTCAACTTTAATGAGAATTTATTAGCATGGAAATCCAGTCGATGCTGCCATTCCAGTTAGACGCTGGCAAATCTGTTTAACTATTCATGAAAATTCTGTGGCCTTTGATGAGTGCCACAAAGATAGGGAGAGAGAAATGAAGTTAATCAATTAGAATATGTGGCTTCCGTTTCGCAGATACCGAAAAGAGCAGCAGTTGGAGCACAGGGCCAAAACAACAAAGTCAATTACATGCTCGTAATATCTGTGGCAGATGCTCTCGGCATCTCTGGTTCTGGCTCTGCCTTTGGCTCTGTTTCTCTGGCTGTGTGCTCCTCCTGCCTCCCCTGATGTGTGCCTCATGTTTTGCGCTCCTTGTTGTTGCTGCTATCTGTGCATGTTGTTTTTGTTATTAAGAAATAATCTACTTGTAAAATCTTAATTAAAGTTATTATAAATATGTATGAAGCAGGCAGGCAGGCAGGCAAGAGGCAGCAAGGCAGTAGAAGCAACAGTCATGTCTCACGCGTGTGTGCGCCTCACACACACACACATTAACAGAAGCAGAAAATATGGCGCTACGGATACCCTAACAAATACGCTTTGGCCTAGAGTAAATTTCCGTAGGATTTTCCTGACAAATATTAAACGTTTTTTGTTGATTTAGATGGAGCATGGATCAATGTTTGCTGTGCACTTTTGAGAGCTCCTTTTTGGCTCATACCTGACACATAGAAGAAAGTAGTTGTGGAACTTCAATCTCTTGTGGTTTCTTCTACTCCCAAGCCTCTGCTCGACTGCCTAATACCCTCTATCTCTCTCAGTTAGCGCTTTCTCCCAGCTATATATATTTGCTGTACATTTGTGTTTGGTCTGCTGTCTGGCTGGCTGTCTGTTTTGTTTGTTTGCCCATCCGCCCGCCCACTTTTTGTGCCCTTGGCTCCACTTTCGACGTTAAATTGCGCAGCTGTTTGCTTTTCACTTTGTGTGTGTGTGTGTGTGTGTGTGTACAGGGCGACCCTCGCAGCCACCCTGGCAGGAGGGAGCAGGGGCAGCAAGTGGCATCAAAAGTATTTGCGCTTTATTATGACAACTGACATTAGTTTGTTTGATATTTGTGTTGCTGCTGCTACTGCCTGCCAGCCCCACTTTTCCCATGCGATAAGATTTAATTGAGTTGGCGGAAAAAGTTGAAGTGCGGGGCAGGGGCCGGGGCAGGGGCAGGGGCAGTCGGAGGTTGCCTGCGGGAATTGTGGGAAAAGTCAAGTGTGCCGCAGATTTGCTACGAGTCTCTGTATGTGTGCGCCCTCTCTGCTCCCTGTGTTTGTTTTCCACTCTCAGTTTTCAATGATCTCTCGCCTTGTGCTTTTGAAGTCTTCACACATAAAAAAGGGCCCAAGCACCCGACCCCTAGGGGTTACATGGGGTTAAATATGTTAATCTGCAAGCAAAGAGAGCAAAAAGCAAGGAGAAAATAGAAGTTGAAGTAGTGGAAGTGCACAACTAATCAACTGCAGAAAGAGAGCAGAAGAAGTCGCTTTTGGAATCTCCGATTCAGAATCAAATTCAGAATCTGATTCTGGGGCTGTCGCTTCAGCGAATTGAAAAAGTTTGCGCGCAGAGCGACAATTTTTTAATGAAATAAATTAAAAAAGCTGTCAACTGGCTGTAAGTTTATATTAGGAATGATAAAACGAAAGACGAGAGAGCGGGAGGGAGAGGGAGAGCGCCCAGAAAGAGTGCAGAAATATGCTCAAGTGTTGAGTTACGCTAAATGGATTTCCACTCTCGCTGCAGGGCGGAGGGGGCTGGAAAAATATGTAAACTACTTCCACAAAGCAGCTAAACTGTCAGCAACGGAGCAGCGAGCACTCTGACAAAGGAAAGACTCTACGAAGTGAGAAACCCGTGGAAATGCCATGAAATTCGATTAGCAACAAGCCATTAAAAGAGAGGGGAGAGAGCGAGGGAGGAGAGTCGCCAGCAGTTAAACATTTTAAAATTTATAAGATGCCAAAAAGTTGGACTGTAAGTTCTTTGTTGAATTAATTACGGAAAAAACTGCTGCAGGATGACTAAAGGAAGCGACAGCGAAGAAGGAGCTAACAATAAGTGATGTATAAAGGGAGAAAATTCGAATAGAATTAATGGGATAAGCACACAGCACACACATATGTACAGGCTAGAGCTCATAATTTTCCAGAAAATTAATTAAGTGCCCGCCATGAAACACTCGAATATATTGTAGATTTAAGCAAGCAGCAAACAGCAATTTGTCTTTGCTGATGTGCCCAGGCAGAAGGAGTGTTTCTCTGCCTGTGCTGGAGGTGTCCTTGGTCTTTGATCTACTGCCAGGACTGGGGGCATGTGTTGTTCAACTCCCCATTCGAGTGCTTTCTAATACAAGTTATAATCCAATGTCTACATATGTAAATAGGCAAAGTTTTCTGTGCACACAGCGCACACTCGCGCTCTCTCCCCCCCCCGCAAAAGTGGCTGTAATTAAAGTTTTACACTTGGCAACTTTTCAGCGTTTTCAGCGTGTTTTCTGTGCTTTAGATTGCCATCAACTTTTGTTTTTTAGTTTTTCTACAATAATGCACACACACACACACGTAGTAGCTGTAGCTGTAGTTGGCAGGACGCACATAAAACTTTTCGCTTATCGTTGCGGCAAAATGTTAATATTTGTTTGAAATGTTTCTCTCTATCGCATGTGCGCGCTCTCTCTCTCTCTCTCTCTCTCTCTCTGTTCCGTTGTCTCTTTCTGAATGGAAACCACACAAAATGGTAATTATAAGAGCCAGCACCCCAAACCCCCCCTCTAGCCATAGATTTTGGGCTGCTGCTATTCTGTCGTTCAACGGTGCGTATGATTATTATTGTAATAATTACAAGGCACAATCTCTCACTATTTGTAATGGCAGGCGATATTTTTCGGCATTACTAATGTTGCCTAAGCCATAGCGCCCTCCCTCTGCCTCCCGCCTGTTCTATGATATCTTCTCTTTGTGCTATGCTCGAGGGCTGCTGCCTGCCTCTGCGTTGGGTTACCCCTTCTTCCGCACGGCTCCTGGTTTTAAGCGTTTTTGCCTTTATGTAGATATAATTTTATATGCATGCATGTTTGAGGAGCCATGAACAAGGCAGAGCGCAGCAGCCAGCAGCCAGCAGCCAGAACCCAAGTTCATTTTACATTTCAAAAGCGCCTTTTGTTATCCCACCTAACTACCTACACCCACTTGGTCTGCCCAACGTTCCTGCTCGTTCCTCTCCGTTTTCACATTTGTTTTTATGCATTTCTTTATGCTCTTTAGCATTTCCATTTATTGTTGTTTTTAATATTCTTTTGTTGGGGATTAAGTATTTATTATCATACGCACCAAGAATTTCCGACAAGAACACAGAAAAAAAAAGCCATATGTGTGTGGGTGTGTGTGTAAATTGCTCTCTCTCTCTCTCTCTCTGTTGCGCTCTCTCGCTCTTTCTTGGCCCCTCTGTTGGCAATAGTTTTTCATGCACTTTCCTTGTTGTTGACTGCCATAAGTAGTTCTCTCTACAGCGCTGTCTTCCTCTCACTCTTGGATACGCAGAGAAACGAAGAGGATTGCAGGGTATTACGCATGGAACGCACTCCACAAATGGTCTACCTGCAGTATAAACCCACCAAAAAATCCAATAAAAAATATTTCTATAAATAAATTTCTTTGTTTCGAAGCGTTTTTCCATTTCCAGGGCATCCCTTGTTCGTTCTATCAGTTATGCTTTCTTCTGTCGAATGCTAGTTTGTGTGTGTGTGTGTGTGTGTGTGTGTGTGTCCATGTGGTCTGTTTGTGTGTTTAGATTGCCTTTACAATGGAAAAGTGCTTGCCATTTCTCCACACTCCAGAAACTCCACGCCCAGAATCCATCCTCTAGCTGTAAGCATTTTCCCTTTACTCTCCCTATTGCTCGCTCCCTTGCTCCTTCGCTCGTTGTGCACTTTCCTAGCTCTAAAATATGTTTTATTATCGTGTAACTGGCTTGTTGTACTTTTATGTAGTATTTTTTACATTCATATATGCAATTGCGGTTCTATTGCTTAGACTTTCCATCTCCCTCCGCTCGCTCTTTCCCCTGTGTCTGTGTCTCCGTTTTATTTGCTTCTGTTTTTTTTTGTTGTTGCCAAAGTTCCTTGTTGAATTTTGTTGCCAAAGCTGATTAAGGTTTGCTAAATAAATTTTAATGATTGTTGCAAAATACACAAGGAAATTCTAATGCATGAATATTACATTAGGCAATGCCCAGGGTGGAATTAGTTTATATTTAATAAATATTCCCTGACCTGACCCACTTTTGGACTGCAAAAAGATGGAAAGCTGGAAAACCCCCCGTATACCAATCGTTGGAGTTTTTGTAATGTTTTTCGTTGAACAAAAGCCTCTGGAATTCTTTATTATTCTGATATAATCTAATAGTCTGGTTATTTTGTTGTTTTTTTGTTGTTGCTTGTTTATCAATGTTGATTTTAATTATTTGCGGCGTAAATTTGCAGCACATTCCATTAAAATTGACCGCTCGGAGGCGGCTATAACGTCAGGGTTATTGGCCGCAGGCAGGCCGAAGCACTCAATTTGCATATGGTGGCGGGGGTCTGGGCATGGGCTTCAATGGCGTTGGAAAGGCGCTGACGAGCAGCCCCGGACGTGGCTCAATGTAACGGAAAATTGCATGGCAAAAATAAAAACAACAAAAAACATATATGCGTATACTCTCGTACAATATATCTCGTAGAATGACAAACTTGTCATAAAAAAAAAGAACGAACGAACGAACGAAAGGCAAATACATTAAGGCTCTGTCGTTGTCGCTTCTGGCTGCTGCTGGCGACAAAGTAATTTTACAATGCTGACACATTTTATGTTTATTAAATCAGTGGCACGGCCATGGAACCATGAATCCATTGGATATCCTGACTGACCGACCGACCGACCGCCTGGCAGTCCGGGAGGGTCGAGAAGCTGAACCCCAATTTGTGCATGCTTCATTTGATTAAACATTTATGCTCGATGGCCAGAGAGGGGGAGGAGAAGGAGGAGCAGCAGGTCAGGAGAGGATGCGGAATCATTCCATATGATTTACCCAGCAAGTTCATTGGTCAAGCTGTGTGGCAGTGTGGCAGAGGCTCACTGCAGGCGGCAAGTGTTGCAAAAGCAAAATCTAGTGACCCGAAAATTAATTGATTGGAAAATAATGTTTCATGCATCTATTGATTCATGCTGCCACGCCCCAAACCACGCTCCCGCCCCCCTCCCGCTGCCACACATGTGACCCTATCCGACCCATTCGTATCCGTATATTGTGTGTCGGGCCCTCGACTTGATTTCTGCAACACACAAAACAATGTTTTTGGGGCGCCGCATTTTGTATTTGCAGCGGGGCAGTGTGGCGTGTGGCGTGTGGGGACTTGGACTTGTGTGGCCTTGTCTTTGGGCCATGGCTGGACTGGACTGCCCGGACTGCCTGCTGCCTGCTGCCTGCTGCTTCCTGACTGGATTGTTATTTTCAATTTGGTTTCCGGTCAAAAGTCCAGCTGAATATTGATCTATTTTTGGCTTTTTGCTACTCATCATTATGTTGCTCTCTCTCGCTCTAGCGTGCTGTGTGTGTGTGTGTGTGTGTGTGTGTGGGTTTTATGCAAAATCCATATTCAATTTGGCAGCTGAACATCTGTGCAAATATCAAATATTGACTACGAACACTGGAGTACTCCCTACAGCCAAGCGGAATACAGCTACCAGATACAGCCTCATCCTGCAGC
The DNA here is from genome assembly GCF_900245975.1 of Drosophila guanche. Classification (NCBI taxonomy): domain Eukaryota; kingdom Metazoa; phylum Arthropoda; class Insecta; order Diptera; family Drosophilidae; genus Drosophila; species Drosophila guanche. The sequence goes on along the minus strand of NW_022995743.1, from coordinate 1,669,884 downwards.
TTATGTCCATCCTCGGGTGCTGTCCCCTGACGAGTTGTGCAGTCCAAGTTGCCTTTACATTAAATTGCAATTATAAACGAAATTTATTTGCTCTCTGCCATATGGCCAGAAGAATGGCTGTACGTACGTGTGTGTGTGTGTGTCTGTGGGTGTGTGCTTACTTTATTGTTTTTATAAATTACTCTTCTGCCGTGCAACGGATTATTAAAATGTTAGACTTCTTAGCATGCAAACCCCCTTGAGGGCGGGGACTTCGAATCAATTGAGTTCACAGCTGCCGCTGCCGCTGCTGCTGCTACTTTACATAATGTTAACTTAACAGACACGAAAGCTTTCAGTCACTGTTAGCTAGAGCAGAGCAGAAGCTACTGCCGGGCTGGTTGTTCTCTCTTTGCTTGCGCCGTAAATGTTTCTCTTAAATTAGGCAACCAAAAGCTGCTATCGGAATGCACAAGAAAGAGTTGAATCAAACTCTGGCTTGGAGTCTACCAAAATATTGACTAATTGCAGGATACAAAGTTCTCCATCATTCATTCATTCCAACTGGCACTACATTCCCCCTACAACAGGCACTCCATAACTCACTGTGTGTCTGCCTGTGTGTTTAGTGGCCAATCAGGCAGAATGACAGGCGCAATAACAAAAGTGATTCCAAAAACAAAAACCAAAATAAAACGAAATATTAATCCCACAAGCGGAATAGACCACAGAATGCTCCACAGTTATGAGAAAATATTTCTGTGGATCGGCAGAGTACAAGCCACGAGTATAAGCCACTCCTTCAAAAAGAGAGCCACCACACACACACACACACACACGTGAGTGTTTGCTTGTGTCTTTGCCACACACTCCCCACCGTTGCGGATTAATATGGATTTATGAGCCAGAGATATTGTTTTTCCTTCGAGTCACAATTGTGATTCAAGCAAATCCCCTCCCCTCCCCGTCCCGGCCAGCGTCTGTCGAGATTAATGCCGGATATGTTTATTATTTGCGGACCGAGAAAATAATGCCACATCACGCTTATTTGGTTGTGCCCGAGAGCTTGCCCCACATGCCACGACTGCTTGGGGTTGGGGTTCTGGTAAATTCAATTTTCTCCACGAGGCAGCTAAAAGATTTCAATTTATAATGAAATTGAGTTGGTAATAGCCCGAGCAGAGAGTGGCCACTCGGACCTGGGGAGGACAAAGCCTGTGTGCCGCTCTCCCTGCCCCAAATCAACGTCTGCCGCCTCAACCTCTGACTCTGCCACCATCTCTGCCTCATAATTGAAATCATGGCAAGTGAAAAAGGGCTAAAAGGTTCAACTCTCAGAGTCCACGCGAGAGAGAAAAGGCCTCCACCAATAAAGTAATTAGGGGCTCAGTGTCCGAAAAATTTGTTACATCAAAGGGCAAAGGGCAGGAGAAGCTCTAATGCTGCCCCCGCCACCACCGCCAACGCGGTGGGGTCTTGTGACAGAATATAGATGGACATTTTCTGTCTTTTGTGTGTAAACTTTTTAGGGCCGCAATTTTGATAGGATCTGCGCTGGCAGACGGCTGGCGGATTGAAATTTCTTCAACTTTTTCGTGTCTTAATTCCCTTTCAAATGTTAGTTCTTTCACACTACCCCAAAGCGCGCGATTGTGTCCTTAAATATATATTAAATATTTCCACAGTTCTAGCAGCTGAACGAAACTCGTTGCTGGCGATGTTTATTTGCCATCAAGCGATACACGACACGGAGGACACGCACTCGAAAAAAGATCAAAGATAAATTTCCAATTTTTTGGCTCATGTGTGCGGATGGGGATGGACGAGGGGGTCGAGTGGTGGCATGCCTCATCAAACGCTTCAGAAATTCACCGACAAAATGCCACAGTCATTGGTGGTGGTGGTGGTGGTGGTGGTGGTGGTGTGGGGCGGACTGCGGCACCACTCGACTCTCCTCGACACGACTCGACTCGCATGAAAAGCTTTTTGCTATTATATGGCGCTCATTGTGGCGCGCTTGTTGCTATTATTGTTGACTTGACTGTTATTGTAACGCCGCATAGACGACACTTTAACAATGTTTTCCATGCGCTACCAAGGGGTAGCATGATTCTGGGGTTTAGTTTGTGAAGAGCTGCAGCTTGGAGGATATGAAATATTGGCGAATCGTTACATTTATTTTATAATGAAACTATGACAAGTTCGTTTGCATTGTTAGTTACTTTTCAGGCAGAGTATCTAAAACATCTGCCATTCGTTTATGGTCATGGGATCGTGGCTACCCGTTGGCGTTTTTTTCGGCTCTCGTTTCAGGGCTGACAGCTCCAGCTCCTCTGTTGTTGTGGCATCGCAAACACTCGACTGTGGCACAATGCACACGGTCAAATGAACGTGCAGCAGGCAGCGGACAAAAATATAGTATATCCCGGAGACTCTCTCGGCCACTCAATGACGAACACTTGACAGCTTTTGCCCCAACAACGGGCGGGGTGTGGGCTGTGGAACAGGAGGAACAGCAACGATGGCAACGAATGTAGCGAATGGCCATGGCAATCCCACTACCAATGGACTGACATCAGCTGCAATTAACTGTGGACCCCTAACAGCAAATGATGACAATTATTTCTTGGATTTTTTATATGCCGAATGAGTGGGTGGATGGAAAGAGTACACGTATTTGCTTTGAAGTTTGCTCCCACAGCTCCAGTGAGCTCAAAGTCATTAGTTGAGTAGCCAGCCCCCTTCTCTCAGATTCACACAATGCTATAAATATAGAGAAAAAATAAGTAACAGCTCACGGAAACAGGAAACTCGAGTAGCTGTGGACGAGCTGCATTGTACCTGGTAAACAGTCGGGAAGTGTGGCCCATAATTCGAGTAAATCCAACAACAACAATTTTCCAGATGTAAAAAGAGATATCAAAAATAAGTGGGGAGCAGAGAGAGAGACAGAGACAGAGAGTAACGATGGATCAGCTCTATTTTTGTTGCAGCCGAGACGAAATTATGAGTAGCCGAGAGACGGCAGATCGCATTTGTCTCTCTTTATGGCTGCTTTCAACGGCAGCCAACGGAAATGACAAAAACAATTGTCCAACTGTAAGAAAAGAAAGAGCGGGGGGAAAAGAGCGTAGAGAATGGATCAGCCTGCTACCTGCTCCATTTGCAGTGTCAATGAGGCGAAATTATGAGTCGTTGTCTCTCCCCTTACGATCGTGCAAGCGAACCCTTTTTTCGGCATTCTCGCCTTGTGCTTGCATTCGCAAAGTGTCAGAGCAAAACAAAACACTTGGAGTGGGGAACTAAAAGTAAGAAGTAACCAAACGGTAAACTGGATAACTTTTGTACTTTGACTTCGTTCGTTCTGTTGTCTCTACTTAAACACACACTTTTGCATGTTTTTTCCTTCCTCTTGCATAGATTTGAGTCAAGAAATACACCCTAGAACTGCCCTGTAAGTACTGAAATTCGACTTTTCATTCGCTTTAAATTGTAGCCCCTCTGCTCCAATTCCAATTCCCATTTTCCATTCGCTTCAAAGGCCATTTGTTTTTTATCTCTTGGCTAATTAGTTTTATAATTATGATTTTGGGCCATGCAATTTATTGTGATGTATGCCGGACACAGTCGCTGTCTCTCTGCCCACTCCGTTCCGTTCCGTTCCGATCCGTTCCAGGGCCGGGCCGCCTGTTATGTCCTTAGACTGACAATTGCATAGTCCAGCGAACAATTTGTTTCGCCTGCTGCCTGCTGCCTGCTCTTTGCCATAGATTGTGCCTGGCACTTGGTTTTGTCTCTCTGTGCGTGTGTGTGTCCGCCACATGGGCGACAGAGAGAAGAAGGACTCAGGACCAAGGACCTTTTCGCAACCAAATATAAATTCCTGCCCACTCAAGCGTAGACAATGTAATGTAATTTTTTAAAAAGCATTTTCTTTTGCTTCTGCTATCTCCCAACTGTACATATGTACAAGCAGCCAGATATGTAGATGGATGGATGTACATAGAGATCTATAAATACTCGGGTAAAAAGTTGTCGGCAGGGTGTGGGGTCTACAGGGGGGTATTGTTTATCAGTGTCAGGACAGAGAGTCAGTCGTCGGCAGTCGCCCCGTCAAAATCCCAGTGTCAACATAAACAGCAGCCGAATTTGTATTTGAATTTATGACACTGTCCTCTGGACGGACTCCTCTCTGCCAGTCTCTGACACCTCGATAGTGCCACAGGCAGTGGGCAAAAAGTGTCGCCAGTTCGACGCTGCCACTGGACGAGGCGGAATCGGGGCAGGGAGGGGCACACAAAAAACAAAAAGATGGAAAAGAAAAACTTTAAAGCCATTTTTCGGCGTATCGCCTTGCAGTTTCCACACTTTCTTTTGCTTTCCCTTCCCTTAGTAGTTCCCCCTGCTACCCCTGTTCCCACTACATTGCCAGGATATTATTTCATTTTTTTCTTGGCACTTGGTTGCCTGATAAGACTTTGACTTTTGCTTGGTTAGTTTTTTGCAAAGTTTTTTTTTGCTGTTGTTGGAACGGGCTTTGGAGCATATTGTTTTGCCTCAGCTTTTTATGGGGGCCAGGGCACAGCCAACAACAGCAGCAACATAATAATTTTGACACTTTTTCTTTTGTTCCGAAGCAGATTCGGAGTTGGCTATCGGAGATTGTGTGTGGCCCTGCCGTTGTTTTAGTTTCTGGCTGCTTGGAATGGTAATTGAGAGGCAGAAATCCGAATGGAAAGCACTCTCTGTTTGCAAATCGAGGGCACAATTAGGTTTTTCCTGGGTGCTGGCTTTATTCTTCTTGGTTCTTTATAGTTTAAAGACATGTTCCCCACATTTAAAGACTTTTCCTTGCAGCTGTTGGCATCCTCCCACTCACTGACACACAAATAGTCAGAAATTTATGGTTTCTACTCAAATTACTTGCATTATCTGCGCACTTTGCCATCAAATCTACTCGAATGTCACACAATATCCCTGGAAATACAATACATGCGAGACACAACTGTCAAGAGAGTCTTTGGGGGTGCTCTCGGTCTATTGACCCGAGACGACAAATTGCAGGAAAACCGTGAAATAAGTTGCCAACATATGGAAAAGGCGGACCAAGTTTCCATCTGCAACATTTTGTGTCTTATTAATGTATGAATGGTGACAGTGGGCAAGCGCTATGAGAGTGTGCTCCCCATGGAAGGTCCTGCTTAGTGTATGCCATAGCGAGTGCCTACTGTGACAGCCTCCAACGACGACCCGGGGAGATTTATTAGTTGGGCGTTAATCCCTGGCGGCCTAATACATCATTTCAATTTGTTGCAAGTCGTGTTGATTTGTTGTAGTTTCTAGCACGAGCTGCCTGAGGGTTTGTTGTGTGCGGGAGGCATAACTTTTCCGGTTTTTCCTCTCCCCCTCCCCCCCGTTGCGTAGAACTATTTCACTTATTTACTTTCATAACTTGCAAATTGTCAACTTATTGTTGAGCCGAAGGGGGAGGCAGCAGCTCCCGGCACAAAGACACAAGAAAGAAGACACCAAAGTAGACAAAATTCCTGAATCTTCGTTGGGTAAAAGTTTCCACCATTCCACGCAACTTCCCCCCCCTTAACCACCGCAGTTCCAACCGCTCTAAGGCGTTCCTGCGGGTAAGTGGCTTATTACTGGGAGGGGAACGGGCAGGAGAGGACGAGCTTCATCGGAATGGAATACTTTTTCCTAGGAAAATGATTGCCAGTCCTGCTGCTGCTCCTCTGTGGATTGTATATGTAATTTAATTACCTAAAAAGTCCCTCCACTACTGCGGCTACTGGCAGTGATTTATATTGACAGCTTGGCCCGAAAGGTCTTAACTGAAGTGTAGCGAGAGGGAGATACAGAGAGAAAGAGAGAGAGACATCTGGAGAGCCGTGAGCCTTCTCTGTGTCTTATGATTAATCGCAAAGTACTGCATTTTCTCTATGATTATTGAGAGATTTTTTGCCACTTAAGTTCACAGGTCGCAGGTCCTTGGCTCTCTAATCAACTCAATTAGTTGCGGACGTAATCGGAAGCGAAGGGAAGGGAGGGCCCTACCCGCTCTTCACAAATTACGAATGAGAGACCACAAGAGCCGCTTTAAGGGGGGGGGGGTGAGGCAAACTGATGTCAAATTTGCATTTTGGGAAAAGTATTTGCATATTATTCGGTTTTTGTCCAGCACACCAACACCAAAACACACCAACACACACATGCACGTGTTTTCGGATGTTTGCTGTTCCAGTTCCAGTTTCTGCTTCTGCTTTGGTTTTGGTTTCGCTGCGTCTCCCTTCGCTTCGCTTTGTTTTGTTTTTTTTTGCACCACCTTTTGTACCCTGTAGTTGCTGGTTACAAAGGGTATATTGTAGTCACGGGAATGCCCTGCTAGACATGCATTCCCCTGCCCTAACGAGAAACTGATATTTAGTAAAGAGAAAACTTTGATTTTGGCTTTATATATTTAGGTTTTACTTAGCTTCTCCGCATTTATAGGGTAATTTCTATTCCCCATTGATTTGTCCCTTTTTTTTTGTTTATTTTTATTTGGTTTTTGTGTTGTTTTCGCTTTTAATTTCCTTTTGCCGTGTGCTCTCTGGCTTCTGGCTGCTGGCTGCTTATTATTATGGCAAAACCCGAAGCCAAAACCAAAAGATATGTAGAAAGGGATGGCCATACATATAATGGAATGATATGGGTACCCTTGAGGGGGTGATGCTTGTGCGGGTGGGATGGGGGAACACTTTCGATCTCTGTCTGTGGCATTTGTATGATTAATGTGTTTACACAGGCCACGAGCTTTGCGGTCTCTCTGCCCCCGCCCCGCTGTTGATACGAAAGGGTTAAAAGGCGTAAACACACACAAGCACACAGTTACACAAACACATGCAGACATGTATGTGTGCCTGTACACATGTAAATTTAATGTTATTTATTCATTTATTATGCCATTTCTCCATGCCATTCTCCTGACAATCGACTTGCCATTCCCCCGCAGATGCCAACTGGAAACGATTGCGTTATAAAAAATGTTTTACTGCCTTGCCAGCCTCGGGTTGCCCCTTGTTAGCCCTTTCCGCCCCTTTTTGCCATCTCATTTGTTGGCTTTTGTAAACATTTTAATTAGCCAAAAGCAAAGAAAAACAAAATTTACTTCCACATCATTCGCCGCTCTTTCTGTCTCTCTGACTATGAGATACAAATGTATCTTATTGAGTGCCGACTATATGTGTATCTCTCTCTCATTCTGTGTGTGCCTGTGTGCAGTGTGCCTCTGGTCCATTTGACTTCATTTTGGCGGCAAGATTCTTGCTGCTGTCGCATAATCTTCGGCGCGCTGTGTGTTAAGTGCCTGAAATTGAAATTTACGATTCCCCCACCAGCCAGCCAGCCAGGCAGCCAGTCACCTACCCCTCCCCAGCCCACCGCACCAAAAAGGGTAATACAAATAAATGTCCATAAAAGCTACTCAGTCGCAGAAAGAGAGTCGGAGCGGAGGAACAGCTGGACAGGACAGCAGAGAGTGAGAAAGAGCTGGGAGAGAGTGAGAGTTGAGGTAGATTTCTGCTCGTGTTTCAGGCAAAACAGCAACATTTTCCAATATGTATACGTACAGATGTAGAGATGTACATAAATTGCCATAAATAACAAAGTATTCACTTAGCCTGCATGCTTAGTTCACTTAGAGAGAGCGAGAGATCTCTGCCGCTCTGGGGGTCTCCGTGTCTCACTCTTAAATAACACTTTTGGTGCACTAATTCATTGATGTTATTTTGTTAACTGGTTTATAAGTGAACAAATGTCTATGAAAATGCATAGTTAGCATGAATTCATAGCCCATAAAAAAGTGCCCAAATATGCACAGTTTTAGTACGGAAAGATCCCCAATTTCAATTCTTTTCTAAGGCAAAAGTGTAAGTAAAATATGCTGTAAAAGCTATAGTAGCTGCCCAGCCACTTAAGATGCCATCAATCCACCATTGATACATCTGCAAATCCTTCGTTTTTCTAGAGGATATTCTCATTTCTTCGAGCACAAACCAAAGTCTACCGCTCTCCCTCTCCCTCTCCCTTTTCACTTAAATTCCAATATTCTCGCCACATATTCGAGTGGTACAGTGGTATTTGCACTCCCTCCCCCGCCCTTATTTATATTCAGGCTTTTATCTGCTGGCAGCTTAGTTTTAAATTATTTAAGTGGCATTGCCGCCTGCCTGCCAGTGAGCGCCCCCTTCGGGCAGGTGCCAATATTAAATAGTTGAAAGGAGCAGCAAATGGGAGGGAGTGAGCGCAGTCAGTTACAGGATACAGGTACACACGTGTGTCTCTGTGTGTGTGTGTGTGTGGTGATAAGCAGGCAACCCTTTTTGATTTGGCTTTGGATTTGCGGTTGCTGCCAGAGCAGAGCCGAGGCGAGCCGTGCCGCAGTTCTCCTCGTTAGTTATGCAATGGGATTGGGGGCACCTCCTGCGCTCCTGCTCGTCTCTCAGGGGGGACTGGGCGGTGTCTGCTTGAGGTTTATTTAAAAGGGCAGTGCCACAGGTTTGTGGGTTTTTCCAAGAGGAGGATGTGGGCAAGATGGGGTAGCGCAGGCAGAGCAGGGAGAGTGTGAGTGTTTTGGTTTTAATATGACACCTTGGCCGATGGTAATTTATCACCTCTACGGGGACATATGTATGTGCGGCAACGACCTTTGGGTGTGCGTCTCTCGGGGTGGGTGTGGGTGTGGGTGTGGGTGTGGGTTTTATAAACACTGAAGGGACACAGCAGACTAATCCCTGGAACCCAAGGAGTGACTTAAATGTGGGTCCACAAACTGATGCCGGCCCATAGATAATTAGAGCAGGGAAAGATTTATGCGTGCGTGTAAATGGCTTAAAGTGCCACAAAATAAATACACACAAAACAACAACAGAAGTCACCCAAAAAAATACACAAAAAAGGCACAGGCCCAACCGTAGTTAATGCAAACAAGTTGAGCGTCTAATTAAATCACAGCAACTAAATGCTGGGCAGGTGGGGGGAGCGGCTCAGGCGTGTCAAAAATGTGAAAGTTTACATCAATCTGAGCCGGGGACATCTGTTAATTAAGTTTATCCAGCGGATTGTGAACCCTTTTAGTGTGGCACCTTCATCATGTGCATAAATCCGGACACAATGGGCAGGGGGGAGGGATTAGTTTGCAAGGGGGAGGACTAGTTGCCAGCGGGGAGATTACTTTCTCAAAGAAGAGAAGAGAGCTTACATTTTATTTGCAATTCCGAAATATTTGCATTTTTGGGCCCGAGTGCAGTGCAACATTTTGGAGTATTTGCACAACACTCGAGTGGGGAATTCCATGGCCAAAAATATTATCCACTGGTCGTTGATGATGTTTAGCCTCTGGCTTTGCCCTGCCGCCTGCCTTCCTCCCTCCCACCGTTACGTTTTCTAACCAAAAATCAATGCAAATGCCAATGGCACTCGTGTGGGGTTTTTGCACTACAATTTTGCAAGGATTTTACGAGCATTATCGAGAATCAGTTAACAGGAGATATCCGCACCCCGAGCCACTGCTCTTGAGCCAAAATTATAAACGAATTTGTAGCCGTTTTGCTCTGTTTCGAGTGGGTTGGCCTGGGTCGGGGGGGTTGAATTTCATTTGATATGCGTGACATGTAGGAAGTTGCTTTGCCGGCGGTTGGCTTTTTGTGTGTGTGCGTGTGTGCGTGTGTGGGGAGACAAAGATGTTGTCCTGGCATCCTCTCATTGCCATCATCATCAGTGGCGGCAGCCAGGAGCAGGCAGCGACACTAGAGATCAAAGAACTTTGACAAGGCTCCGAATTAAGCCGAAAACCTATTTGCCACGTCTGCTCTAATGAGCCATAAAAACGTTGCCTAAACGGTAGTCTTCTCTCCACTCCTGAGCGACTCGACTCTTTTTGGGGCAACTTCTTAGCGCATTGCTAAGGTGACTGACAATACTGTTGAAATTATGCACAAAATTGTTGTTGGTTGGTTGGTTGGTGCTGCCTGCTCCTGGCACTGTCATGGCTACCGTCTCAGATATCAGCTTCAGACCCATAGCCCATAGTCAACGAAATATATGCAAAAAACTTCAGTTCTGCTAAATTCAATTCAACTTTGCTTTTTGTCGCTGCTACACTACCCTACAAAATGTATGCCAGTCGATGTGGCAGGTTCATGCGTGATGCAGAAGATGTAACTACATTTTGTATAATATTTAATACTATTTAAATAGTTCTGAAAGGGGTAAAGGGTGTGCCCCGTGTGTCCAAATTGTTTGCTAATGAAAGAACTTTGCAGGGAAGTGCTGTTAATTTCATGTAATTTTTGTAAGAAACTTCCACTGTTTGGGTCACTAAAATCTGCTTCAATTTGTCATAAATCTTCGCAGAATCACTTCCGTCCCTGGGTGCACTCCTAGTCGACTCTTGGCGCTCCTTTTTTTCTTTTTTTTTGTGCCTTATCCAAGTTGTGCTTTGGCCAAAGTTTTGTTATCGACTGCCGCAGCGGCGGCAGCGGCAGCGGCAGCAGCATCAGAAATAAAAAGCACAAATTATAAAGTAAAACATTATGTTAATACAACACTTTGTTTTGTTGTACTTCATATCTGAAATCCGCCACTACCTCCCTCCTGCTGCTGTGTCCTGTGCCCTGTCGAAAGTCGAACGGAACTTTTGGCATCTTCGACTGTCGACTCTGGGCGACTGGGCGGCGTCGCGGCGACAATAAATCAAAGTTTATAATATTAATTTTAAATTCAAAATGTGCCGCCGCGGTGGGGCATAAACTTTAAAGATCCACGCTGCCCCTTCTCAGCCGCTCGGCAAATTAAACAGAAAACTTTACCCAAAAACTTTTGCCAAACAACAACAAAAAAAAGTAAAGCAAAAGCAAAAGCAACAGCGTAACGGGAATGTAACCCCAACAACTGTTTTATTATTAACTTAATTTGCTGGTGCGCGGCCACAAAGCGACCAACTTAGGTTTTTTTTTTTGTTTGGCAGCAACAAAATAATGCAAAATAATACAAAATAAAATGTAATAAAATGGCAGTTGAAACAGAAACAACAAAAGAAATGCATAACGAAATGGCAGAGGCAGAGGCAGTGGCAGAGGGCAGAGGCCAAGGCAGAGCCGGCGACGGCGACCGAGCATAACGGCAAATGAAACTTGTTTGCTTGAGAAGCAGGAATTGAGCATTTTTATTAGCCGGTCCCCTCGAAAGTTTTTCTTTTGCCTTTGCTTTTCGTTTTTTTATTCGGCAGCAGCAACCGAAACCCCCTCGAACCACGAAAAGCAAACGAAAGAATCAATCCCTACGGCCAAGTCGGGAATTCTGAGTATTTTATTTATCAACTCACGCAGCCAGCAAGAAGACAGAGTGCGAGCGAGGGGCGGGGGCAGAAAAGGAAGAGCAAAAAAAGCGCACAAAAAAAAGGAAGCAAAAATCGGAATGGGAAAACTGCAACCTGAACAATTTCGAGAGAGAGAGAGAGAGAGATAGAGAGAGTTTCAATTCAACTTATGAAACAGCTCGCGGCCATATCGATTTCACGCTTGACGCTAAGAAAATTAACTTTGCCGAGAAGCAGCAGCAAGCAGCCCCCAAAGAACTCCAAGGAGAAACCAACAGCTGCAGGGCAGGGTATACACTGTAGAGGGGAAGGGAATGTAGCGAGCAACTCAATGCGTATGACACTGGAAGTTGTGGATGCTGGAGATGCTGGAGATGCTGGGGGCGCAGGCAGACACGGACTCCTCTCGGTGATTCCTAAGCCCTGCACGTACTGCGGGTCCAAATATTGTAAGTGATTTGGTGAAGTTCCAACCAAAAGGAGAGCAAAAAAAAAAAAAAGAAAAAGGGAAGCCCCGCACACACATGTGTCCGGGAAAAGGTGTACGCCGTACAGTGGCAGTGGCAACGTGCTTGTAATGTCGATTCAGTGCCGCCTAATTTGCTACAGTTCGAGTTTGAGGCGCTTGAGGCTGGAGGGTTGCGGCGCTTCGGGGTCTTCGGGTGTCTCGGCAATTTTCATAATTCACTCGATCTCCCACGCAGAACAGGCTGAGGTCTGGTCTGTGCTGGTCATTAGCCATCAGCCATACGCACTGGGCCCAAGCACTTTTAGCCAAAATGTCATTTGGCGCACGCTTTTCGCTCGCTCTATGTGCAGTTACAACTTCATTAGAGAGCGCCCTCCCTCCCTGTCCCACTCTGTCTCTCTCTACCCCTCTCTGCGCAATTACTGGGCTAAAACTTTTGACTTTGTCGCGTGAAATTCAATGAAAATGCCATTATTTGGACCAGCAACAGAATGAATGGCCATGAGGGTTGGGTGGGTGTGGTGCTGATGCCAGACAACAATGAGCTACAAGGCGCGACCACAACGGATTGCCCCATGCCCCATGCCCCATGCCCCATGGGCTCGCGTTGCAAATGTGCGAATAATGTTTATGGAAGAGCGGCACACAAATGGAGCTCTGAAGCAAACATTATCAGGCGAGTTGTGTCCATCCCTCCTGCTGTAATGTCACAAAAACTGGACACGGACACGGACACGGAATGGTGTGCTGCGGCTGGCCTGATATATTGACTGAGATTGTGGCATGCACCAACAACAGCACTCACTGCCTGTGTGGCAACTTTAAGTCTGCAGTCGGCAGAATGCAATCTTCATTTAGCGGCTGTCTGGCTGCTCTGTTATCCCATCATACAGCAAGCCAATTACATTTGCAGAGACAACGAGAGAGAGAGAGAGAGAGAGAGCCAGAAACAGGTGCCGCACTGCCACACCGAATGCAGTCGATGATAAACTGTTTGGATATCAAAATAATTCGCAATTCAAAACTGGTGGCAGCCGCCGAATGTGGCATTTGAAATGCGTTTCGAGCAGCGGTTTCGGGCACCAAAATGAGTGAAATTTTCAGTTAATTTGCGCCCTTTTGTGCTCCTCCAAATTACAGCAATTAAGTGGCAGTGGCAGGCGGCCTTTGATTAGTTTTTGTGCGCACAAAAAGTGTTGGCAGAGTTCACTCGATGCCACTCCTAGAGCTAAGGATCTACGACTGCCATTGAGTTACTTCGCTGCCACTGCTGCTTGCCACTCGTGCCTCCCATACTCTCCGCATAAATCACATTCAAAACTAGAGCCATAATTTAAAGACTTTCCCCAAGAGAGATGGAGCCTCCCAATGTTGCAATGAAATGGAGCACGTACACAGGATCGACTTTTACTGCTGGCATCGTTCTTCAATATTTGATGCAATTTGCTGCACGAATGCAATCAAAAACAATCTTTTTTCGTAGCTTAAAAACCGCATTTATAAACGGCTGCAAGGTGAGAGGCAGGCAGGCAGCAACTTGGGGCTACGGTTTGTCCAGGCAACAAATGGGGCTGCTGATTGAGCAACTGGGCAGAGGGCAGAGGAAATCGTTAGGAAAAATCCTCAGAAAAAGCCAAAGCCAAAGCAATCGGCAGAGTATTTGCTGCATAGATAAGCAGCCCAGAGCAGAGCTCATAAACACTGCCGCCAGACAGTCGTGTGGATTTTTCACTATAAAATTAAATGCAATTTTCTTGAGGCGCAAAGTAACTCCCAATCTGCACCACATCATGCCTGCCCATGTGTGTACGTATAGCCGTAGTATTTTCCAGTGTTTTGGCTGCTAAACATTGTCAACACAGATTTGCATGGGCCGCCATTCCCAGTGACTGCCTGCCGCCGTCGCCGCGTTGACAGTGCCATTAGTTGGCGTCGCCGTCTGTCCCGTTGAAAAGGGATTCCATTCAGACCACCAGGCCATCCTCTATGCTCGTTTGTATTTTTGGGCATTTTCTCTCCCTCTCTCTCTTTCACTCTCTTTGCGGCGCATTACATATGCATGTGGTCAAATTCATACGTTTCCCGGACTTGCCTTCTCCCCCCTTGCTTTTTGTGTCTCTTTTTTGGGGGTTTTTGTTTATTTTATCACAACATAATAAACAAATTTGCATGTTGGCGGGTGCGACAGTAGTTTTATTTTCTGGTTTATTGTTGGTTTTGTTTTTTTTTTGATTTAAAAGAAGGCTCAAACTCGGTTTGGGTATAGTTTTTGGTCAGAATTTAAGCAACTTCACAGAGACTTTAAAATGTTTCTATTAATTTATCATTTTTGTGTGTAGAAACTCTTGTTTTAGGGGCATTTATTCACTTGTTTATTTGTTTGCTTACTTCAAATTCCACAGCAACTTTCAGCACCTTCCAAACCCTTCCTTCCATAGAAATTATAACTTATGTCTAAATATTATAATTCCTCTTGTATCTTTACAGGTGTCTATGCACATCTCAGCGAATGTATCTACAGCATGGCTGCTCCATCAAGTACGTATGATTTGCGTCTACACATTTCCATCAATAATTAGAATAACTTTTGCCTGCTCTGAGTCCTTGACTTCTTTAAGTGATTCCCTGCACTCCCTTTCGCTAGATGTACCTCTTCTCCTCAGTGCAGGGTATACATTTGTACATTTATGCGACTGCCTTATGAGCCGTTACGCTCTGTCCTTGCCTTGTTTCACACTCGCAATAATCATACGCCAAACGCCATGTTGTCCGTGTTGTACAACAACTTTGAGTACTACTCTCGGTGTGCCATCAGCTGCTTATGTGAGCTTTTCAATTTGTTTTGTTTTGTGTTTTTTGTTCTTCTTCTCATTTTGATACCCACTCCCACTTCCACTTCCACTTCCACTTCTCTATTGCTTTCGACCCACATACCCACCCTTTCCCGCCCATCGTCTCGTCTCGCATAAATGCGATGTTTAGCTTGGGAGCTGCCAACGCCATTTGAGCTAAATTGTATATATCTTTGCCATTGTAACGGTTATCACTGGGCTTGTAGGGGGGTGTCGGGGCGGCTGCTTTCCCCTTTCATCAGTAGCAGCAGCAGCAGGAGCAGCAGCAGCGACTGTAGCGTTAGATGCTGACTACTACAGTTGGCCTTAATAACAACACTTGTCGTAATATCATTTTTATGCCCTGGGTGGGGTCGCCAGGGCGCTGCCCCCGGAGCCAAATCGTTTTTATGACACGCACCAGGCGCTGGCGCTGGCGCTGGCGCTGGCAGCAGCTGAAGCTCAAGTTGTAGCTGAAGCGAGAGATTCATATATATAACCATAGCTATAGCTGACGCTTGTCCTGTCCTCTACTCCTCTACTCCTCTACTCCTACACTCAGTCTCGCTCTCTCTCTCCCTTGCGCTCTCTCCGTGTGTGAGAGATAAAGAATTGATTTTATAGCGTCAAACATGCGATTATGAGAGAAAACAAGCTGCAAGGCAACGGTTGCGACATGGAGAATACCCCGTAGCGTGCAGATATCATTGGGGAATAGTAAATCCGAGTGTTGGACTTCATTTTGGTTGAAGTGCTTCACCGATCGTGTTGATTTTTGGCACATTTATGGGTAATATTATTGTAGATGCTCGTTTGTATTGTAGCCACAGATACAGCAAAGACTTCTTCCTGCTGCATGCCAAGCGTTCCTCATGCTCTCTCCGTCCTTTACAGGGTATCCAAAAACGGAGCCCGCCGAAGTGTTTATGTATAGGGAAAGTGGCAAAAGTGCGGGTGTGGGGGGTTCAAAGGGGTCCAATGGGCTTGGCCTGGCCACCTACAATGAAACGGGTGTCAGAGCAATAAAAACTTTGCACAGCTTTTCTTTCTTTCACACACACACAGATCCCTGTATATGTATTTATCCATCTATCTTTTGCCCACCCAAAAACTATTCCCAGTATCCCCGAATCTGGCTTTAGTGCTGAGCCATGGAAAAATATATTATTAATATCCGAAACGAACAGAAACACAAACAAAAACAAATGAAGGCGGAAGCATCGTGCGAGGAGGGGGAAAGGGTAAGTGGGAAGAGGGAAGAGGGAACATAAGCACTTGGCGCACTTTTGTCACTGGCTGCTCTCTTTTCGTTTATTCTTCTTTTTGGTGGCTGGCAATAAAATTATATTTATGACAAGTGGTGCGGGTACGAGCGCGGGAGGGTGGGGCAACATTGGCATCTTTAACATAAATCAACGAAATGGAGACGCTGCCGCTGCCGCTGCCGCTGCTGTGGCGCGTGTTAGGCCCACTGACTAATTACCACAGCTCTTTGGGGGGGTGTGCGCAAAGCCAATTAAAAGTTTGTCTTTTACCTGAGAAAATCATAGAAAAATAGACAGAAAAATAGACACAGAAATGAAGGCAATGTTTTTTTGCACAAAAATTTGTAACTTTGATGGCAAAGATGAAAGCGAAACTGGAAGATGTCTTAAAACTACTTAAATGAAACCACATTTAAGTGAGAATTGTAGACAAGTTTCTACAGCAAATCTAGCAACTATTTGAGCTGCATTTAGGCGTGAAGCAACGCTGGAGCTCGCACACATTATCAATATGAAATTTTAATTATAATCGTGTGGCCGCTGCTGCCGGGGGATTGGGATTGACTTGCTGGATGGATGGATGAGGCACAGGCGGCAACTCGGCAACTCGCAGAAGGAGCACAAATGACAGATTAGCGCAAATATTTATTTTAATGTGCATGAGGATAAAGGAGGATGGCCATCAGGGAGGAGCAGGAGCAGCAGCAGCCGAGACCACAGGATGAGCACGATTATAATGCTTAAGCTCCGCACTTGAATACCCTGGGGCAATCGACTGTGTGCAAGGGGGGGTTTCCGTGTCCCTTATTGCCCATTAAACGGCAAGTCATAATGAGAGTCACAGCCAGAGCCAGACGATGGCGGAAATGGGTTAAAAACAACAAACATTACGGCAAGGGAGGGGAGAGCGGTGGGTGCTGCTTGTGCGATAGTTTTATGCCGCAGTTTTGTGCAATAAAAATAAACAGTGTTCCCTGTTTATCAGTGGCATGCAACACAGGGCTGAAGGAAGAGCAACCCTTAAAGGGGGAATGTGTGCGTGTGTGCGTGTGTGTGGGGTGTGCCTGTGTGGGTTGTGCGGACTGACTCTACCATATTGATAACCTCAAAGTATTTGCGGCTGCCACACTGAAATATTAATGGCATTCCACTAACCAAAAGCTCCATTTATTAGCCGCATTAATGAAAAGGCAGCCAGCTCCACTCTGGCCGCTAATTATAGTTGTGGCAGTGACGGGGGCACCTGCCACCACCCCACACTGTGGCATGTGGCATGGCGGCGGGACAGGATGGACAGGCATAATAAATGACATATTTACATGTTAATACGGAAAAGCAGCCGCAAGGTTTCTGCCCCGTTTCCTGCGCTCTGCCAAATGGGCGACTTAATTATCGGATCAGCCAGCAGCAGCATCTGTGTGGGTGTATCTGTGTGTGTGTGTGTGTGTGTGTGTGTGTTGTGTCTCTGCTGATGAAATCTTATCAAGGCTTAAGGAGCCTGCTGTCCAAATCTCAGCGCAAAGTTAAGTATCCAAAAAGTCAGATCAAGAGTTGAGGCAGCAGGAAACTGCTTACGAAACAAAAAGTCAAGCACGCAGTGGGGCAGGGGCAGGGGCAGACCAACTACGAATGTTGCCACTTGGGGCACGCTGGTTTGTTGGCCTTTTGTGTGGAAAACTTTTTCCCCCGAGTAATCGAGAGCCTGGGAATTAATTATACATGCAGGTCACGTAAATATGATTGTCATGGCCAGGACGAGGGGATGCGGGAAGGGAATTCAGATTCGAATATACAGATTGACCAGCGGGGCAGTGGCAGTGCCAGTGGCAGCCACTTCAAACGACTATTGGCTGGCTACGATCCTGATAAACTTGAGGACTTAAGCGGCTTTGGCTTTGGCCTTAGCTCTGGATGCTGGACACTGGGACACTGGGACACTGGCCCTTGGGCGCTGCTTTGCGTTAAGCGGTGATTGACTCCCCGCCCCGCCCCCTACGTCTCGTGCAACTTTGCTGCCAAATCCCCACAAACTAAAAGTATTTAGCTAATAAATTATACAAAAATTGAAACAAATTCCTGTAGCTGGCCACTGGTCGAGCTACGAGCTACGAGCAAAACTTTTGCTCAGCTACCAAAATTAATATTTAATTATGCGTAGTCCAAGCCCTTGCTGGAGGGTGTGGCATGTGGCAAGTTGCTGTTGCAACAACTGCTGAAGTTATTAGGAGCGAGGGAGCAGGGAGCAGGAGCAGCAACAAACTGCAATTAGTGCAGATTGCTGGCAGGCAGAATCCCCCTTCCGGCCACCCCTCCGAAATGCAACATGCAGCATGCAGCATGCAGCACACAATGTGGAGCATGCATCTTAAAGCCGCCGCCGATCAATGCAGCAACTACAACAAAATATTTGCCGAATTTTCAGCTCAAACCAAAAGCCAGGCATAAAAACAGACACGGAAATCCCTTGCAGCAGGTCGCCGAGAGAGGGTGTATGGGTCGGAATATAGACATATATTATCAGGGTATAGGGGTAGCAAGTTCCGCTTCCATCCATTACCATTTGAACACTTTTGTGCGAGTTTGTTTCGGAAACTTCTGACGATTCCTGAGGTGACTTCCCTGCCCTGCCACCTACTTTTCTTTTCTTTTTCTGCATTTGTGTGAAATTGTTGTCGCATTTTAATAGACATTAAAAAAGTCTCATTACATGGCTGGCACTTGCCACTTGGCAAGCAAATTTTA
Source organism: Drosophila guanche (assembly GCF_900245975.1). Classification (NCBI taxonomy): domain Eukaryota; kingdom Metazoa; phylum Arthropoda; class Insecta; order Diptera; family Drosophilidae; genus Drosophila; species Drosophila guanche. The sequence goes on along the minus strand of NW_022995743.1, from coordinate 1,651,230 downwards.
ATTTCCTGCCACACGCAAACAAACAAAACTGGAAAAATGCCACCAAGCAGCAGCAGTGGGGCACCAGTGGGGCACCAGTGATGCCCTGTAAAGGCAGTCGGGGAGCTGTTTGGGCTCTAAAAAAGAAAGAAGGGCATCAAAAGTGAGGGAAAATCTTTCATTCGAGCGACTTAAAGCAGCAAACAGGGGGATGTCATGGGAATGATACAAAAGTGGGGTAAAACACTCACAAACAACATTGCTGGGAATGGAATGGGCATGGGCATGGGAACCGCAGCCAAAACGACACCCAAGGAATTCAAATAAAGTTCATGTCCTTGTCAGTGGTGGTGCGGGTTGGGCCAGAGGTGTGTGCTGAGGGGAGATTTGCTGCTGAATTTGTGGGGAATGTGCTGCGCAGCAGTCACGTTATAATTGATAGACAGTTGCTGCTGCAGGACGTGTGCCAGTCCAGCAGCTGCCTGGGAGTTAGCTCTGGCTTGGCTCCTTCTGCGTTTATTCCTTTCCAAGACAAGTATTTGTATAAACCTGGACTGGGGACTGACTGCTTTGTTAATATAAGCGCAAAACACAAATGAGCGTGCGTAAAAAGAAGGAAATTCAATTATGGAAGCCGCAGTCAAAAGGCAAGCAGGCCACATAAAAAAAAAGGCAGAGAGAGAGAGAGAGAGAGAGAGACTGTAACCAAACGGAAGGAGCAGGCGGCAGGCGGCAGCAGGAAGAACAATGACAGTTATGCGGAAATGTATGTCCCTCTCTCTAGCCACCCACATTAAACACAGCCAAGGCAAGGAGTCGTCGCCCCTTTCGTTCACGTGTGGCAGTCGTAAAGGTGGTGAGAATCCCTTACGCAGCCCCCCCTTTGGCAGCCATTTGGTGGTCTGTCTGCCTGCACTTTATTTGTTTAATTAATGTTGCTGCCTTGCCGTGTAAAGTGCAAAGTGCGCGGCGGAGGTGGAGGTGTAGCCATCCTGTCTCTGTTTGTTATAGGCAAATAGACACTTGACATAAACACAGAGCCTGAGCAGCTGCAAACTTGATTAAATGCTGCCGCAGCGCGGGCGCGCAGTGCTGTCAAAATGCGTGTCCTGCTCTGCGTCCTGCCACACACCTTGACACTTGGCAGCTTTCTGATGTTGGCCTCAGCGCTCGCGCTGACATCTGGCAAATAATCACCAAGGCAATGCAGGACAGCACTTTGATTAAGCTGCGGTTTGCTGCCAGCTCCGGCAACTGCCAACTGCCACCACAGAACTGCAATTAGAAAGGCGCAAAGAGAGCAACATTTAATGTGCCACATGGCAACCCTTTTGCTGCATTTAAAGTTGGCAAAAATCCCATTTGCCACTCATTTACAGCATTTTGCACACACCTTTTGCGGCTGTCAACAAGTTGCATTCCGAAAACTAATTACACCAAAACCTGCTCCACAGATCAGAGCCGGAGCTGGAGCTGGAGCTGGAGCTGGGCATAAATAATTTGAACCGAATTTGTGCGTAGAGGCTGCTTGCTGCTGCCTGTCTTAATGGGTAATTACACAGCAAACTGGAGCCCGTTTAATGAGCCAAAAGCCAAAGCCCTGCTTCAAACTGCACTCGAAGTGCGGCAGCAAAGTCGCTGCCACAAAGTGCACACAGGTTTAGTTAAGAGAGTTGCCCCGAGTTTGTTTTAAATGATATTTATTTATGATGCTGTCTCCATGCCAGTCTATGTCTCTGTCCCTGTCCCTGTCTTGGCAGCAACTAATATAAGTTGCAGATTACTTCTCTGCTTTTATGCTAATTCTACACTCTTCCCCCCCCGCTGTGTGTGTGTGTGTGTGCATCTTGCGGCATCAATTATGCAGTTATGTGGGTTTATTCTGTGATGAAATTAGTTTCGAGCACAGAGATTGGCAAACAGCAATTTCTGCAACAATTTTCGACTCGAATATCTCAGCCACAAGTGAATGCATACACTCCAAGAAAAAAGTGCAAATGTGTAAATATTTGTGCTTAAAAATCAAACTAAATAGAATTTGTATTCGATTCAAAAAATACATCAAATATGCGAGGAAATTTACTTGAATATTTTTGATATATTTTAAAAATTGTTTATTTTATTTTGCATCTGAAATACATTTAACTAAAATATTTGTGTATCTATTTATTCTTAAATCAAATCATAAATATTTAAATTTATGCAATTGTTTCGCCGTTTGTGTGGCACTGACAAGAGAGTGATAGCTAGAGAGGGGGAGAGAGAGAGAGAGAGAGAGCGAGTGAGAGTCTGAAAATAACTTCAAAGTGATGTTTCCGCCCCTCCCCACCGCCACTCAGCAAACACCTGTAAGTGGGAAATTTAATTACATTATTGTGCTCTCTGCTTTTTGTGTTTTTCCATTTTCCATTTTCCATGTTTTTTGTTGTTGTTGTGATAAATGATATTTTGAAATATGCATGTCCGCCCACGCCATTATGCCACGGCACTAATTTCCATTTCCCTTGCCTCCCACCCTGCAGCAGCAATTATGTTTTTTAATATTCTCATTTGATGGCAAAAAATGTGCAGCTTGAGCTGAGCTTTGTTGTGGCATGTGGCATAGAAGTTGTGGCACCACCTGTGCGGAATAGACACAAGCCAGTGGCAGGCGGCAGGCGGCAGGAGGCAACTTTTGGTCAAACAAAAGTTGGACGCCACTTGGGGCATTCGTTATATTTACAGCTTTCAGTGACTTGTCGCCCCCCCCCCGCAGCAGTCACCGCCACCCCACTCTGTGCCACTTTATTAGCGCCCTGACAACCTGAGCAACAATAAATAACACACACACACACACACTCTGTCTCTGTCTCTGTCTCTGTCTCCCCCTGCTGTCTGTGTGTGCTCCATTGTGTTTCTTTCTCTATGTGTCCAAAGATAAACGATATATGCAATAAAAGTTGTACAATAGTTGCCATGAAAAGTTAAGCAAATGTTTTTATGCCGTACACAAAATACTTGGAATTGAATCGAAAGACTCTGCCTGCCGTCCCCATTTACTCTAGAGAGCAGTGTGGAGGCAAGCAACTGACAACCGAAGCACAAATGATCCCCTGCCATCGATTGGCAGATTTCTACAGCAAAGTTGCGACTTTAAGTGTTCCATTGGTTTCCAGTTTTAATGGAGATTTTGTTCTCAAATGGGTTCCATTTTTATATTGTTTCGCCTCTCTGTGAAGTCTGGCAATCGACAGCCGCTGGGCCACAGATATTATGCCTATGAATGCTATGCTAAATTCCCCTCTGGCAGGTGTTAGTATTAGATGCAAAAGAGAGTAGTTCATTTTGCTTGTATTTGCCCCTAAAAACATTCAGCAACTTGCAGTATTCCCGAGAGCTGGTAGAGCATAAAGTTGCTCGCAAAAAATGGCCACAAGTTTCAATAATCAACTCCGTAATGCGTAGCTGTGGATGTTTCCACTTCGCTGTGGCTGTGGCTGTGGCTACGCTTTCGATAATCCATAGATTTCGGTTCGTCATGGAACTCCAGGGGCGGGCTTGTATTCCTTTCGTTCCTCTAATTACAACCACTGAAGTGGAAAGACATTTTTTCATATGTAGATTCAGGCCGGTAGATTCCGCCTGCGGGGAATCATTGCGGCCGCAATAGTCGTTGCCTGGCTGCCCGGGTTGGTTGCCTGCCTGGTTCTAAGCTCCGAATCAGATGCTGCAAAGCCAGCGCGACAATATGACATTTCAATTTTCATGCACGCCACCTGAAGGGGTAAGGGGCAGGAGTTGGAGCCAACATCGACGCACTTCTAATACAATACAAAGGCAATAATATCGGATTTCCGTTTCCGCATCCGTTACGCAGAAGAGTCCCACAGAGTTACACAGAGTCCTAGGGATTTTTTCTCTCCCCTGAGCTGTGCAGCTGCAGAGGCTCCGGCTACAGCTTCAGCTGGATTGTGGATACAATTTGTTGTGTGTTGGCCAATGGAAAACCCGTTTTGGAGTGCGCTCTGCTCGCTCTGGCTTGGCTTGGCACTTTGCAGCACGCCAAGGCAATAAAAACGGGTTGCAAGTCGTGAAAAAAAGGGAGAGTCAGGGAGCTTGCTGGGTGGACAGGCAGGAGAGCGCATGAAATAGTGCGAAAGGATTTCATGAAGTTGCCATGGCGCACACATGCGAGGATTGCCGAGGTGGATTTTGTGTGTGGATTGGTCCTTCGCCTTTCCCCCATCGAATGCATGTTGACAATGACGGCAATCTGCACAAAGTTCAGGCGACAGCAGGCACCCCAGAACCCAGAACGAAGTCCCCCCCCCCAGCTGCTGCATCTTCGTTCTCTGCGTCTTTTCAGCGGAACTCCAATAATGTTTATTGATGGAAAACTTTGATTGATTTCCATAGTGGTGCGGCACACAAGAGTTTATGCTGTGGGGTGGAGTCGGATGTCTCTGCTCGCTGAATGAATGGCAATCAGTGGCCAGAAACCTCAGGGCAAAATACAGGCCAGGCCAGGCCAGGACAGGCCGCGGACACAAATTGTACACTCACAGAGCTGCAGTCGGCCGCCGCGTGTTGTGGCAACTAATAATGATCCAAACGGAGCGCAGGGCGAAATTCCCCGCCATTCAATTACAAATAACCAACCGTGTTGGGACACTGCTGTTGCATTTCCATTTGCTCTGCCCTGGCTGGCTCTCTGGCTGTGAAAACCGAAACCAAAAACCGAATGAGTGGCGCTGCGGCGGCTGCTCTCCCACCGCAATAAACAAAATGTTTTTGTAATTGTTTGACAGGGATGGCCGGGACAACGGATTTATTCAACACACACAAAAATATATATTCATGTGTGCTAGCTAGACCCTAGGACCCCCCTAATTTCATTTGGAAACCCGCTCCACCGCGCCCTGCGATTTTTCGCTACTTTCCTTTATGACCCACAGAACTCTTAGGCGCCCGAATGAGTTTTATGTTTTGCAAGTTTTTTGTAGTTGTGTAGTTTCACTTTTTATTGTTAATAAATTTAGGGGTTTTTTTTTGCAATAAACAAACGCAAAAACACACATAAAACATTTGTGTGCCAGAACAACAATTGATGGAAGGAAGGGGAAAAACTTTGCCCAAGTTTGTGAAACATTTTATGGCATTAATTTGTTTAATGCACAACTTTTAGAGGGAAGGGAAGAGGAAAGGGAAAAGGAGTAGCAGCACAAATCTGTCGTATGAATATGAGTGTAAGTGTAAGTGTGAGTGGCCTGGCCTGGCCCATCAGTTGCTCGATTTCACAGACAGGCAGCGAGAAAGGGAAACACGCGCGAGCGTTGGATAAAGTTTGCTCACTGCCGCCCCGCCCCGCCCCGCCCCTGGCCCACACGATTGCCATGCGTTAAATCAGCATATAATCCTCGAGTATTTCCAATTTTATACGCACAAGAATATACATGCTGCCTGATGTCAAACAAACTTAAAAACACACAAAGAAAACAGAGTTTTTTTTTGTTGTTGCTGTTGTTGCCTTTATCCCCTTTCAACTGCGCAGAAAGAACCCACAGACAAAGAGAGGGACACAGATACAGGCACAGATAGACAGCTACAGCTACACATGCTGAAAATTTTGCAAGTTGTTTAAGGTACGCTCCTCGTTGCCACACAGCCACTCCATTGGGTTGTGCCTGTCAGTTCTCGATCCGCAGTTGAAAGCCAACTAAGTCGCCCACACACAGGCAGGGGCACTGGCAGGGGCAGGGGCAGGGACAGCGAAGTATCTGCGTATCTTTTGTGTATCTGTATCTGCTTATGCCTTGTCAATCTAAGCCCCAAAATCTTGTCGCTGTCATGTTGTATAAATTAAATGTGTTTATATTAAATGTAAAAAAAGAAACGAAATAAAAAATAAAAACCAAAATCTCTTTTTGCTGTTTTGATTTTTGTCTCCACACACGCACACGCACACACACACACACACACACACATTATAATGGGCCACTGAAAATGTTGCTTGTCTCGAGGGTTATCTCTGATAAATATTGACATGTGTGTGTGGGGGGGGGAGCCGAACCCCCCGTTTTGCTGTTTTTGTTTCAGTCACAGAGGGACGAGCCACGTTGACACGCAATCAGTTGAGATCAGTTAGCATTTTTGTATGTGGCGGCATTGGCATTGGCATTGGGGATTGGCTGTCGTGTTTGGTTTATGCTGACAGCCCAAGTGACATTCTTCCCTGACTCGATTGTGTTATTAGATATGACGTGCGACAGTGTGTGTGTGTGTGTGTGTGTGTGTGTGACAAGGGGCAGGGATATGCGGAGCAAACTTTAAAGTTTTATGGCAGCAAGACCAGAACGGAATGCCTCAACCATACGCTTCTGGGCTAGAAATTTACTCAACTAATGTTGGGCACTTAGAGACAGTTAAATGTTATAATTATTGGCACTAATCTCTGCCCATCAGAGACGCTCAAGAAGCGCAGAGTCGTCCCCACAGAGGCGCAGACACCGAAGAAGCCAAAAGTTTCTTCTGCCAATAATCATTTTTAAAGCAAATAAATATATTTTTTACCCACTGCCGCTGGTTGGCCTGCCGCTATATTCGTTACGTATCAGATAATGAGATAATTTCCAGCTTAATTACCTTTCACTTCTCCTTCTCTAGGGCAAAACCCTGTGACAGTCTCTGTCCACTGGCAGCTTTAAAGCCGGCTTACACGCACCACAGATAATGTTCATATGTAATGCGACTGTCACATGCCGCATGCCGCATGCAGCATGCAGCATAATGTTGCACAATGAACTTTTTAAGGCCTTGCCGGAGATCGCGAACCGAGGATTAAGCACTCGATATATTTTATGCTATTGTTTATTTTGGTGCTGGGCGGGGCGGGGCGGTGCGTTCTTTATGCGATGCCAGCAGGGACGAGCATATGTAATTTCTGCTGGCAATTCGCTGCAGATATAATTAATTACCTAACAGGCAGCGCCTCAGTTTTAAGTAAGTTTTCGGCAGCTGGAAAATGTATGAAATCAACCAACGGCGGAGGATTATCTATGGCTCGGCTCCTGGGCTGTGGCTGTGGCTGTGGCCTCAATCAGAAGCCACCTGTCTGTCAGGGGCATCAAATGAAATTGAAATATCATACGGCTAAAGGCAGTTGGCAGCAGGGCATTGCAGGGCAGGGCAGGGCAGGGTGTGGGCACCGCGACTGTCATGTCTGCGTCTGTGTCTCTGTGCGACAATTTGAAATTAATTTTCAGCGTACGGAGGAGCATGGACCTGACCACAAAGTGCTGCCCGTGCTGACCGCAGTCAGCAGTCAGCGGACCGGAAGGAAACCTATGACCAACTGTCGCTTCCGGCTCTACCCCCAATTCCCATTGCCACCCCCTAGCCCTTAGCCCTCCGGTGTTTGTTGCTAACGCAATTTATTGCTGTGAAATGCCAGAGCTGATGGGGTCCAAGTGCGTGTTGCAGCGCGGCAGAGGTCACATGCATATTTAATGGAGCTGCGAGCTGTCCTGGGCTGGCAGCTGGAAAGTCGAAAACTTTTGCTCGTATTAGCAGCATATTTCGTCAAGTTTTTGGGTCGCTTCCAGCAGCAACTGCAGCGACATATCGTTCAGATTTGGCAAAGGATTATAAGCGATATATACATATATATATATATGTAGAAATATTCGTAGCTGCTAGACGTTGTTGTATGTGGAAAAAAGTTTCAGTTGCTGCTCCCTCTCGGACTTCGGACTGCGCTAAAACCACTTTGCGGTGACGCCAAAACTTCTAGCCAAGTTAAAAACTATTGTCATTCTCTTAAGTGGTCACATTTAACACTTGCAACGTTGTGGCACACACCCAGTGTCTTCCGCCCACCCTCTCTTTGCTCCGGGGACAAATGAGTTATGGAGCCATGGCTTGCAGTTTGCGTTTTTGGCCAGATAAATGAGAAAATTTCATTTCAGCTTGACCGTTATTTGGGTTGTTTGCTGCTGTTTCAGCTGCCACGCAGCGTATGTGTAATATTTGCAGCGCATATTACGTATACGCAACGTTTCACTTTAGCTTCGTGCACTTATTACCGCTTGCAGCGGGGCAACACCTTGCCATGCTCATAGGGGCAGCTTTGCCACACACCTCCTCCAAGCATTCATTTGGCTTCCTTCTTGTTGATTTTTGCAAGCAAAAGAAGCGACTTAAAGTCTCTAAAGCACTTGCATACCCTGTAGATCCTTTGGAATGACGCAGAAAGGCTTCCCCCACAGCTCTCCCTTCTCCTGCAATAAATTAGATTTTCTTTGCCCAATTTTTCAACTTAATTTTGCCTGCACTTTGACATTTGTCAGGATATTCCGTTTGCCAATATCAGCAACGTCAATCAGCAGCTGCTCGATGAACTGCCAAAGCTCCACTGACAAGGGACCAAGGCTGAGCCCTGGCGGCACACAGGTTTTCTGCCAGTGCTTTCTGCCTTAAAGGGAGCCTGAAAGGGATGCCCCAGCGATTAGTGTCATATTTTTAGAGGGAGATTTGAATGGCCAGGCAACCGCAATCCGTTGATTAAACAGCATTAACTTTCCGCTCAGCTGGAAATGCGGCAAATTACGAGCCAAAAGCCTAAGCAAATAAATTGTCAAACGTTTGACAATTTTCGCTAATTTCCCTTTTCCCTTTGTCGCGTCCGTCCACCACGAGTGCGGGCAAATATTAATTTAGAAACACAAAAAAAGTAAAACTGAAATGGAATCTCATTTCACGCTTAAATGACACTTTTTAGAGCCGAGAATCAAACAGAAAGGCTAAATGGAATTTGAGTATTACCCCGCAATGCACTGGCACTGGCAATACCCTTTCCTTTTTTCTTTCGCGGGGCAGTTAATCATTTGGGCAGAGCTTTATTAAGTTTCCCGCAGCCTCACGCACTCACGCACTCACGCACTCACGCTCCAAAATGGATGAATGATGTGGCAAGTGGCAAGTCTCTCTGTCTGGCACACGGAAGTGCAAGTGCCAACGGAAACTTTTAATTGTTTCTGCTGCTGTTTCCGTCTCTGGCGCGAACAAAGCGCAAAAAAAGGGGAAAGGGAGGGCAAAAGCGAGCCAAAGGAAAACATTTAGCCACATAATGCAGAAGGCCAAGAAAGAGAGAGAGAGAGAGAGACTTGCGGCTATTTGGCTACTTCTTTTTGGGTTAAGCGACGCGGCGCATGTCGTTCCGGCTTTCTTAACTTTGTGCTGTGAAGCCGCACAACCGTGGGGCTGGGCAGGGAGGGAAGGGGTGTGCCATTGTCAACGCTTAACCGGATTCCCGGAGTGGAGGGGAGGGGAGATGCCGGAGTGCTTTACGAGGTTATTAAAAATCTCATTATCATTGTCGTTGCGGCGTACATTTTAATTGTCCGTTAAAAGTGTCCCTCTGGGTTTTTTATATCCTTTTTTTTTTAGCAATGTCTCTGTTTCCCTCCCTCTGCCTGTGCTCACTGGGAAATCAATTTAAAGTTGTTTGACCAACTTGATTAGATTGAAATGAATTTGCTTAATAACTATGCACCCAAGCAGCTCCGCCTCCTCCTGCTGTTGCCCCCCTGCTCCTGCTCAAGTGGCTGCTGCTGCTGCTGCTGCATCCCAGTGGCATTTTGCATGTTAAACTGTGCATAATGCAAATTTCTTCACACAAACACACAAGGACACAAGGACACGGCTCTCGCCTCCTGTGGCTGCTGCATCGTCCATCCATCAGGTATCGACGCTGTGGGATTTGTTGGTCTTGCCACCAGATTTCCACAGCGTCTCCACGCAGCTTAGCTGCAAAGGGCAGCGCTGGAACGTGTCATAACACACGTTGCTCCCACGAGGCACGGACAGTGCCACAAGCTGCACACTCGCACGGATTACTTGCCCATTTAAAGGGGTTTCCTTTAAAGGCGCGCAGCCCCAGCATCATTAGTCAATTTTTCATGGAGACAAAACACAAGCAAGGCCGAAAGACGAAACAAAACTGCTGGCAAAGTCACGCAGCAGCTTTTGGCCTTTGAACTGATTTTCTGAGCCTAGACAAAGCCCCCAAAGGACTCGAGAGAGAGAGAGAGCCAGCGACAGGGGAGCCACGGGGGCAGCCAGGGCTCCAGCGAGAGAGCACTTGAGCACAAAATAATCCTTAATTACACATTGGAAGCACGTAAATGTAATTTTTTGTACACCCTTACCCCCAGCCACGCCCTCCTGCCATTGTGTTCTGTTGGCAGGAGGGCAGCGGGGCAGCGGGGCTCTAAAGCATACGAAAAATTATGTTAAGACACGATTTGGTGATTGGACTTCTTGGACTCCGCCTGATTGGACCGACCCCAAGTGCCTCCCGCAAAGTTCGCTGCCATAAATGATGGTCGAAAAAGGAGCTCCGCCCGCTCTTTGTCTGGGCTAATTTGTACGCATTTTGTGGGCTTTTGCCATTGGCATAGAATACATATATTTATCCTCCAGGGAGAGTCTAAGAAGTTGTAAGGGTTTTTGTGTCTATTTTATTGTCTAGGTAATGGCCGCTACATGTGCCCCGTTCTGTGTGTGTGCCCCAAATGCCAATCAGTAAGTTGGTTTTTGTCGCTCCTTTCCTTTAATCTTTAATGTGCCAGAGAGCAAATCTCTTTGCCCGCCACTGATATTTTCACAGCTGTTTGCGTGCACCTCGCTCGCACCTATGAGGCATGAGGTAGGGCTGTGCGTGGTGTTATTTTTAAGCCTCAGTGTTTGCTTTGCAAATTAACTTTAACAAAGAGCCTGCACCTCCCTTGTACCATTCCAAATGGTGGAACAAAAAATCAATAGAACCCCCCCCCCCCGCCGCACAGCGAATTGCATATTCAAATCGGGAGGGAGTGGCATTGCATATGAGTTATGGCCAGAACAGTGCCCCTGCAGCGATAGAAAACCGATTGGGGCCTTGGGTTTGGGCGCTGCCTTTGCAGATTTTAAACATTTCTTTCAACAGATTTTAATCACTTGTAAAGATTCAGTTGAAGCCAAGCCTTGCTCTGGCGCAGAGGGGATACAATTAGTAACCGCATACAAGGAATTTACAATTGTCGTGTGTGTGTGGCAGGTGCGACAGTGAGTGGGTAAGCCGGTTGGGCCATGGCCATGGGTATTATTGTTGGTCTATTTGTTTAACGCAATTGGGCAATCGAGAGACTCGACGGCCACTGAGCTCCACTGCACGCTTAACATGCCCCACACGAGGGCACAATGACAGTCGCCCGTGCACAGCCCTTGTCTGCTGCCCGCTCCCTTGCTCTTTGCAGCTTTGACTGTGTTGTCATTGAGCATAATACCGTTATCTCTGTGTGACAGCACAGCAGGGTACCCCACACACACACGCACTGGGAGGGTGGGAGGTAGGGAGGTTGTGGGCGCCAGGCCACGGTCAAGCGAATGCCGAAAAGTAGGCAAAGGGATTTAACGTTGGGTATGGGACAAGGGGCATGATCATTTTTGGAAGCATTTTGAAAGCTTTTTATATACAAAATTAGTTTAAAATGTAAAAAATATTTTGTTATTAAAAAAATGCCATAAATTCCATGCGAAATATTTAGCAGGGTATCCCAGACTTCGTTTACCCACAAGCCGCGTGGCTTATTCCCATTTTCTGTCAAGGCAAAACCCGGAAATTGCCCGTCAAATCGAATGAGAAGCTTTGGAGGTCATGCGGCAGGGCAGGCTGAGGCATTGGTGGCAAATGCCAACCCCTACGTACGTCGCAGGAGAGGGACCCTTTCGTTACTCGTTGCTCGCTGGCAACCTTTAACCACTCACCCCCACTGTGCCCCACTCCTCAAAGGGGGGGGCACCACACAATGAATGAATCGCGGCGGCGCTCAATTTATTTGAACCGCGCATCGAGCGTTTATTTCAACGCTTATTAGGTTTGAATTTATTTTCAATTTGGTCTGTCATTAAATAATAATTTACGAGGCACGAGGAGGAGGAGGAGGCAGCAGCAGCAATAATCGTGTGCCGCCAAATGAAAACATTTCTTTGGGCAACTGCTGCACGCCGTGGAGTGGTGCCTGGGTGCTGTTGGGGGGGGGAGGGGCAATAGACAGACATTCGATTTCAATTGCTTTACGTTCAATTTGACCTGAACCTGAAATCTGCCCCTCACCCCCTGCGGGACGACAACGACTGCGACGGACTTGCTTGGGTAGTTGCTTTAGTGCTATTGTTATTGTTTCTTTCTATCTGCGAGTATCTGCCACTGCTGCTTATTTGTCTGCGGAAATCGAATTTAGTCGCGCGCTGCGTGCGCAGACAACTTCTACCCAACCCCCACACTAAAACAGCCACGCCAATGCCACAGCCCACTCTGCCTGCTCTTGGCTCTGTGATTTTCTATTTGATTATTTTAAAGCTCTTAAATTAACGCTTGTTGTTCTTTCTATTCTTTTTTTTTTGGCTGTGTTCTCTTGTTGTCAAATTATAAATGAATTTATTTTCGATTAATTGCGCGTAAAGTTGCAAACAAGAACCGCTTTTGGGCGCTATCCTCTTGGCTTTTTCGAGCATCAAATGGTATTATTTATTGTTTGTTGCAAAGCAGCAGCGGCAGCGGCAGCGGCAGGCAGACTCTTTGTTGTCTTTTGTTTTATGTTGCGGAAAATAATCGGTACAATTTTTGTTTTGCCCCTTACTTTTTTCTCCCTACACTCCGTTCGCATAATGTTAATAGTTATCCCAACGCCAGTCGCCCCATTCCCTATCCCTCTTCCCTTTTCCCTCTTCTTGCTCTCTCTCCCTCTTCCTCTGCCTCTCCTTCTCCCTGGTTATTTGTAATTTATGTAACTATTTCACTTAATCGAGCGTAATTGATTTTATTTTGAGCTTTATTATGGCGTTTTGGTGGTTGACATTTTTCTCGCTTTTATTTGCCGCTCAATGTGTGTGTGTGTGTGTGTTGTGGCAGCCACAATTTCGTAGTTGATTCACGATATTCGCCCGTCGAGTTGGCGCTTTGATGGTTCTTAGCTTTTTCCTTTTACTTCTTTTCTTTATGCTTTCTTTTTCTTCCCTTTTTTGTTGCTGGTTTGAGAACACATTAAGCTGAGAACTGCTGATTGAATTATGGCAAAGGGAACTCGGCTGCCCCACCTCCTGCTCTCCCTCTCTGCAGTTTTTGGCCTGACCATTCCATAAATCGCGATGAGGCAATGCTCCTCGTACATGCAACACATGTAGCACGTTGTTGCCTCCTCCTACCGCCCCTCCCCACTGTACGTTTTGGGGCCATAAATATTTAAGCTGTGCGAAGTATGACCAGGGGAGGGGCAGGGGCCCATCCATTCCACTGTCAATTCAAAGTGCCTTTGGACTTGGACGCACACTAACAACAAGCAACAAGCGCAACTTGTGGCATCTCCACACAGTGCCAGAGTCCACTCTGCTGCCGTAATCCTCTGCCACCTCGCTGCTTGCTCCCACTAATCCTGCTCATGCTCACTCCCTCCCTCCCTCCGTCCACGTGTCGTATGCGCAACAGCGTAAACAGTCGAAAACTGAATGTGGCATTAGCAGAGCTCCACTCCGAAATGGAACGGACACGGACACGGACACGGAGCGCCCTGCCGGACACTCAGTCCAGGTGTATCTTTGGGCATTGTACGGCTGCGGGTGCTGGGGGTGTGGCAAGTGGCAACTGCCATGGATGTTGCGCCATATTAGCGCCGCGTGGCGGGTAATTTATGGAGCGACGGCCACAGCAGGCAGTCAGCCAGGTAGGCAGAGAGCCCAACGTAGGCATTCAGGATACCAAAGAACAAGGACAACGACAAGGACTCGACTCCAGTCGACTCTCAGCAGCAGCAGCGGCGGCAGCGGCAGCGGCAGGCTGTAAATATCTTTAAAAGGCGCTGTTAAAACAAATTACTGTCTGGGGCGCTCAGCAGAGTTCGGGGGAGTTCGGGACTCGCCTCTCCGCCTCCTGTTGGAGTTCTACCTGTGCGACGCGCAACGCTGTGAAAGTTATTAAGCGAATTTCTGCGAGCATTTCCCGCGGGAATTGTCAGCACTGGCACTCCCCAAATGCCTGCCTGCCGCCTGCCTGCTTGTTGTGTGGATTTTCTGTACTTTCTTTTGGGAGAGAGAGAGAGAGAGAGAGAGAGAGCGAGTCATCGCTTCCGGCGTGGCGTTCCCCCAAACTAATTTTTTGTGCGTGTGTGTGACGTGCAGGTACAGGGTACCGGTTACCGGGTACAGAGGAGGCTGCAGGCCAGGCAGCTACTTGACAGGGTTGTCAATTTCATTCAAAAGTTGTCGCATATGGCAGCCAGCACCCCCCCGCCCCACCCCTTGCCGAGCTCCTTGCTCTCGTTCGATGAGTAAATGGGGAAATGAGTTCAAGTGCTTTGGCAGTCTATTAATAGCAACGACAGGGACAGCGGCAGGGACTTGAACTTGAGATGGAAAATACTCGAAAATTCAAGGGGGTGGCAAAACTTGAAGGAGCAAGCAAAGAGAGGGAGGGAGGGATGGAGGTGTGCTGGCAACAATTCTCAATAAATTTAATGCAAATTACAATTTTTGTGCCAAAAATTAAGTTAAATTATTCCAAAGCCATTGAGGCGGGGGGGAGATGAACAGCCACGCACACAATAAAGACTACCGCAAAAGCACTGCAAGTGGGCGGTGGCAAGGGAGGTGTAAGAGAGAGAGAGAGAGAGAGAGAGGGAGAACACACAGAAGTAGGACAAGGCACAATTCCAGACGAAAACAAAACCATTTTTTTGTTGCTTGTTGTTCTTTCTGTGCGTCTTGCAAATGGCAAAAACAAGCAGGAAGTGCAGGCACCAAAAGCTACGGCGAGTCGAACACCGAAATACCCTGCTGTGGCCTGGAAGCAGCTTTATTTTTTGGTTCGGTTTGTCATCTTCTAGATGAATTTTGATAGCAGAAATTATTGCAAATATTTACCCTTTTAGAAACCCTTTTGGGCTGGCTCTGCCTTCCTGCCTGCCAGAAGTACCCTCTCTGGCAAGGGCATTCCGCGCATAATGAAAACTCCGAACTTGAAAATGATAATCAGCGTCAAGAAATTTTTGAGGCAGCCCAAGAGGGCGAGTAGAGCTGGCAGGGGGACACTGCCACTGTGAGCAGCACAATCAGTTATCAGGTAGGGTCGGGTGGTGGGTGAGTTTTGAGGTAATGACAACGAACGAAGGCAGCGACGACGACCGTATAATGTTCTAATAAATTTCATTACCGCAACAAAAGGGAGACGCAGAGACGACAGCGCGAGTGCATGGTGCGGGTGCGGGTGCGGGGGCCGTTGGCTTTTTATCTATTAGAGCGAGTCATGTTAGGGGGCGTGTGCCACATGATGGGCAGAGGTAAGAGAGTGGGCGACGCCTCCACCTCTGTCAGGTGTTTGAACTTTGCTGCTCACTTGAGTTTCGACTTTGCCTTCCAATTCCCTACCCCCCCCCCCCCCACACACACACACGCGCAGCCAAAAAAGTTGAGCGAAAACCGAAAGGAAAATAGAATGGAAAATGGCAAAGGAAAAGCGACAGCAGCAGCAGCAGCACAGAGAATGAAAGTCGCGTTTGCTCACTTGAAAGTTTGAAGGTACAAGAGGGGGTGTGGGGTGATGTGTGGGGAGGGGAGGGGAGGGGACACTCGGAACTCTGTCATCGAGCTGGGAAACTTTTCCCGAATTGCCAATAGCCGTGACTCTGCGGAGTCCTTCTGCTCCTGCTGCTGCTGCTGCTGCATATGTCAGCAGTTTTCCATTTTCCCTTTTCACAATTTGTTGTTTGGATTTGGAGGGTTTTCCCTCATGCTTCCTGCGAATGTTTTGTATTCATTTTGGTTATTTGGTTTATTGCGGAAATTTGTAAATTTGCTAAAGGGGTTTTACGGCGGCTGTCAGCAGTGGAGTCTCAGAGTTGAGCGGGTTCAAGCAGGTAAGCACGGAATATTGATACTGTTATTGGGTACCACAACTGCAGAATGGCAGTTTCGTTTCGTTCGATTTGTGCGGCTTTCTTGTAGCATGAATCGTTGTACTCCACCTGCTCGCTGCCACATCAGCTGGGGGCCAAAGGAAAGCGCCAAATCCTAAATCGCTTGCCGCTTTTGTCTGGCTAATTAACCGGCAAAACCGCACAAATAATCACTTCCGCTGCTTAAAAAGTAAACTAGACAAAAACCACTCCATCCTGGCCATTAAAGGAGGTTCATAAATACAGGGACTACAGCGATACAGCCACGACCGCCCGCCCACCCCCAAAAGGCAATTACGTGGAGTCCGGGTAGAGAGGCTGAGTGGAGCCCATAAATAATGCTACTTAATTGTTTTACAAAGCATAATTTTATCCTTTCGCAAATCCAGTGTTTTACAAACGTTTTTCCACACACACAAAAAAAAAGAAAATATGAAGAAAAAGCTGAGAGAGCGGAAAAGAGTCCCAAAAAAAAAAAGTGAAGTAAAAATGGCGCCCATTTTCTTTTGCCGCAGAAGCAGCAGCAGCAGCAGCAGCGGCAGCGGCTTAAATATGAATTAATGGCCAATAAAGATAATCTTTTACACATTCGCGTACGCAGCGCATTAAAAGTTAAATTTATATTCGCCACTGAAGGAGCACACACACACACAGTCACACACACACACATGCGAATTGGTATCTAGCCTAGCAGAAAGATTTTTTTATGCAGACAACAGCACAATTTTTATACTCCACGCCTGCAGGGCAGAAACATTTTTAAGCAACTCCACAAGGGGGAGGCGGGGTGGATGGTCATTAGAAGTCATCTGCGGCAGTGATTATCCTTTTCCGGCAGGAGTGTAGCAGTGTGGCAGTGTGTGTGACCAGCTGCAGCATTCGACTTGGTAGCAATTTCTCATTAATATTTCATAAAACGCTGGAGAATTATTCAAAACAAAAGCCAAAGGAAACGCGCTGCGAATGGACAAAATGTGCTCAGGGGCAGCAAGGAGCGAACCAGAGGGACTTCGAGTATTTTTGGGAAGAGCTCGGCAGGCTGCTCCCTTCGTCCTTTGCTCGCTGTATCAATATTTGTGTTAATCTGTCATTTTTTTTGTTTTTTTTTTTTGCTTCATCGTTTATGAATATTTGAGTTGGTGGGAGAGAGGCAGAGAAGGAAATGTGATGATTATTGGTTGAACAAACAGGCAAGACGACGCGGCCAGTGTTTGCACAGTCCGCACGGCACAATATCAAATATCAGTGACCAACTCTTAGTTTTCGGCCTCTGTTTGATTAAGAATAAGGAACCACAACAACTTATGATAAAACCCCACAGCAGCAAAGGGCCAAGAGTCGCATTCAAATATTTTACACATTCATTTTCCGTTTGACCAGACAGAAAGTCATTCCAAGTGGCTGCTGCCCACGCAGACAGACGAATTTGAATCTGAATCTGTGAAGCCGAATCAGAATCCGAATCGTTGTGGGAAATGGCAGCAATCTTCATAAAGCAGCAGCCCATCGTGCCCCTCACTCTCTTGAATATTTATTATATTTGCCAAATGGAGTGTGCCACCGAATCGAGGGAGGCGGCAGGACGAGTGGTCTGCCTCAGATTGTAGTGTAGCTTGTCTTTGGAGTCCCACAATGAAAAGGGTTAAGTTGAGGCAAAGGCAGAGACACAGGCAGCGGCAGCGGGAGAGGCATATAAACAATAAAGAACGGCACAGCATTTGCATATTTTTAGTATTTCTTTTGTAGCCCAGCGCATAAAGACAGTGGGAGTGGGTGGAGGGGCTAGGAATGGACAAGAGAGTAGCGTGGAGGAAACACTCAACTAAATTACACATTCGACTGGCTCCAGGGGCACTCTGAAATGTCTCTGAATGAGGCATGCCCCCAGAGGGGGTCTCTCTCTTAAATCTCTCTTTTTGGGCATATAATTTCTACGATTTTAATGAGTAAAGTGCAGATGTCGTAGAGAAGTTTTATAGGTCCAAAATAAGTCAACAAAAATCTTCGTCTTCCCTTCAAACAACTTCTCATAACTTCTAACTGGAAGACCAATCAACCAAAAGTATGATTGATCGATCGATTAGTTAGAAAAAATAGCGTAAAAACCAAAACAAAAACATAAATAAAAACTAAAATTCCAACAAAATGCGAACAAAATGGAACCAAAACCCAGCAGCAATTCCCCGCTCTCTCGCAGGTTAATACTTGATTATTTAGCTGCTGCTATTAGCCTCCCCATTGGCAGGAGTTCAAGCGCTTAATTCTCCATTAAATCATTGGCCAAATCATTTAGCCATAATATGCGCTTGAGTGACATCGAAATTTGAGGCAATTTGGAGTGCGCCAAAAGGGGAAAAAAAAGAAGAACGAGGGCAAATAAATATGCATGGGTTGTGCATGCTACCAAAACGAAAGCATTTAAAGAGTGGCGTGCTGCATGTGGCATGTGGCATGGCCAATAAATCTCCCAGAAATATATATACATGTATCTACATATGGCCCGGGCCATATGCAAAATTGATTTCGCAACAATTAAAAAGCGCATCATCAACAATCCCAAACACTTAAATATTTAAGCCGTTCGCTTTTTTTCGGTGATTTTTGGTGGGACAAGAGTCCGTCCGTTGCACAGTGGCTGGGTGTGCGGCACTTGCAACGAGCCGTTTTTGTGGCCAATAAACAAAAATTATTATGCTCAAATAAGCGTAAATGCATGCAAAGTGAATGATTTTCAAAGGGTTTTTGCAGGGGGGGGGAGTGCTACTTGCGAGTGCTTGCATTGTTGCCACAAAAAGTGGATGTGTGTGCGTTTGTGTGTGTGTGTCGTTGAGTGACGATGATGAAATATGCAACAGAGTGGCAACTGGCAGAGGAGGACATCGACTGATGCTGCATATTATGGCAAAAATGAAATAAATTCAAATGAAATGGAAGTTGCAAGCGCTTCCAAACACGTTTTATTGCCACACACACACACACGGACAGACATGATTTTGACAACAAAATCTGAATCCACACAAAAACCACAAAAAGAAATGAAAGAAAGAAAGCAGAAATCGGGGCAGAGAGGAGGCGGGGCAGGCAAACCACGTAACAGAGAGTTTTGTGTCATATGACAGAAAAATGAACGAATGCGAAGAACGAAGCATTAGATACCCTGCAAGTGGTCGAATTTTGAGAGTTTTGAGTTTGAGGATTTTTTGTTTGCTCTGAAATGATTCATGAGAGTTTTTTCTCTATCCTTCCTTCAGTCGCCCTGCGTCTGTTCTAACATTCTAAGCAACTCTTCTGGCGTAGGGTAACAAACAATGATTGCAATGAATTTTTATAACCAAAGCGAACTGTCGAACCGCCAAACGACGAGCCAGGCGAATGAGAATGAAATCAATCGAAACGAAACGCGAATGCACTCATCGGGGGGGGGGAGCCACAATTGAAATGGAAAATGTTATAAATCTCGCGTAGAGTAGGGGTTGGGGGATGGGGCGACTATGTGTAAGTGTAGCTGGGAGGGCGGTGGGGTGGGCAGTTACTGTTTTTGTTGACTGTCGACTGACGCCAATCGTTTAGCGGCTTTTGTCTCGTGATTTTTATTGTTTGCCGCAAAACCTTTGGGGTCCACCACTTTTTATGGCTTGTCAACACTTTGTAGGGAGTCTGAGCATTTTGCCTGAGGTTTAATTAAGCAATTCTGATTAATGAGCACTCCACGAGAATCTTCCAACTACTACGCTCTGTCTCTCTCTCTCTCTCTCTCTCTGTGCGTCAATCATCAATCATGCATTGTGTCTGGCCACGTCACAAACCATTCGCCAAGTGGAAGCAGCCCGCGGCTAGAGTTTCACTTGTAATTTGATTAGCCGACAGACACGAATCGAAGGAGGACATCCAGGACTGGCCGCTACTCCTGGCCTGCTGCTAATTCAATTTATCAATTCATTAGAGAATGTCGCCAGTGCCCGTGGCCGTGCTTACGTCACGAGTAATCAAGTTAATTTTTTAATGGCAACTTAATGCATAATCATTAGAGTCAATGATGATGCTGCCTGTTATATTGCCATTTTGGGTGTGCTCTGGCGCCACATTCCACATTGTCCACATTGTCCACTTACATACTTTTTGGCCACTGCCTCTGCCGCCTCCACGTCACATCATTTTCCAATCAATTAGATTTTGCATGAACTTTGCTCAATTTGTGTGCTTTTTTTTCGACTGCCGAGGACGGACAACCCAGTGACAAGTCAACGAGTGGGAAAAAAGGCCTCGCAAGAAGAAGGTTGAAGAATGTTTAAGTTCGTGGCGGCATTTCAGAGCTCCCTCAGAGCTTAGCCTTTTTGGTATTTATGGCCTGCTGTATCTCAACTAATTAATGGAGAGCCAAAAGCTACTCTCTCCCTTTCCAATTAATTAATGCCAGGCACAAAAGGTAAAGGTGTGTGTTCCAGCGCTAAGCCCAACATGACACACACACGAAAAGTCAAGGGAACGAACTTTTATGCCGCAAAAGTCTGCGAATATCTAAGGGATTTCTACATATATTTATATCCATATCTTTGGTACGCATTTCGCACATTTTGTGCTATAATTGGCCTTCAGGTTTTGGCTTCTGGCGGAATTTATGGCCGCCACCAGTGACATTTGAGCTCGGATCCTTCGTCAGCGATGAGTAATAGAGCGTGGCCGTGGCACGGCTGCTGGAGCGTGGGTGTGGTCTCCTCTCATGGTCGTCGCTGGCATTTTAAAGTCGCTGCGGCACTCAGCCTTTAATGGGCTTTAACGAGCGCCATCCGCCTCCAATTGCCACCTTCCCTCCCTCCCTCCACGCTGCCACGTTACTCGCAGGCATATTGAATGACACTTCGCCCTGAGCCAAATTGGAGGGCGATCGTTTGACAAAGCTGCAAAAGGCGCACCAAGGAGATGGATAGACGGAGAGATAGAGAGAGTGAGAGCGAGAGAGAGAGAGCGAGAGAGCGAGAGAGCGAAACCCCATTGCTCGGACACCTACCTGGCCAAGGGGGAATGTGACCTCGGGTGCGCATCGGTTTCAAGGTTCTGTCTCTGTCTCTCGGCTCACCCCATCCAAAGCTTAATTAAACCAACGCCAGCAGCAGCAGCGACGTCTACGTGTTCGTAGTTACTCTTTCTCTCCCTCTTCTTTTTTGCCTTTGCCTTTGCCTTTAGTCTGAACTCTTGTGCTCACTCTCTGCGTTTAGTTTACCGCAATTACGGCAATTAACACTAAGCAATTAAAGGCAACAACAATGCAAATTACGTGCAACATGCAAGCACACGAAACGAAGCACAAACCCAACACACACACACACACACGCACACACACAAAGAGAGAATGCATAGAAACAACAAGGGCAGAGCACAAAAATAAAACTAAAGACAAAATCTATTGGTTAAGCAAAGCTGAGTAGAAACGATGCAAATACCCTGGAAAAGGCAGTGGAGGTTGAGGGAAAGATTGGGAGATAAAAGAGAGCGATAGATGGAAGAGGGGAAGCTTGAATACAGATGGGAATGGGATTGGGAATGCATCGAAATATTTATCTTGACATTGCAGTGGCGACTTCCTGAGGTTCTCCACTTTCTAAAGTCATTGCAAGCACAAACATCTGAAGCCTAGACAACCCTTCTGCAGCTACTTTTGCACAGGGTAACAAACAAATAAACAGCGTGAAATGTTTGGCTACATCAGCGAGGGAGAGACAGAGAGGGCGTTCCCTCCGCCGCCAGCACATAGCTTCATGCAGTTTTAAATTTGAACTGCCGAATGGACACTGTAACAGCGACGCAGTGGCACAGTCAGAGACGAGACAGCCCTGACCCAAAGCAATGCCCGCCCTCCCCTCAGGCGAACTGCTGGCGGCAATCTGACGGTGTGGTTCTGGGATTCTGGGCACTGGGACTGGAACTTGCACGATTCGGGGCATGGGATTTCTGTGCTGGGTTTGCCTCAGTTCTGCTGGGTTTTGCGGCACTGGTGGTGGGTGCCTTCGACGGCCTCGTGCTGCGTTAAATGGAGACCACAAAATGCAGCGCATCGCAGCACTAATTAAGTTAAACCCAAAGCCCAGAGCCCAGAGCCCAGACACAAGCAAACAGCTACAACAGCCGCATACACATGGAGAAAGGGGCACGTACGTGATAGTGGCTCAATAATTAACTGAATGGCAGAAGTGCAGCAAGCAGCACGCACTCCAAGGCAGCACTCACACATTTGCAATATTTGCTTAAACAAATGTCTCTGGAACGGAGCGGGCATTGCACTTGAACTGGTTTCGGCTTGCACATTTTTACGACTTAACGCAACTAATTCCCAGATTGCAGATTGTTACACACACACACACACACACAGAGGCAGACAGAGGGACAGACAAATTGAGTTACATTTCGGCAAAGTCTTAAACTGAAGAGTTAAGGCCCGAAAAAAAAAAACAAAAAAAAAGGCGTTATTTTAATTGCCAGCAACAGTCCGTTCCTGCCTCCACAGTGCCACTCCTTCCCGCTTCAAGTATCCCGGCAAAGTGGCAGACAAACATTTTTGGCCCACATTTTGAGGAAATTCCAAAAATAATTTTCCACTCCTCCGCCGCTGCCAATTCGCTTCCATTGTTTGCATTGCTCTCCGTTTTCACTGAAGCGGGAAGGGCATGGCGGAGACTGCAGCATATATTTTTTTATATGTTTTTTAGAATTGCATTAAATGTGAATAAAAAGTGGATCATAATGAAAATCCTCGCTGCATGTACTCGAAAGTATTTTATGCATTGCAAATATTTGAAAGCCATTCCAATGGCACACACAAAATCTGCATAATTCCCCGGCGTATGTATAAAATAAGAAAAAAAGGGAACAGCTACGACAACAACAGAATGACAACCGCATTCAATGGACAAACATGGCAGGGATTGGGATTCAATGCTGGATCTATTCCTATATCGCAAAACAATAAACAGCCACAAAACGATGCCCCAGCAACAATGGTCGTAAAAATGCAAGAGGGTGTGGAGTGTGGGGGGGTTGTGGAGGAAGGGCAAAAACTAAAACAAAGGCAGAAGAGGGGCAGGAGAGTTGGCCGAAAAATATAAATCGCCTGCCAGCTAAGCAAAAGTCAGGGGGACAGCCATAAATAACATAAAAAATATATTATCATGCGACCAGAACTTCAAAATTGGAATAGCCATAGCCCCACGAACCAAACCCCAAAACCTATTGCTATTTATGGGCGTATACATTTGGGAGTGACTGTGTGTGCTACACAAAATTGTGTGTTAACAGGATCCTCGAAAACGGTGGGGGCAGGCGAATGAAAGCTGCTGCTGCAGGGGGCCAAAAGAATATTTTAATACGTGCAATAAAATTAGAACAAAATACGCACTAAAGCCAAATTGAAAAGAAAATCGTTATGGCTGTGAAACACAACAAGATCTACCACCCTTCCCACCACAAACACCACTCCCCTACCCTTCCGCCCCACCACACACACTCCTCTCCGCCACTTTGAGTTCTCGAATGAAAATCCAGTCACCAGAGTCGAGTCAAGAGTGGCAGAGTATAGGGGAAAGGGAACCCAGTTCCAGAACCGATTCAAGCGCGTTAAGCAAAATGTATTTTAGTGTCATAACTCCAGCAGCCACAGATACAGATACAGTTACAGTTACAGATACATATGCACAAACACACATACACACATACAGACGTAAGTATAAGTGCGCTGGCATATCCTTTAGATACGAATCACAGTCGCAAAACTGCGACCAGCAAAAAAAAAAAAAAACACATTTTATATGCTTGTTGTTGGCTTTCGCTGAAGTTTTTGGAGCAAGTTTTGTATTTTTTCCTTTCTTTTATACGATATTTTTACTCGCTTCCACGGGTTTTGTTTCAAAGGGTATTTTGTGGAGATAAAGGGTGTGCTCGTACCTATGGAGAGGTTTAACTATCAGCCATAGATGCAGCTTTTGGATGTCATTGTAGTGATTTGATAGTGGAATAAATGATTGTTGGTCGAATAGAATGGTCTCGTAGATGAAGTATTTTGAGTGGCAGATTCTTCTGTTACTCTTGAGCAATTTATGCAATTTCTTGGGTAATTTTTTGAACATTTTTCAAAGCCACAAAAGAGTCTTTTCCCTCACTGTAGTTTGAGAACAATTTCTGTAATTTTCTAAAGCGAAAAAATACTTTATCATTCACTGTATTTTGAGAGGAATTTGTGTGCCTTTCCACATATTGGAGATGGAAAAGAACTGCTCTAGCAGAGGATATATTTTAGTCGCCACTTAAACATCTCAATGTGGTACTTTTTTTATTGTCATATTTTTTGCTCATGCGAGAGAGTTGAGGAGAAGTGAAAACTTCTGGGGTTCTCCAATAATTTGTTGTAGCCAACTTGTTTTGCATGCCTCTGCCTTTGCCACACACAATAGCCAGCGTGAATGTTAGAGGGCTAACCGAGGGGGGGGAGGGTTGGTTGGTAGCGTACAAAAAAAATCCAAGCGCCATGCCACACACAAAAGGGTTCGTTCGCAGAGGGGGTGAACGGAGACCAGCAGTTTGTGAAATATATTTTTATTGCTATTGCAGACACCCACACAGGCACGCACACACATGCGAGTGTTGGATACACTAACAAGCACAGGCGACTCCTCGGCATTGACTTTCTTTTCTATTTCGCCATTAAAGCGCTAACAACAACAACAACAGTCAGTGGCGGAAATGGCGAAACTGTAGAGCATACTTTTTGTCATATTTCACTGGCTACAACGAGCAGCAGACAAGGAGCAGCAGGACCGACCAGCACTAGAAGCTGCAGCTGTAGCTGGCGGACGGGACAGGATCAGGACACGCATGTTGCTGCGTGTGCGTTGTGCGTTGTGCGAGGATGCGGGCACTTCATAAAAAACACTTTCATTACAACAAACAAGCAACAACAATAACGGGCAGCCCAGAGCTGGAGCATGTGAAGGCGCAGCATTGAACCGTGGAAGAAATTTGCTCCAGGGCACTCAAAAGATAAGCAGAAAGTGCAGACTTCGTGCAAGATTCTTAAGAGAAAACCTCTTAAGCCTTGATTGCATTAGTTTTGATCATCTTTGTGGCAGATTTGATCTGTTTTGATATTCATTCTGTGAGAATTTCTTTGGTTTTCTCTGACATTTATGGTATTCTGGCCACAAGGAAACCTTTCCTCAGTTCGCTCTGCTGCAAGTATTCCGCCCATGGTGCATTCATCTGTTCCTGTTCCTCGCCTCGAACCCACTCCGACTACTTAGTGCTTGGAGGGGCATTATTTCATGTGCTAAAGTCGTTGCGTGTTGTGTTTGCTATTAAAAATGTCAGCGGCCACGGGAGTGTGCGGAGTTCATTTTACAGCTGCCCATGCCACATGCCAGGGAGGGAGGGGGTGGGGCAAAAGTACACGGCTTTCAACACCAAAATGAACTTGTACTGCCATGTTTACGAGCTGATAAAAAACAGTTGACCAACACTTGTGCAAGTGGAAACTGACTTTAACCGAGGGTCAGCAGCAGCAGCAGCAGCAGCAGCAGAAGTGAATATGAGATACTGTGTGGCATGGGGCAAGCGGTTGGCAAGGCAGACTCTCGATTTGGCCTAGTTCTACGTGTGGCCACAGTTAACAGCAGCCTTTGCCAGGCCACAGCCATAAAAAAGCT
This sequence comes from Drosophila guanche, assembly GCF_900245975.1. Lineage (NCBI taxonomy): Eukaryota > Metazoa > Arthropoda > Insecta > Diptera > Drosophilidae > Drosophila > Drosophila guanche. Next base: position 1,625,597 of record NW_022995743.1, on the reverse strand, counting down.
CTCAGTTTTCAGAGATTATTTTGGCACACTTTTTGGCAGGATTTTGGCTAAAGGATTTTGACTCTCTTTGCAAAGAGCGCGTCAGGCGATTAAGAGAAATGAATGTAGAGAGTGGTGGATGCTCGTGTGTCTGTCTGTTAATCTCTATGTTAATCTGCATAACAATTTATTTGTTAGATTAACAATTTGTAGTTGAAATTTAAGGGCTAAAGATTGGGCTATGCTTAGTCAGCATTCTGCAGTCTTTTTTGCTTTGTTTCTCTCTCCCCTGGCATGGGTTGCACCTGCATTGATTGATGGCTGCGCCCTGCAACAGGTGGGTTTTTGATTGATGTGCCATCAGGAAAAGGGATGTTAGGGGGCATGATGCGGGGTTATTTATGGAGTAATATTAGCGGCAAATTGCTGGCGGATATAAGCTAGATTTGGGTGTTATTTGGTCAAATATTTATCATAGAAACACTAGCAGTTATGTCTATAATTAATGCACATTCCCTGCAACGTAAATAACCCAAATATAAATAGAATTAATCTTCATGGCGCTCAAACTTCACGCTCAAGTAATAAATTGTGTCAGGTCCAGGCATCCAAAAGCAGTTGCAACTTTTAGTACACCCAGAAAACAGCTGAGTTTTAGCACAAGCTGCGCAGGAGAGAGAGCGAGAGCATCGCGAGAGCGCTTGTTAGAGATTTTTGCGCTCTCCCAAAAGCCGAGAGCAGCAGCCGAGAGAGAGAGAGACAGAGCCCAGAGAGTGCGAGAGAGAGTGCCGGAATGCCGCAGGCCAATTTGAAATGTAAACAAGATTAGAAATTTGCCATAAATCGAACTGCAGTTCATTTATAATTCGCAATCCCTAGAGACTTTGGATCAAACTTTGTAGAGGAGATCCCTGGGATGATGCACCTGCAGCACCAACCCTCAGCTTGCCACATTTAACCGGAAACCCAAGCCCAAAAGCTTGCTATAAAAAAACACAGCTTCTGGTGGCAGCTTGCTAAACTTTTAACAGCGCTCTGTTATCCCCAGCAGCCGCCTCAGCCTCATTGTGTCGTGTTTTGGCACCGCATCGTGCCATGTATGCCCTCGGTTACGTCTCGTCTCGTCTCACTCATTGGCGACGAGCGTGTGGCTCGGCTTTTGGGGCACTCGGGGCTGGCAGGCACAGCACAGCACAGCATCAGCATCCGTGCTTGGGTGCTGCTTTGATGCTCGGCTCTCGGCTCTCGGCTCCCGTCCGTGTCACAGTGTGTACCATAAAAGTCGTTTCAGTGAGAGTTTGCGATCCCGCGGGTACGGTCGGAACTAACGGGAATTCCTTATCAGCGTTTTGTACGCGAATTTGTCGCGGGTTAGCTGCGTGCGTGTGTGGCCGTGGTGTGGCAATCATTTTTGCAAAGAAAAGAAAGATCTCCCCCCCCCCCACAAAAATCTGTACAAATCAAAAGCCTTTTCAAATTGATTGATTCGATCGGTACAATTCGTGGGAAAATGTGAAAAAAAAACGAACGGAGAACCCACAGAAAATCCCTAAAACAGAAACGCGTGCGTTTCCAGTGCGTTTCAAGTGCGTTTTTAGTCGCGTCAGTGTCATCGTTGTCGCTGTAGCAGCAGCAGCAGCCCACACACAAATTGTTATTGCAATGTAAGCGTAAATTCTTCGTGTTTTGTTGTTATTTTGCAATTTGCTGTCGCTGTCATTGTTGCTGCCTCATAGAGTATCCAAAATTGCGCAAATCAAAGCATTCAAGATCCCCCACTGCGATGATCCCCCGGACAACAGACTACAAAACGGCAAAAAGCGTCGTCTCTGCCTTCAATGAAAGTCAATTTTCCAGCTGCGGCACTGACGGTCGCTCGTTCAGCGGCGATTGAAAAGCGCACGAAATCTGTGAATGGCGTCGCTTGGATTACTCTGCGTTGTTGCTGGATTCCTGGTGTGTGGGTGTGGATTCGTTCTCTCTCTCTCTCTCTGTGTGTGTGTGTGTATGTGCCGGTAAAGCAGTTGAAGCGATTTCTATGCCCAGCTGCGCTTTTTATGCACTGCTTGGTGTCTGGCAAAGGGGTGCGGCATGGTGCAGGTGCTATGATTTAAAGTAGATGTGCAAAAGATATTCTAGAGAATAAATATTTAGCCTGCTGCAGGGTATCCACTCGTTTGGCTCACAAGACCCAGTCTAGAATTTTTTGGGTTTTTTTTTCGTTGCTTCTGCTCATGGAAATTGCACAAAAACATTTGCTATTGCTGGGCATTTTGGGTTGGTATTTTGTATTATTTTCTACGGTTGCTGCCTCGCCTGTGCTGTGTGTGGCAAATGCCATCATATTTCATGCCATGCCACACATAAGTGCAAAATTGCTTGCACCCTGACGTCTAGGGGGGAGCTGAGCAGGGAGGCAGTGGCACTGTTAGAATGAAATACGAACTATCAACTAATGGGAAATGTTACCCAACCCAACATCCACTCAACACCCAACCACCAGCTCCCTCTCTCTCCTCTATCTGTCGAGGAGAATATACATTTGTTTAAATTGCTAAATTGCTGAAGTGTGCGTGTAATTTCATTACACACTGTCCGTCCGTCCGTCTGTCCGTCCGTCCCTCTGCCACTCGAGAAGGCTGCCACTTCTGCTGGAGAATGCTCTTGAGCTGCAGGCGGTCGGACATTGGAACTGATTAAGATGAAGTGGTGGGTCAGGGGGGGGCCCAACTACAATTGTCTGCCATCAACAGGAGGTGCAAAATCTGTGAATGCGAATGAATGCGAGATGAATAATCAGATTAGGAATGCAAATTGAATGGAAATTTATTTGATATTCGAGTCAAATTCAAGGGGGAAATTGTTGTTATGCTCGAGAAATTGTGTGTGCGCTCCTCTACAAATTCGGATAAGTGCTTGTTGTTGGCTGGGCAGGCGATTTAAGTGGAGAGAAACTAGAGCACAAGGTCAGGGAAAGTATTGAGTAATTCCATGGTAGATATGCACATGGATTTCCTGTACAAAAATAGAGTCTTGCGACTGTTATAGTACGCTGAAAAAGTGGCTAACATTTCTTGTATTTGATTTAATATTAATTTTAATTAAGGATTATTCGAAGCAAAACCAACTTCTCTGTTCGCTTAAGCCGTGAAATACATTAATTCCGTACAGAAATTGCATTGAATCCCAGCCCTAGGGCAACAACATTCAACAGTTTAGCATAATTGTGTACATGTTCCACAGTGCATAGGAAATGATTCGTTAAGCGCTCCATTTAAGCTCTTTATTTGTGCAATTTCCCAGCAAATTAATTTCCCAGCATGCTCCGCTGCAGGCATTTTGTTGCTTTAATTAATTATGAAATTCGAAAACAATTACAAAAACTATAAAGAACTATAAAAAACTCAAACAAAAGCAATTTAGCAACGAAATGCGATATACTGCAGCAAGTAAACTAAACCATTTGGGGGCAACAAACAAGTGTGCAACATAAAGCATTTGTGTGAGTGTTTTAGAGTGTGCAAAGGTCATGCCCAGCAGCAGTCTGCTGTCGAGTGATAAGAGTGTTAAGCGTTGTGTCACATGCAAGTGGCATGATGAACCCTTAAAGCAGTGCCAAGTGTGCCCCATGCACCACACAAAATTAGCATCCAACAGCTGGCAGGACGCTGACGCTGACGCTGAAGCTGACGATGGCGCCAAGTGTGGAACGCTCTGATTGCTGGCCACATTCACTTCCACTCTTCCTCTGTGGGTCTACCCCTGTGGCAGTATTTTTTTAGTATGCATAAAAATGTACTTGAACATCCAGCCATGCATGCCCGTTTTTTATAGGCTCACTTAGCGGCCATAAACCGCAGCAAGAAGCGGAGGCAGCAGCAGGTGTGGCAGGAGTGTGTTACCTCTGCTCTGAATCCCTCAAGGACTTGGCCTGCCCGTGCATCGCCCTTCGACATGCCCATAATATGCCATAATAATATTGTAACTCTTTGCACTTCAAATTGCATTTTAATGCAAACACACACACTTCACTTCATTACATTACGACGAGGACCAGCAAGGCGAAGGGAAGCTTGCATGTCGGAAATGGAAAAGAGTCGACACACTTTGCAGCAGCAGCTGCAGCCGGAAAACATGCCACACACACACACACACACACACACTGACAGATATTTTGCTGAGTTTGCAAGTTTGTAAATTTGTAAATTGAAGTGCAGATGCCGATCGTCGTCGTCGTGCTGGTTGCATGCCTCAATGGCAAAAACTGGCACAATGTGTGGCAGCCAGTGGGTTACGTATACGCAGGGTCGGGTCGGGTCGGGTCTGCTCTGGGCTGGCATTAGCTAATGTGTGTCACATTTTATTGGCTGCACATTTTCCTTTTTTTGCCCGACTCTAAACTGATTTGCGCAAAAGTTTTGGCAGCAAAGTAAATGCATTTTCGCTGTATGTGTGTGTGGCGGACGCATTAAAGATGCCCTCACGGGAATCGAGACGCCAATTCAATCCAATCCAATCCAATCCAATACAATCCAATGGTTGCCAAAACTAAAAGTTCAACAATGATTGTGTTATCAGTTGATGGCATTTATGTTGATGATTCAAGAGCAGATTCGAGTGCTTCAAAATTGTTTCCATTTTCCAAGAGCTTAAACCAGCAATGAAGGTGCACACGAAATGTTCGCATTTAATCGAGAAACTCTTTCACACATTTATTTCGCATATTTTTCAATCAAGCTTTCACCATTGCGCCGTGATTCAATTATGGACACACACACACACACACACACACACACATGCACTCTATATATATTTGCAAATATTTTTCGCATATATTTCTAGATTAGATCGAAATATTTGCACTGGTGAATATATTTTTTTGGGCTTTTGTTTCATTGAAATTGAATTTTGTTATTTTTATTTGGCAAAAAAGCGTTTCACGTTTCCATTTTCGGCACTCCGCTTTGGTTTATTGGCAATGGCAGAACCATTGGGCCAGTCAATTTATTAACGACAATCGACACTCGACACCAGGTGAGAGAGAGAGAGAGAGTCGAAAAATATGATTAAGTGCCGAGAGGCACTCTGGATCGGTCGTGGGTGCATGACCTGTGCCACAATTTCATATTTACGACTGTGGCTCACCAATATAAAAATCTATACACAAAAATCTACACAAAAATAAATGTAAAACACACACGAAAAACTTGCACGAAATAAAATTAGTAGTGCGGTGGCTAGCAGCGATGAGTCCAACGATAAAGAGTGGTGCAGAGGGCGCCCAGGAGCAAGTCAATATATCATAAAAGCCAGTCGATGCCTGCCTGCCTGCCTGCCTGCCACTGCCAGTGTAGTCGTCCTTGTCGTAGTCTAGAAACAGTTTCCGATTTCCGTTTTCCTGTTTATCGTTTATTGAGTTTTTCTTTGGCTTCGCTACATAAAAGTGAAAGCAGACGCCAGCAGATGGGAAAGACAAGAAAAAAGCAACACAAAATCCATCCAAAAACAGAGAGAGAAGTTCGCACTCGTTAGGGCCCCGACTACGACCCATTTCTACATCCATTTCCATGGCCATTTCTGGGTTGCCATCATCGTCAGTCAGCGTCGACCTCGTCATATTGAACTCTGATGGTGGCACGTTCCTCTGGGCCGCATGCCTCCTGCCTCCTGCCTCGCTCTTTAAAGATCTACACGCGCGCGCGAGCGTAGGATACTTTGCCACGGCCTGCTGCTGCTGCTGCTGCTGCTGCTGCTGCTGCAGCCTGGCATCTGCCAGCTTCCCATCGTTCTTGTCCTGCCAGTTGTTAGTCATTTATATGGGGCCACATAAATTATAACCAAAATATGTACGCAGGCGGCATTCCAAATGCCGATTTCTCACTGCTTTCCGCTTAGTGGATGTTATAAATAATCTTTAATTAAAAGAAGAGCAACCCCCTGGAATATGTTTTAAAATATTAAGGTGTGCACGTGTAGGAGTACGTGACGCTGCCTGTGCGCGGAAATGGCCTCTGATTTGTAGCTGTCAAAATGTGAGACGCCCCGCCAGAAGTTCCTTAATTAGGTTTTTCGGCGACATTTACTCATGTGTGTGTGTGCTGGCTGCTTATTTTTGTTCAATTTAAGCAACAGCTCACATAAAGCCCTGAACTCTGACAGCCTCAACTCTAAACTCTTTGTAGAAATGTTCCAAACAAAAACTATGCCCATCTCCGCTACGTTAACTATGACAATACTTTATGTTAATATCAATTATCTTAAACAAAATAAATCCGCGCCCAACTGTTAGCCAATCAACCGATTTGAAACAAACCAAAAAGGGAGACGTTTTGGACAATCGTTTGGGCATTTGCATTTGGATTCGTAATTGGATTTGCAAAGTACAACATAAATTAAACATTTTATACGCATAAATAACGCGCATTTACAATTGCCATAAATTCATGAGTGAAAACAAACAAATTAACCCAATAAAAGTTGTGCAAAAATCACATAAATTACATTTTGTCTCTGGCTGGCTGTGGCACTAAAAGTGCAATGCGTTTGCTTACAAATTTGCCGAAAAACCGAATATAAAGGCAATTAAATAAATTTCGCACAATAGAATTTTACACCCCCCGCTCCTCCCCGCACACCACACCGCCGAGCAGCAGCAACGACAGCGACAGTAAAACTGCAATTATCTGCCAAAAATGGAATGAAAATGCTCGTTTTATTTTTGGCTTGTTGGTTTGTGTTTGCATTTTGTTTTACTTTATTTATTGACATGTCAACAAATGTTGCATTTGTCTCTATCCCTCTATCCCTCTATCCCTCTACCCCTCTCTCTCTCTCTCTTTGTATCTCGCTCTGTTCTGACCGTATTTCTCTTTCACAGCTGGGCTGAAATAAATTGTAATATGTTGCTCGTGCAGCGAAAAGTGTAGCAAAGGAGTTTTTGCCACACAAAAGGAACTGCAGAGCCCGCACCTGCACCAACGAAGCGTCAGAGCAGCCACTGCCATCCGTTTGCAGATTGCAAAAACCTAGAGAAGCGGCACACAGACATCGTGAGAGCGCAGAGGGGCCATCATGGGCCGGGCCTCGTTGTACTATTGCTGCTGCCTGCTGCTGGTGTGCCTCGTGCTGTCCACGCTAAATGGTCGAGCGGCTGGAGCAACACGTGTTCGTGTCAGCTCCTCCACGACCATGACACGCAACATTGAGGAGGAGAATGGTAAGTAAAACCCCCCAACTGCAGGTACCACCGAGTATGAGTGTCTCTGTGTGTGCCTGTTTCCAGGTCGATTTGAGCGTTGCTTTCATATTGTTATAGACATGCCACTGATTTCGTTAGCTTTTACACATAAACTGATTGTGCCTGGCGGCTGCTGCTGCTGCTGCTGCTGCCAGACCACACCTCAGCCCAAGACCCAAACCCAACCCATTCACTTTGAGCAGTTCTTTACACTCCCATTCCCATCTCTCTCTCTCTTTCTCTCTTTTGCGCTGTAATTTAATTTAAAGTGAAAAGTTTGCCTGCCATTAAGGCCGTGTGGCATGAGTGTGTGTGTGTGTGTGTGCCCCTGACGCAACTTTTATTCAATCAACATAAACTTTATTGTGTGTAAAGAAATTGGGTTGCGTGGATCGACAAAGCGACGCTGCTGCTGCTGCTGCTGCTGCTGCTGCTGCTGCGTTCCTTTTGTCGTTGCATTATCCAAGTAAATGGAATTTTCAGGGTTTTATGCGTGCGGAAATTATGCCGAAAATTGTTATGGATTCGAAGTTCGATTTCGATTACGTTTTCAATGGCAGCAGCAACTGCGACTGAGGCAGAGCTGCTGTCGCTGCTGTCGCTGCTGCCTCGAGGCTGGTCAGAGAAAACTTTTTTTGCTGGCCATCAAATAATAAATATCGGCTAATAAATAAGCGCTCGAAGAGCCCAGGCCAGAGTTCAAGTACGAGAAAAAAGAGGCAGCAAAACTTTTGCAAAAGTAACCAAAAAAGTTGGCCCAGAAGATGGCCAACAATGAGCGCAGAAGTGGAGTGCATTAGCCGGGCTTCAAGCTGCGGTAATCCAGAGAACATTCCACTCTGCTCTGCTCTGCTCTGCTCTGCTCTCTGCCTGTATGTATCCGTCTCAATTAACAGTGCGTATGAGCAATCTGTGCACGGTGGAACGTAAGGACCAGGCCAATGCAGCGGTCCAACGCCTGCGGCCAAGCGGGGGTTCCATATTGTTTCACTCTGCAGTCAAAGTTTGGCCACAGCGTGGGTAGCGGAGGGGAGTGGAGGGGGGGGAGCGTGTTTCTCAAGCTGGAAGGGACTTCATAAATTTAGATTTTATATGTTTTCAATTGAATTTCGTTGTTTCGCCATCAGAAACTTTTCACTTTGGCATTTTCATGTTTTCCCAAGGCAACTTTTGCAGCTCCCGCTGTGGAGCGTGGAGCAGAAGGAGTTGCGAGTCCACCGCTGCTGGACCACTTCCTTTGGAACTCTGCCACTGCTGCTGCTGCTGCTGCTGCTGCTGCTGCTGCTTCTGCTCCCTCTGCTCAGAGGCTTGTGTACTGGCTTCGAAAAGTATTTATCGCATTTCTATGAAAACAACCTACTCAACATTTTGGCCAAAAACTTTGGAATTATGTTTGGCTTGCCGCTGCTGCCACATACAGGCAGAGGCAGAGGCAGCGGCACACTCGCATTCGCATTCGCAGGGCAAAGTTTTCCAGCAGCAGCCTTATAAATGCTTATTTAGAGGCAAAATCTGATGAGTTAAGTTTGAGGCCAGTGTAAACTCCGATTCGGCTGTCCATATCTCAAGTTTCCCAAAGGGATTTAACGCCAGATTTACCGCCAGATCTGTTGGATCTCATGCACCAGCAGGCAGTGAGCCCACAGCGTGGGCCCCACAGTCTGCAGTCTTTGAGTTGGAATCGGAGTTGCTTTAGGCAAAAGCAATTGGTTTGCCTGCTAACTAAGTTGAGTCTCGAAAGGGATAAGATGTAAATGTAGACACTTCAATGCACTGACTCAATTATTTATTTCTTATTCAATACTTCAGAGAGCTTTACTTTATTGTTTGAGCGGGATCAGGGTAGAAGTGGGCTCTTGGGGCATTCAATTCCTTGTCGAAATTTAAACACACTTCTTTATGCTCAAATTTCATAGTTTTTTTGTATATTTTACAGAGAAAATTTACAATTTAATTCAACTTTTTGTGTGCATCAAATATAATTGTTTTGGCATTTTATTTTGCATTAAATTTCCATAAATTGTTCATTACTTTCATTTTGATTTCCTTCTTTAATATTTTTATATGTTTTACAACTTAATTTAACATTAATTGAACTTTAATTTCCTTTCTTTAATGTTTGTTTATTTCTCTTAATTTTCTTGCAGCTTTACTTTTGCTTTTGGCTGGTAAGTCGTTGACCGAATTCTTCTCTTTTTAGAGCCTATTTTTAGCCAGATTATCAACATATTATTGGTGTTTGAGCAGTGGGACAACCCAAACAATTTGCACACCAAATTGACCAGTCCAAAAGGGGGCGTACGACACGCCTCCGCGCCACACACGCACGAATCGAAGCGAATCGAATCGGCTTAGTAACGGGCCAGGGAATGGGATCGGATGGGAGCTGAGCAAAAGCCAAAGTCAAGCATCTCAACTTGAAGGGAAAAAACCAAACAAAAGCATAACGGAAAAAACAGCCAAAACAAGTTTCGGCCTGGTCAAAAGTCGCCGCCAGCCTCCAGTCTCGAGTCTTTGCTGTCGCATGTCCTTATATTTATGTGTGTGAGTGTATCATGTATCGCATGTCTGTGTGCATGTGTGTGTGTGTGTGTGTCTGTGTCCTGTTGTCCAGTAAAAACTTTCGCCTCGATTTTGGCTCTCGAAAATGGTTTGAAAAATCCCAATGCAGCCGCCCCTGACAGCGCGTTGAATGACAAGCAGTGAATGACGACCGCTCCCCGGTCGTTGAGTTTTTCAAGATTTTCCTTGCCTTTTCTTTGGCTTTTCTTTGGGTATCTACTTTCGCTGTCCCCTGTCCTCTGCCTGACATGGAGTAGCCTACTTCTGTTTTCTTCTTCAAAGGCACAGGAAACCAGCGGATGGCTCACTCCATTTGCTGTGTGACTTTTTGGCCCCCGTTTTCGACCCATTTTTGGTGGCTTTTCTTTCTGCTGCTCTGCTGTGTTTGCCTTAGGGAGGGGGGGAAGTATAGAAAATGCGTGGCCATACTTCATTCATTTCATGGCTTTGCAGATGGGACATTTATCATCGTGGGCCCTCGAGTGCGTCACAAAAAGGCAGAGCAAGCGAGCGCCATCAGTCCTTGTGATTTTTCTACTATGTTTTTGTACATTTTTTCCTGTGCAAAAACAACAGACGAAAAACTGGGGGGGCCAACCGCAAAATGTTAAATACAAATTCATTTCAATTGCGTTTGCTTTCTCGCTGTGTAGCCGCCTGCTCTCTGCTCTCTGCTCTCCCTCTATTTGTGTACTTTTCCCACTCTCCATTCTCACTGGCTATCTGCCATCTCCTTTATTCATGGCACTTTTTGCCCCTCTTAACGCTCGTGTTATTTTTGTATATGAATTTCTGCGGTTACATTGAATATTAAGGAGCCAAAAGGAGAGCGGCGCTGGGTCAGAAAAGTGGAAAATTGTAAGCCTACTTGAAATTTATTTGCACTCATTACACTCGACAGTTCAGCGAGTGAGAGTGAGTGCTGCGGGAATTGTTTTTGGCTTGCAGGTTAAGCTGCTTCCATGGTGGGTTTTTGGCTGCGGTGCTGGGCTGCGGATTGTGTATGTGATATGTCCAATTGGTTAACAGACAGACGGACACACTAATGAGCAAATAAAGCTTAGCGGCCCAATACTAATTGTGTGCCAGAGAGAGCCACGAGAATGTCCAGCCCTGACTTGTGGGATTTTCCATGCAAAATATATCAACTTGGAAAAATCAAACAACTTTAGTCTGTCCTCTCCCCTCTCTCTCTCTCTGTCACGGGGTGGACAACAACTCTATTGTCGTTGGCTGCCACTGACTGACTGACAACTATTATGCTTTGTTAATCGGCTTAGCATTGCTCAGTGTCTGCCATTTCTTTGCTTTGCCCAAAAGATGTTGCCATGTGGTTGGTTGGTTGGTTGGTTGCTTGGTTGTGGCATGCCAGCAGATTGTCATTTGGCCTTCGTTTCCGAGCATTTCTGATTGTTCATTTGCCACACACACGCGCACCAGCTAAAAACAGAGAGACCGCAGACGAGGCGAGGCCCATCCTTACTTCCTTACTTCCTTACTTCCTTCCTTCCACCTGTGCTGGCAGAGGCTTTTGTCTTTGCAGCCTCTGTCTCTGCTACGTTGGGGCGGCGGCTGACAGCTTAAGACTTGGGCAAAGGGCTCTACTCCAGCGCCTTGCCATTTGTGGCAAAAAAAAAATTGCTCGGTCCTCGGGCTTTTCTCTTTCGTTAGCATTCCGTGTGGAATTTGATACTTGATTATTTGTTGCTGGCCTCAAGCTCAAGCGTGCATAATATATCAAAGTGGCGTCAACGTCAATGCCAGTTCCTTACCCTCATTTTTGCGATGTTGTATCTCTGGCAGAACGACATGTGTAGACATTTTGTGTTGGCTGGGTCCCTGATTTTAGTTACATTTTAGTGTCTGGCCGCATAATAAATAAATAAACAGTTGGTGGGCCCTCTTGTGGGCCTCTGCATTACATCCTTTCCACCTGCCCCAAGGGGCAACTGCTGTCAGCGCTGCTGCTGCTGCTGCTGCTCTCATTTTGTATGCTAAAGAGGGGGAGTACCGAGAGCGGCCTCCTCTTTAATTCCATTCCCAACATAAAAATCACAAATCTCCCCACACAAGAAAGTTTTTCATTAATCTTTTGGCTTTTGTTGCAAATTGTTGTTGTTGTTGTTGTTGTTGTTATTGTTGCAGCATTGGGATTTGCATATCTAAATTGTTATTGTTGTTGCTGCTGCTTATTTGAGCTGTGGGTCAAGCAGGGACAAGCCAGGGAACTGGTCTGAACTGGGGCCAAAGTCAAATATTTAAATACTTAAACAAAGTTTCCGGCTCTAAATCAAAAGATATTCGAAATCTGGAGCATGGCCAGCGATTTTCTTGGGTTTTTCTTGCAATTAGCTTTGTTTTGCGATGTTAAAGGCTCTCTTTAATCCGCTCTTAAAGGATGCTGCCGCCTCAAATGAAGGTGCCACATGTCCTGTATGCTCTGGCTTTATTTTTCTCTCCTTGCAAAAGACCAACAAACAGAACAGGAAGTTTATGTTTAACAACTTTAAGCACACACAAAAGCAGTGCCGAAACTACTCCCCAAAAGACACACACACATGAGGGCGGGTTGCACTGGCATCCGGCACCAAAAAGAAGATATTACGAAAATTAAAAAATTGACAAACAAAAAACTTTTCATATAAAATACAAGGAAGCGGCAGAGGCAGAGGCAGCCATGAAAAACTTTACCCCCCGCCGGAAAATATATTTGTGTTGCATTTCAAGTTTTTCTGATAGCCAAATGCAGTAAAATCAACGCAGAAAGTTTTACAATAAATTTATATTTATGCTAAATAAGCAAGCGGTGCGGAGGGGGAGGGGGAGGAATTTCTGTGTTTTATCGAAGCAAAACATAAATGGGGAATATTGATTCCATGGAAAGCGCCGTGCAGGTGCGGCAAGGGCTGGCAATTAGTGTGTGGCAAGCCGTTGAGACACACACACTTAGAGCCAGTCCTAGCTGGGGACAGTAACTGGCAAAACCCTAAGGGCTTAGTGCCCCAAAGCCACGTGCAGCCAGGGCAGCCTCTTGCTTCAGCACATTCATAACAATTTGTCGACAAAGAAGATGTGCAGCCAAAAAGCTCTCCTGCCTGTGTGGCAATTGTTGTGCAACATTTGGAAGCGTAATTTGCATACAAAAACCCAAATTAAAATTTTGACTGAAGGCTCTGATGTGGCAGCAGGAGCTCTCCCTCTCTTTCACTCTCTTTCTGCTTCGCTTCTATGGCCTCCTCCTATGGTCAAGCTTGGGTTCATTACATGGAAGCTGCTGCAATCTGCAGTCGACATTCCTTGCACTTTTCTAATTAGACGAAAGGGAGGGCGGGAGAGAGAGAGTCATAACAGAAAGTTAATTACATTACCCCTTAGCTCCTTCTACAGGGTATGCTCAGTGGCTTTTGGTACCCGCGAGCATATTCGAAATTTGATTAACTTGCGGCGTGGAAGTTGAGTGCTTTCCATTGTGCTGCGAGAGTTTTGAATGCAGATATGCAACCACAGCCAGGATGTGGCAATCATAAACGAACGCGACTTGCCACATGCAGTAGGCAGGGGTTCGGGTAGGTGCCACTTCAAAGCACAATAACAATTTTACAATTCAATTTCGTTTTTATTTCTGCTCCTTGCAAGGAGTGGGTGGGCGCTGTACTAGTACTAGTACTAGTACTAGTAGTAGTTACGCTCCCCTTTTGTTCGTATGCTCTCTCTATTTTATTGCTTCAAATTGTTTGTTGCCATTTCGCGTTTGTGCCGCCCGGCTGCGCATCAGCGACATAGAAGCATTTAACTTTGTGTCGAGCAGGAGCCAAGGAAGAATGTCAGCAGGGGAGAGGGGCAGGGGGGCACAAAATGAAAACATCGCGGAGCAACTAAAACCAACTACACTTAAACAAAAAAAAAGAACACAAAAAACTGGGAAAAAGAATAAAGCGTAGCAGGAAAAAGCTGAAACTAAAACAACGCGGCGACAGCACAAAAGTTGTCAACTCTCTGCTGCCCTCCCTCCATTCTCCCTTTCCATCACTAAGCAGCAGCAGAATGAGTCCCTCGAAATGTGTAAGGAGGAGAAGCAGTGGGTGGCGTGGCGAGGCGTGGCGTGGCTCTAGTTTCCAGCAATTCGAGTTCCATCGAAGCAGTCCAAGTCGAAGTCAAGTTAAGCGCGGCACTACTTTGCAGCATGCCACAAACGAACAGAACAAAAAAGAGAACAGAGAAGAGGACACGGCACAGGACACGGTACACACACAGTGCGGGCAGCTACAAAGAAAAGGGTTTGCCGACAGGCAGAACGAAGTTTAAGATACACTGGCAAAGGGTCACCTAAATGGTTGGACTCTGATAAGCAGCAACAGGCATTCAGGCCTGAGCTGTCACATCGGAATGCCCACTGGCAGCGTATAAACATGACAGCAGGGAGAAAAGTCGATGGGAAAGCGAGCACATTTTCAGCTACAGCTTAGGTCGGACCCAACTTCAGCTTTGGCCTGAACTCCCAGCGGCGACCCAGGGGCCAAATGAAAGTGTAGAAAAATGCAGGCGAATGGCAGGCCAAGAGGTTGTGGGCGTGTCGTGGCGTTTTCCGCCAGTTAAACTCTAAAGTAAACGTACAAAATGTTAAATCAAAGCCAAACATCGGAGGCGTAACTGCCGGAACTTTCTCAACACTGGACGGGGCCAGTGTGTACACACCGAGCTACAAAGCGCCTGCCTGCCTGTGTGTGTGTGTCTCCTTGGACCAAGGATAAAGTTTCGCTTGCACTTTTGAAGAGTTATTTGATTGAAGGCGATTTAAGGTGCCACCTGGGCAAAGATGATACACAAAGCCCACCTCCAGATACACCCTTCATATGGGGAGTTTTGTTAACCTTTCCGGGGGCTGCATTTAATAGTTTTATTCTTCAAGTATTTGAAGTGAAATCAATTGAAGGATGGTGCTACAAAGCCCAAACAAAACCTGTCCTGTCCGCTCCTTGGCCAAAAAACAATCTTAGCCATTGCCAATGTAGGATTGATTTCAAAGCATATTCTGCTGCAAATACCCATTACTTTTGTTATTCTCCATCGATATTTGAAACCTCTCTCTCTCTCTCTCTACTTCCATTGGCAGCAGCCTCATGAATCTTTGAGTAAGGCATTAAGCCGCATAACGCGAGCGGGGGAGCATTATTAATGCCCCTTCATTATGGTTTGCTGTGCAACAAATAGTAAATCGATTAAGCAAATATTTGTCAGCGCTAAAAGTGTGTATTTTTGCCCCACCCCACCCCACCCCACGCCACACTCTACCACCCGCACCCCTCGTGGCATTTTCGTATTTTTGTTGTTGTTGTCGCAGGGGCATATGCATTTTCTGTGTGTCATCCATTTTAATATTTCAACAAAACCAGAAATGACGTTGTAAAACCGACGCGGCTATATGTCAAATATACCGCCGCACCCGCCCGTACAATCCCGAAGCTGCCGCACTGCTCCACTCTCCCTGTCTGTGTGTGGT
Source organism: Drosophila guanche (assembly GCF_900245975.1). Taxonomy (NCBI): domain Eukaryota; kingdom Metazoa; phylum Arthropoda; class Insecta; order Diptera; family Drosophilidae; genus Drosophila; species Drosophila guanche. The sequence continues at coordinate 1,610,319 of NW_022995743.1, read as the reverse complement.
TTTGTTTCTGTGTTTCAGTTGCCGTTTCTGGTTTGAGTTTTAAAAATTTGCATGTAAATTTCATCGCATACACATGAAAATGTATTTTCACAGCGGCGGGAGGGAGGGGTGGAAAACTGGTAGCCGCTGCTGCTGTTGCATTTTAATAAATTTATGATTTTATTTTGCATTTTTTTCTACTTTAACCACTCTGACTCGCTGTCCCTCTCTCTCACTCTCGTTTACTCCACACACAAAAAATGTGTGTCATTCGCCCGACAATTTCCCAACAAAAGGAAGGCCAGCAAGCGAGGGAGAGTCAGAGAGAGAGAGAGAGAGAGAAAAAACAGCATGGAGCATGGTCCATAAATAACGAAGCATTTTACTTTGTATTTGCTGGATGAGATTTATAAATGTTCCGCTCTGTTTTTCTGTGTCTCTGTTTTTGTTCCTTTTTTTTTCCATTTTGGTTTTTGTTTTTTTTTTGATTCGGATTCGTATTTTGTTTCATTGCCATGCCTGCCGACTGACTGCCCTGACACATTTCATTGAACGAAATGAAAAAATAATTGAAATATTTGCCAATCAGCAGTGCGGCGGCAAAGAGCGTTAGAAGGGGGCAGAGGGTAAGGGGGCAGAGGCAGAGATCGCACTGATAAGGCGGAAGGCATTTTACCAGGAATTCCCCAATTGCTGTCTGCGGCACGTTAATAAGCTCTCACACGCACACAGGGGGAAGGTCTCCTGCTCTGGCATCTCCACATGTGTGTCGTGTCCCTGTGTGTGTGTGCGTGTTATCGTAGCTGTCACTCGCTTGGGCTTGGGCTTGGGCTCTCTCTCTCTCTCTCGGCCCTTTTGTGGCTGTCGTGTCCTTTGGCTACGGGGCTACGGGTCGTCCTCGAGGACTGTCGATTATCGAGTCGAGATTATTAACCTGTCAGTGGGGCGCTTTGTCTTGGCCTGCCGCCTCCTCCACCCCACGCTTCCCATGCGAATGCCACACATATTCCACCGTAAACAATGACAGCTGCCGAAGCGGCCATCATTAATGTGCAGATATTTGTTTTCTTTTGCGCGGAAAAACAATTTTCCAGGGTTTCCGTTTGCAATGTTCTACCTAGGAATACAAATGTACAGAGTTTCCTTTGTTTGAAATTGACTTAAAAATTCCCCAACGATTGCTGGAGAACATTTTAATGGGAAGCCAGTGACTAATGAAACGAGAGGACATTTAGCTGCTACCCAAAAATCATATTCAACTCGAAATAGTTGCAGAAAAAGCTCGACATTGCCACTGACGACACCATAACACTAACAGTAACTGTAAAAGTAACTGTAAAAGTAACTGCAACGCTAACAATGACAGTTGCAACAGCAGCAGCAGCAGCAGCAGCAGAATCGGTTATGGCAGGCAGGCAGGCAGGCAGGCAGCGCACCACTTACCATTATAGTAACCGTTAGAGTCGCACAACTGCTGCGACGGCGACGGCTGGCTGCTGTTGCAACATTGTGTTGCGACTCCGAACATGGCAATTGGATGTGCAATTGCCGCACGAGTGCGGCGACGGCAGCGGCTTTTAAATTTTAATTAACTCGAGACCGAGACTCGACTCGACTCGACTCGACACAGTCGCACAGCAGAAAAAGTTATTATTTATTTCATGTCATTTTGTGCGCGATAAATGTACACCCCAAAAGCAAGGGGAAAGGCCAGTGACTTGGCCAGTAACGAACAGAGAGTCACAGAGAGTGCTGGGGGGAGGCAGAGCATTGGAGTGCATTCTAGGCTGTGTTGCCCATTTCCCCTTCATGTTCATTTATTTATGAGCATTTTCCACAGCCACTGCACACACACACACACACACACACACATACAGTTTGCTCGAAGAAAACTTGACTGAAAATTATGTAAATTTTGCAGTAATTTTTGGTAAATTCCAGCAGCCAGCAGAGACCCTCCCCACTCGACTCGACTCGACTGTGTTTTTGGGTTTCATTCATGCCGTTGCCCCCCGTCTTTAAAGTGTGGTACGAGGGCTGTGGCAGACTGTGGGTTCAAAAGTTCAACTCATGTTTCGTAGGTCGTTCCCGACGTAGCCCACCCACCACTTGTCAACGCTGCTTTTGTGTCTGCTGTGCCTAGAATATATGTAGGTATATATGTACAGACATATAACCCATTTTTGGCTTTTTACGACAACAAGCCCCAACAACATCGCTGCCGTCGGTTGTTGGTTGTCGGTTGTTGGTTGTCCTCTACTGCGGTCTCTGGCACATTCAAAATTTGTGCCTCCAGGCCAGCACCGCACCCCCAACACACACACACCCTTGCGCACACAGTGTTGTTGTTCAGGCAAGCGAAACCCGACAAGAGTTGACTCAAATTGCATTTGGTGTCCGGTGTCCGGTGTCCGTTGTCCAATGTCCGTTTGTCCCATTGTCCAGTGTCCGGAGTCCCGTGTCCATGTCCGGTGCTCAGCTCCAGGGGCTGCGAGCCAAACCCCAGCGAGCACTTGTGTAATAGTGGCTGGCTGGCTGGCCCCCAACGACATCGGTTTAAGCTTTATTTTCAACAGGTTAAAGTTCAACATGGCCACACAAGTGCCATTCCCACAAAGGGAATATCTGCCTGTGGTTAAGGCGCCGTCATTCATCGCTGCCTTTGTAAGATGAACCGCCAAATATTTTGACACCTTTTGCTTATTGGAGTGAGTGCCGTACCCCGCACCCCGCACCATGCCATGACCAGCACTTGATAAAGTTTTCGGTTCCCTTTGAGAGCTGAAAGTTAACCTTTGCCCCGAAACCCATATCAAATGGGAGTGTACTTTATTTCACGATTTCTCGATTCGTTTAATTTGCAATCAAAAATAAATTTCGCAAATCGAAATTAGAGACGCGGTGGGACAAAGGGAATGCGCCGCCGCCGCCACGCATTATCAGCGCTCGACCAGCAGGCCCTTTCCCTGTGGCATGTGTGTGGGGCGGCACCTAATCTGCCAAATGCAATCTGCACATACACAAGGAAATGTCCCATTTGAGCGCGCGTGTGTGTGGTGTGTGTGTGTGCTAGCCCACACATTTAGATACAAATTATTTATTTTAAATTGCAAAATTGTCTGTGGCCAAAAGCACTCTTCCGCCTCCTGGCAGCCTCCTGGCAGCTCGTGCATTTATCGTCAATGGAAAACAAAAGCGAGTGGCGCTCTAGAACGACTGCTTAGATACCCTTACGGATCAGTTTTCAAGTGAATTCCATTGAATTTTCTACTTTTATTAAGCAAACAAATGACGGAAAAGGAATTATTCTTGAGCAAAAATATTCATCTGGATGACAAACGTCTAGCTGTTATCATAGTATCTCCATGTTGGTTAGAGTATTTTGCACAATCCGCGCCGTTTATGGCCTTTTATGTGGCTTGATTTAATGGTCTGTTGTCTGCCGCTTTTTCTGGTTTTCTATAATTTGGTGCCCGTTTTTGTGTCTTTTGTTGGCGCTGCTGCTGAGTTTTTAATTTGATTTTTATCGGAAAGAAGCGTTTGTCCCGCACACATATGGTTCATGTCTGTACAAAATACATTAATACATACACACATAATGTATGCGTGTTAAAGGGTATTTAATAAAGGGTGCCATCAACCAAAAATTTGCTTAAATGAAATTCAATGAAATCTACACCACACCGCAGCCAGGCAAAGCAAAGGCAAGGTCGGTCCCGTTGGTTATTTTGCTAATTCCTCTTCCACCGAGTGTTTCGTATTTGCCGATAAGCATTGCCCGCACGACAGCCAGCGCAGTGGCGAGCAGTGTAGTTGTTGTTGCTGTTGTGAGTGCAGTGGGAATTGAAATTTAGGGGGTGAGTGCGAGCACGAGCACAAGAGAAACAGAAACTGCGACTCGAGCTTTATTGTTGTTGCTGTGAAGTGCAGTGAGAGTTAAGCACGATCGTGCATGCAGAATTGGGAACGCAATTATGAGCAAGAGAGAGTGAGAAACACAGAAACTCCGCTGCTTGTTGTTGGTGTGCTCTCTGCTGCTGTGACTGTGCGACGACATTTTACTGCACACTTTGTTGCTGTTTTCTTTACTCTGCGAGTTGTTTTTACTCAAAGCCAAGTATCAATAAAAATAGCTTTAAACGACTCCAAGCTATTACCCGCCGCCACCACAAATAAACTTTAGCTTAAACTTTCTGTACGTTACGCTTAAGATTGATGTGTCGCAGATCTCCCCCAAATGGATGTCATGGCCCCCGGTTCCATTGTAATTAAGGTATCCATCTGTCTGTCAGCCCACCAGGGGTTGCTGTTGCCCCTTCCCTCTGCTGTCAGAGTCAGTTACAGGGGGCGGGGGTGACCGCTTCCACGGGTCTTTCTTTGTTTGGCAAGTAGTTTCGCCCTCAAATGTCATTCAGATTAAATTTGCCGTGAAAGTAGCATTCTAAAATCGTACAAAATGTACCCCCTGCCTCAAAAAGGGGGCAGGGGGAGTTTGCGTGTGTGTGTGTGAGCTCGCGCATAACATGGGGCATTGTTGTTTGTGGCAGCCGTTGCCGTTGCCATTAAAGCCAGAAGGCGCGCGACTAAAGAAGCAACAGTGAAAGACGCACTCACACACACACGCACATATGCCCCTGCCACGCGACTCGTTACTTGTAGCCTACTTTGTGGCACGGAGAGAGAGAGAGAGAGGGAGAGCGCACACGTGATGCCGCCTGAAATGAGCTGGGAGACCTTTGTCGCTCTCCGAAGAGGAAGCCTCTGAGCAGCTCAATGCTCTGTCCGTGTCACGGGGCCTTTCTTTCGCCTTTTGCCTTTCGCCTTTCGTCCATTGTGCGGCACGCACTTTTCACAGCAGCAATTGTTTTCCCTCCTTTTATTTTTGCCCTTTACTTTGACTCCACCTCGGTGGCCGCGTCTTTGTTTGCTACGCTTTTGGCCCCAAAGGCCCCTTCTTCTGGGTCAGGGCGTTCTTTATCCTTTCAGACGGTCTCCCACTCTCTCGGTCTCCCTCTCTTGCTCGCTCTCTGTACTGCTCCCCAGCGAGCATTCTGTTGTTTGTTGCTCCGTTGGTTGGGAGTTATGGTTAAATGAATGTTACGGATTTTCTATCGTTTAGCCGCTCGCTTTGCTCCCTGAATAAAACGATTTTCGCACAAGCAAACAGACAGGAATGGGAGAGGAGCTCTAATTGGTTCGTTTCCACCTTAAGATGCCCTTACATTTCGCTCCAAACTCCATTTAATAACCCGAAAATCCCGCTTTATTTCGAGTATCTTCGAATGCCGCATTAAATCTCTCTCTGTGGCACATCAAAGAACGTTGCCCCGCAACCAAAGCATCAGCTGCCGCAAAAGGAATCAATGCCTCGTTCGCTCGTTGCCCCAACTGTTGCCACATGCAAATCTGTGGCATGTTTGGGGGTACATATAAAGAAACGGTATATCCAAAAAGAAAATTGAGGCCTACTTTATGTTTGATTGTCGTCTGCCGCATGACAAGAGATACAGCGCCGCCCCACTCCCCCCGGCCAGTATCCTTCTCATTCTGAAGGGATTTGTGTGTGCCTGTGTGCCTGTCTGTGTGGCTTTATTTTTGGCATAAAATAAGATGAAAATATTATGTCACGGTGCTTGCTTTTCCATACCAAAGCCCAGCCCCAGCACCAGCAGCAGCAGCAGCTCATGAGGCGCCTCTCGAATCGACACTCAAAAGGTGCCCAACAATGCCTCCCCCACTGCTCCTCCTCCTGTAGGAGTGTATTGTATGTGCCACACATACGCATATAAATAAAATACATGAAACCAGCGGCAATATTTATGCTCCGCCATCCCGCCTACGTGCATTGTTTGGCTAATAAAGCGAACGTCAAATGGCAGCCAGTGGGCACAACAAAAGGCACCAAAGGAGATACCTCGGATATTTATACAGGAACACTGGGAAAGCCCACAAATAGTGGACGCTTTAAGCGCCCCTTTCCGTTCCGTTCCGTTCCGTTCCCACACAATCCGCCCTTTTCACACCTAAGCAAAAGCCACACACACACACGCGCACACCACAACTCCCTGACAATCCTGCTGCAATAACACCGGCGGCAAGTACAAAAACCACTGTCAACTCTCCTGTCTGTTCTGTCAACTCTGCGCTGGACAATGGCGCAGTACGACAATGGCGGACAATTGCTTTTGGGGGCAGCCACACACTGGTTTCAAGGATGCAAGGCTGCAAGCTCATGCTGCTTCAATCAGAATGGAAATATTAATGGAATTCCATTCCATCGGTAAAGTGTAAATTTGTGTACATTTTGGGTAATATTTTCATATATTTTTAAATCATTTCCCACTGCTAGTTTCCTCCTCTGTTTGCGCCTTGAAATGCAATTCAATCAGTGGGGCATGCTACTTCCCCTTTATGTGTTTTTGCGGGGGCAGGCCAAACAGTGTTCAATCATACTCCATCAGGCTGAGGCACTGGAAGCACTCCTCTTGCGACCAAAAGCGCAGCTCAACTACTAAAAAAAAAACACAAAAAATACAAGCGCTGCGGCGACACGAATACTAATGAAAGTTCGTTCGTCTGTCCCTACAACTGCTGTCCAAAACGGAAGTGCGTGCCTTTGCTGTGTGTCTGTGTGGGGTCTGCGTGTGTTTGTGTTTGTGTGGGTGAGCCACTGACGACATTAGCGCCATTTTGTCGTAATTAATGTGCGCCATATTAGTTGCTATTTGGCCATTTTTCACACACACAAAAGCAGCCAGAAATACGAGAAAACAAACACCAACGTCCGCACACTGAGCCAGAGTGAGAGAGAAAGAATTTTGTGTGTCGTGGTTGGGGCAGAAACTTTTGCAATTTTAGTTGAAGAATTTCGCACAGCTGCTTGTTAGCGGTGGAGGGGCACATGGGGCATGTGGCCACTTTTCGAGACGAGTTTTTATAGCATGTGGTTGGGGCGTAATTAGCCGGGGCCCTGGTTTAGTCAAGAGAATGCCTACAGACAGAGCCAGCAGTGTTGTGGTCAAGGAGGTGGTTCTGTCCCACTGCCCGTGCCCGTGCCCGTGCCGCTGGTGTTGTCCTTGAAACGTGTATCTAATACACAATATTATGGCAGGACGAGGGCGAGACCTAGGGCTTGATTTAGACATCATATTTGGCCCTCAGATAGTTTTTGCAGACAGACAGACAGCGCCGCCTCCTCCTCGCATGCCGCCGGAGTGCCTGCCCCACGCTTTTTCATGATTTTTCCTCTGCTAACCGAGCGAATGTTTAACTCGTCGCTGGGGGCGTTCGGGGAATGTTTTGTAAGTCAGTTAGTCGGCTCGTTGGGCATTCAGTTTGTCTCTGGCACGAGCGGGCAGGCAGGGCAGTGGGTGGCTTGTTGTACTTGTGGAGTGGCAGGGAAATACAAAATTTGGGGTTGCATTTTCACTGGAAATTATGCAATTCATTTTGGATAATATTTAATTGAATTGTGGCACAAAAAACTTGCCGCTTCGAGGCATCATTTTATTGTCAGAAATTATAGAAATTGCTGCTCAAATTTAAGCCACTGAAGCGCTACAAATTTGCATTAAATATTATCATTAAAATTCTGGAAGGATTCAGCTGTATTTTCCAGGGTATCCCAGGCTTCGACTTGTTCTCACTCTCACACTCTGTTTTCGTTCGTCTACCGCTGGCCTTGCTCGAAGCTCTTTCTCTTTCTCTTTCATTTCCTCTGACTCTTATCGCACTTTCGCTCTCTCTCTCTCTCTGTCTCTCCCTCCCTCCCTCTGTGCTTTCGCATATTTAAATGATTTGCTGCTAATGCGTCTGTTTATGTTTTATGTTGATGTTGCCTCCCGTCTGTTTCTGTGTGTGTCTGTTTGGCTTAATGCAATATTTATTTGTGGCACAAACATACACACATGCAACAACGCCGCCGCAGTGTTTATCCTCCACCTCCCCCCCTCCACCTCCAGCGTGTGGATTTAATTTCTATATTTCTATGCTCCGGAAGTTGACTAGACTAGACGACCGACTAAATACATATGTACAGATGTATATGTATGTATTATGTACGTATTATGTACATCTGCATTCATTCGAGCAAATTCATCGTTTTGTGTGTGCTGTGACCCCGTTTTCTGGTCTGTCAATATTTGCGGATGGGCTTTTGGGGGTCACATCCTACCCAGAGCAGCGACAGAAATACAATACTGCGCTGTAGTGGCGCAGCCCGACAAACATAATTGTCACTCAACCATGGAGTTAGCAGCTTTTTCCCAATGCAGATATGAATGGTTTTTCATGGGAAAACTACACAGACTCTCGAAATGCCTTTGCCGTTGCCTCTTGCCTCATTTCACTGCGATTTATGGGCGCATTTTAGGGCCATTATCAAAATATGCTGCACACAAGAAAATCTGGTGACTTCCATTAAGAGCATAAAATGGCTGGCCACATCCTCTCCAGCATTCTGCTCTCTCTCTCTCTCTCTCTCTCTGTTTCTCTCTATCCCCTAGGAGGAAGATCATAAATCAACAAGGCAAAAAGAAAACTACTTAAAGCGCCATTACAACAAATTTAAAGCAATTTGAAACTCTCGGGGGGGGGTGGATGTTGGCTCCCCCCCCCCCCCCCCCCCCCCCCCTCTGGGAAGTTCTGCCAAAAAAGTAAAGCAACAAAAAAAAAGGGCCTCTACAGCAGAGGAAAATTGGTAAAAACCAAAGAACGTAGGGACTACGGGGTGGGGTCAAAACAGTGGCAGCCAAAAAGAAAACAAATGTTTTGGACACTTTATTATGCGCATTATTCACTGTTACAATGTTTTATCCCTTTCTGTTTCTGTTCACTTTTTTCGGCGTGTGTCTTTCCCTCCCCCAAGCCCCTTGCGACTGTTGCGCCTGTCCATTTTGGCCATTTCTAGTCCATTAACTTGACCCAAAGGTCCACTCAACGGGAAGCGCTTTAAGAAAACTTCTCCGCATAAATGTCAAAGGGGGGGAGAGGAAGGGACAGGCCAGACCTTGTCTGCCCTGAAACCACTTGAAAGGCGAACTTGGCTGTTGGCTTATGATCCATTTTGCAGCTTGAAACTCTTTTGTGCCGCTTGGAATCAGTGGATGCCACAGCCCCGTTTTCAGCTGAATGAGGAGCAGGCCAAGCCCCGGCCTATCATGTGTAAAATTAGCTTATTTTGTACGATGATAACCCAACCTTAGCAGCTACTTAGTCTCCCATGTCGCCATGTCTCCATGTCCCCCGTGGTAGCTTTATTTTGCTTTTGCCTTTGCCTTTGCCTTTGCCTTGGCCCCAGCCGTTGGGCATGAAAATAGATTGCTTCAGTCGCTGCCGCTGCCGCTGCCGCTGCTGCTACCCTGCCCGCTGTCTTGCATAATTCTCGTTGCGCTTAATGCAATTTTTATGTAGCCTCCTACCCGGCATTAAGTCATAGCCATAGACTCTGCCGCCCCGCTCCTGGGCAGGGACACATTTCTTTTGCCTGTTGGCGCATTAAATTTATATGGGAATTGCAGTGCCTGCCATATGGGACACCCAGCTGAAGGAGAGAGGGGCCACAGGGCCATGGCTCTGGCAAAACTTTACCTCTCACTCGACCGCAGTGGTGTCCTGCTCCTGCTCCTGCTCCTGCTCCTGCTCTCCAACCCATTTTGACTTGCTGCCAAGCATAAATTTTACAAAACTCAACAAATAACCCACGGGGCCAGCGCCACACACAAAGCAATGGGCCAAAAAGGAGCGAAAGAGAGGAGCAGAGTGGAGTCCTGGACACTGCCAGCTCCTACTCGTATATCCTGCCTGTCCTGTGCTTTGGTAAATTTATTTTTTCGGGGGCGTGCAGTTTTCAATTTGGCAGCAGCCAGCGATAGGGAGAGGCAGCGGCTGCAAAATCAATAAAAACACATTTAAAAACCGCACGACGACAGTAACAGGACACGAAAAGGACCAAAAAGGTTGAGCCGACATCCGGTTGGCCATGTTTAAATACCTCGTAATCCGGGGAGGGAACTGTGCCAAACGGAGAGAGAATAAACAAATTTCTTCATTGAAACATATTCAAATCCATTTCGAATGGGGTATCCCCATTACAGGGTATCGACCAGTCGTCCTATCGCTGCTGCCGCCATTCTGTGTCTTGTCGAGTCAGCGTAGAGCCCTGTGTGTGTGTGTGTGTGCCACTGGGCCATGCTAATTCTAAGCCAGCTCAGCGAATCATCAGCGAATGCGGTAATGGACAGGGAAGGGTTTTTCGGGGTTGGCTGCTCCCAGCTCCCAGGTACACGTCGCAGTCTACACTCTACATTGTGTGCCACCTCGTGCTTGGTGCACCTTGTTCTGGGTTGCAACATCGTATGTTAATTCCATCAAGCCGCAACACGAAACTCACTGTTTGCTCGGGTCCGATTGCATTAGGCTCCGTGGCTCCGTGGCTCCTCATCTCCACCCTTTCCACCATTTTTCTTTGTGCAACGTGACGTATACGCATTGTCGCGACTCATGTGGTGTGTGTGTGTGTGTGTGTGTGTGTTGCATATGCACTTTACTTTGGCAGCGGCAACCACTTTCCATTTACGTGCCTGGCAAGCATCTTCCCTCTGCTCTCCTGTCGGCGACTCTGCCTTTGCCTTTGACTTTGCCCCTACACTCCTCGCGTAGCAAAGTGTTTGACCCATTTTGGAGCAAGGAGAGAGAGAGAGAGAGAATGTTTAGGGAGTGGCTGGTGCTGGGGCGAGTGGGAGTGGCCTCGTAAATGCACTTTATTTTGTTAAAGTTTATTGCATTAAAACAAAAAAAAAAAAACAATAAGTGTTTCACTTTGTGCTCGTAGCTGCTGCATTTACCTCGCTGCTTTGGCTCATAATTTACAGCCGGAATTCTAAATTTGAAGCCTCATTTTGGTGCCTATTCCTGTGGCTAACTCTGCATTAAGTTTGGGTTTTCCCTTCATTCGGGGCCTGGGGCCTGGCTACTCATACTCCATTTGAGGGCCTGTGCTTAAAGTTTTCTCTCTCTTATGCTCCACCTTCAAGCCCATTGACATGCTGCCGTTCCTGTCCTACACATTTGAATCCGCCTTCCGTTTCATTTGCCGTTCTAAGCTCCTTGGAGCACTCTCACTCTCACTCTCTGGCATAAATACTTTCGCCTGCGCCGCCTCTCGTCTTGCCTTGAAGGAGGCTCTTGTTGCATAGTTTCGAGTGCCATTCAATGGAGTTTTCACTATTCCTCAGCCGCAAGTACGCCGCTTCTCCTCGCAGCTGTCCCACTCCCCGCACTCGACTTATTTATGCATTCGTGCGCTCTTTTTCCTCTGCCTTTCGACGATGAAGGCAGGAGGACTGCATGGACTACCAGAAGTACGAGGACTACAAGCACTACGAGCAGGACTACGCTGGCGATGACGATGACGATGTAGCTGTAGTGCATTTTAATTTCGTTTGCATATGACAGGCAGCGCGCAGCCATCTCCCCAGCCCGTCCGCCTCGCATGAGGAATTCAGAGCAAAGTTTCATTCATTTTCCCTTGGATGCTGTTTAAATATTCACGAGCCCCAACAAAGCCCCTTGCATTCCATTACCATTCCATTCCACGCTCATATAAAACAAAATTCATCGAATTCATAAAAATGGATTTATGGAGAGAGCTCCCTCTCGCCCTGCTCTCGATTTTCACGCTGTCTGGGACAGCGGGCAAAACAAATTCATTGCAGATTTTGTGTAAATGTTGGAGATACATTCACTTCCTCTTAAGCCCCCACACCCAGCCTTCTTGCCACTGCCAGCAGCAGCAGGTGTTGCAAATATTTAAAATCTGTTTGTGTGGCAGCAGCTCCTCCTTCAATATGGCAGGGACTCAGCACACGGCATTATGCCACTTTACTCTGCAAAAGTTGCACAAAGTATGGCATGGAATTGTTGTTAATTTATGCCTGGGAAATATACTCCATTAATGGCAACACAAATATGCGCCAATCGAGTGAGTATTTCGCATGAAAAATATGTGCAGAGTAAGCTGATTTAATTAATAATATTTCTTCGACTTTTCCAAGGAATAACTGCAAGAGGAAGTGCCCTGGAAAGTATAGGATAAGTGCAGGCACATAAGGGAAATGTCCAGTAATATGAAGTGGCTGATGTGCAGAAATTCTAGCAAATTCATTCAAATCTAGAGAAGCTTTCTGGGTGTTTGTTCGGAACTAAAATAAAGGAAAATTCTTCTCTGGCATTCGTCGTTCCCTTAATTATGATGTCAGCGCTGCCGAATGATTTACTTTTTCAGCATTAAACCATCGAAGACCCCATCTACATTTGAATGTTTTTATATTTAAATCAATTTTAGGCCCCATCTTCGGACTGCCTTCGATTTTGCCATACAATTTCCTTTGCTTTTTTGTTGCCAACTGTTCTGTTTTGTTATGAAATTTTGTTGCTTATCATCCTTTATCACTGGCAACAATAACCAAAGGGAAGCCAAAGCCAGCCATTCGCTGGGCAACCTTTTCGGGCAATCCGAGGACCCATCAATGCCGAGAGGCGAACCCCTTGTTAACCCCAATAAAAATGATACAAATTAATGAAACATAAGTCAAAGCGGCAGTCAAAGCGATGAACAAACATAAAATGCCAATCAAAAGCCTATCTATGAAACCGTAACAGAAGGCTAGACATGCCGACTGGTCGACTGGTCCATGGGCTTTGCTGTTTGAAGGGTCCTAAAAATGTTCCTTTTCGGTCGGGTGGCCGACCTCCCGTTTCCATACCCCACAGTTATCCTCACTTGAAGAGGCGTCGCAACGTTGCACAGTCAATTTGCGTTCGAGATTTATAACTGTTACACACAGTGGCAGCGCAGACTGTGCCCCCCCTGTCTGATATGCCTCACTTGGCCGCACGACGTGTCCTTGAAGCACATCAACTGGGCCCTGCGTTTCGCTTGGCTTCTTGGCTTCAGCGTAGAGCCGCCTCTCCTTTTTGCCATAAATATTTCCTGCTCGATCAAGTGTACTAATTTAATGTGTGTTGCCATGGCCCAACTAGAGGGTATGCATGTACAGGGTATGCACAACCCAAAGAATCGATGACTCGACCGACTTGACTTAGGCAGAGGAGCTGCCCTGCCCTGCCCTGCCCTGCCCTGTTCCGGTGTCTGCTCATTCGCTGTCAACGCTGGCAGGACATTCAAAACAAGATTTATGACAGGCGTGCGGCAACATGGGTTGGGTGGTGGACTGAGGGGCATGTGGCAGACAGGCAACAATAAAATGAAATCAACGTTACGAAACAAGAGAAATGACAACGTTGCTAAATGGGCTTATCGGAGCAGCAGGCAGCGAGGAGACTGGGGAGTGGAAGGTGGAGAGTGTAGTGGAGCATCCCGGCGGCGGAAAACGAAAGCAAACAAAGGAGAAAGTAGGCTGTGGCTGTCTAAGGTTAAGGTGTGTAAACGAAGCAGAGGATACCCTGGAAGTGTCTACTAACTTAACCCCTTGGTTAGAAGAAGTTGTTAGCCACACAAAAGCTATTTTTGCCAGCCAGAAACCATGGCCAAGAGTGGCTCACATTTCTATTGTGCAAATCGTCATACCCTGCCCGCATTCCAGGGCACCACAAAGACAATTTTGCAGGGCAGGAAGCGTTGCTGGTGCTGCAAACTTTTTTGATTGTCTGCTTGGTGGATTTTTCTCGTTTTTTTTTTTTTTTTTGAAAATTTGATTAATGTTGTGCGCTGCCAACGGACGGGCTATTAACGGTGATGGTCCTCTAGCAGGTCCTCTAACTTGCTCTGTGTGTGTGTGTGTGTGTGTGTGTGTGGCAGGTCATGATTTGCGGGCACTGGGATTTATCTTCGGGGATCTATTAAAAACTGAAAAGAGCAACAAGCGAGCGAGCCATCAGGCAAGCCACTTAAAAGGGGACTCCTTCAACCTGCTGACACTTTCCTGCAGCTTAAAGTGCGCAAAGTATTTAAGATTTTCCTTTGTGATAGATGCGGGCACATAAATATATGTACATGTGTTTTCTATGTACATTTTCCTTGTGCATTTCCCCTCGTTTTTTTCTCGCACAGTTCAAAGCAATTTTCTTGCTGGCTGCCTGCCTGCCTGCCTGCCTGCCTGCCTTTTGCCGTGTTAATTATGTGTCCCGTGCACAAGTTTCCTTCAACATTTGTCTTTATTATGGAGACACACACACACACACACGTGTGTGTGCTGCCTGCTACCTGGCAAGGCCATCTGTTTCCAAACCCCCCTCCCAGCCCAGCCATCACCTTATTATCATTGTTTCTGCTTTGGTGCTGCCATTGTTTTTCTGCCTCTGTCGCTCTCTGTCTCTCTGTGTGTGCCCATACATCATGTATGCGAAATGATGTATGTATGCATGTAAATGACGGCAACGGCGCTGCGGAGACGCAGAAAGTGTTGCGAATTAGGCCAAGGAGAAGCATTAATAAACGCATTTAGTGGGCGGCGGCGTATGCGCAATGCCCAAAGAATATGGCAAAAAGGCAGCAGAGGGGGTGGCTAGGGAGCTTCGGGTTCGGGGGTAAGCTTAGATAATCGCCAAGAAGCAGCAGCAGGCGGAACCAGAACAAGAGCGAGCTCCATGATGTGGATGGGAGGACATATGCAGGCTTATAATTTGCACGTGGCATATCATAGTCATGCCTGCCGCCAACAGAACACTGTCTCCAGGCTCCCTGCCTCCTGCCTCATGCCTCCTGCCCTGCTGCATCATTCTGTCATGTGTGTTCTTATTGTGTCACTGAGCTTGACATACTTTCCACTTAGAAGCCAGCAGCAGCAGCAGCAGCCTTCATTTCTCCCCCCTGCTTGCAAGTTTATCATTTGCAGTCTTAGTTATGCATACACATTGCCACTGCCCCAGCCCCACCCGCGCAGTTTTCTTGGGTGGGGAGAATCATCATCATTTCCTTAGCTCAGGCTGAGGCTGAGAGCGGTTACTTTTACTTTTCTATCGCAGCAGCAGCAGCAGCAGCAGCTGCAAGTCTCTCTCTCTCTCTTCGCTCTCTTTCCATTGCATATCTCAAGTGGCACAAGGCATTTGCATTTGCTTTTGCCACACACAGAACCATTATAATTAATGTGGCTGCCAGCCCATTCCTCCACTCCACTCCCCCACCCGCATAATTAACGTATAAATTACACATGGTGTGACGTTAATAATCCGGGCGTTAATAGATTTTTCCTCTCTGTATTTCCGTGTGCCAAAAACAGCCTCCACCAGCAGGCAGTCGTCCAGCTGTGGCTTAAGCGGAAGTCGTGCCCCCCCCTGCCCACTGTCGGCCCATTCGATTGCCCTAAATTATCGATAATCAATGAATTTGTGTGCCCATTTATCGTCTCTCTGTGTGTGTGTGTAATAATTGTTTATCTAAATAATAGAAGCATTTATTTACGCTTAATTGCGTTTGGCTTTTGCTCTTCATTGTTGTTCCATACCTGCCACGCAAGAGGTCATGGATGGGGTAGGCAAAAAGCAAAATTAAATATTCAACAGTCCCACAAGGGTGTGGGACTTATTTTCGGGTGGGGGGGGGGGGGGGGGGGGATCTGAGGCAAAACTCATTAAAATCCTCACTCAAAAGTCACTCGCCCCGCCCCGTGGCCACTGTCAAAGCATTTTGTAAGCAATTTAACTGGAAAATCATGCGACAAACTATAAACTAAACAGCCGCAACAACTGACAGACACCCACAACCCTCCACCACCCTCACAAATAGTGTTGCAAGGGCGTGTCCGACAAATAATGAGACGCCACATCCTTCGGGGATAACAACAGAGGAGCCAGAGGTAGAGGTAGAGGCAGAGTGGAGAATGCTGTGGCAACTTTTGTCATTGGGCCCGAAAGGCGCTTGAAAAGCAAACAAATAGACATTAAACAAGAAGCAGCCAACAGAGAGGCAGCTCACGACTGGGCGGATACCCTGGAAAAGGACAGAAGTGTGTGCAGAAAAAGGAAGAGAAAATAGAGATTTTGTGTGCATTTCAGTGGTTAAATCTTGCCTGAGAAACATATTTAAATATTAAATAAATATTTACATTAAACACACGCAGTCTGTGGAGTGGCTGGCATACCCCTGATGGGACACCCAAAAAGGCACACAAAAACCCAACAGCAATAATCAGTCGAGGGTCCCACAGAATGGAAACCCAAGTCCCATCCGACTGTGCCCCCAATCCGGCAACAACAACAAATGGCAACGAGTCGCAACAGAGGTTGACGTTTAATTTGCCACTTTTATTAACAGCGCTCATATTAGGGACTCATTTATCAGCAGAGGAGCGACTCCTCTTGGCTATCCTCTCCAGCCTCCAGCCTCCATTCTCCATCCTCCATTCTCCATTCTCGTTTGCTGTTGTGGCACACAAAAACACACAAGAGGGTCTGTGGCGATAAGGTGCGGGGAGGGATTATAGTCTGCAGCAGAAAAACACAGAAACATTGTAACAGTTGTGGGAATTATTTAATTTAGACACTGCGCGCAGGCAGAACCCAAACCCAGAGCCCACAGCCCAGACTCCATGGCACAGTGGAATGAATCGACCAATTCGGCTGTGCCGAGAGACTGCTTCTGCCACCCTGCCACTCCACAGGCAAGTTGCTCATTTCTTTTTTTTTGTGCACTCTCATGGCCAGAGGCACAGTCTCCTAAGCTATGGCCTGGAGCAGCATCAGACTCTCTCCCTCTGTCTCTCTTCTGTTAAATTAATGACAATGACTCTGGGGCGGTGGTGCTGCTCTGCGTTCATGTAGCCACTGATTGTTCAGAGCTGCTGCGACTGCCACTGCCACTGGCACTGGCACTGCCATTGCCACAGTTGCACTGACACATGACAGAGCGTTTCATTTGTTGTGCCGCGTTGGAGCATGACGCGAAGGAAGTGTGCGCCAAAGCCTCTACACAGGCACAGAGGGGGAATCTGCACACCAAAATCCTTCAAAGTAGGAAGCATTATGAAGCGTTCCGCTCCCTCCCGTTGCTGTTGCTGTTGCTGTTTCTGTTTGCTGCTTTTGTGGTCACCTGGCAGCCTTAATTGAGTTTCCATTTGTGGGGCACGGACCGGACCCTGTTTCACATTACAACATTTAGCCGCAAACTGCTTGGACGAGAAGACGCGCACGTGCTACTAAAACGCGGTTAACGCTTCGCTTATTAGCTGCCGATCATCCTTCCGCGCAACTTCATTAGCCATCAGGTTGCAGGGGGCTGGGGCTGAGGCTTGCTGTAATGTAAGCGCCGCTCACGTAGCTTCAGGCACACATTCATCACTCAGTCATTCATCCACAAGTGCATCCACACACACGGGCACACGGGCACGAACACGTCGTCATCCAGTAGCCATCGATTGCTGGCTAATTTGGTTCTGCGGTTTGCTGTCGTAACCAGATCAAAACCCCAACTGAGCCCCCAGTCCCTGTGCCAATAATGCCCAATGCCCATAACCTGCAATCGAATTGTGTGGCAACAACTAGTTGCGGCATTAAGCATTAAGCCCATATGCTCTGGCCCCGGCCACATGGTTAGGCGTTGCAATTGACAATGTGAAAAGTTGTTTGTGGGCAAAATTATTTGCAACTAAATGCTGGGCAAGTTGCGAGAGCAAAGAGACCTTCGGCAGGGCAGGCAACTTTTAAGCGAAAGATGATTCAAAATTCAATCTTTTTCTTCGCATAATTTTTGCTGCAAGAATTTGCTTGCAGTTTGATTGTGTCTCTACGAAATACCATTGAAAACATTGGAAAACTACAATGAAAAGCACCTCGATTCGTGGGTCTGAGGTGTGGGAAAACAAGCAATAAAATGCATAAATATGTATGTAAATATGTATACATATGAATGTACATATTTGCTGCATGCCAACACAGGCGGCAGGCGCATCATCATGGAAGTTCTGCTCCTGCCAGAGGAGTCTCTCTCCTTGTCTCTTGCATGTTTATGGGTCGTTGTTGTTGGACAGTGTAACAAACACATCATAAATGGGGCACAACACATATTTGATGAAATATTTATGGGGTCTTTCAGTTGTGTGTGTAATGTATGTAAGTGTGTGTCTGTGTGTCTCAGTGTGTGTGTGTGCTCCCCGCACATATTTGCCATACATTACGCACACATTACGTTCCTTTCCTGTTCTGTGTGTATTTGTGTTTGTTTTACCCCGAAGAGCAGCAGCAGCAGCAACAGCAGCAGCAGCAGCGGGAAAGGATAAACTTTTTGTATGCTGCAGCGCAGGACTCTTGGTGCGCACTTTCAGGCTTGGTATTTATTTTTTTTAATATATTAGCTAGGAAAATATTATATTAGCAGGGCAGGGTACATTATACACACACGATTTGCAGACATAAGAGAGTTGTGCGAGGATGGATATACATTTGCACAGCGGTCGCCCAGGACTCCGAAGAGAGAGAGCATGTAAATTTTATTTGTTTTTTACGAGCGCATAAATCAAAGAAAATTGTTTTTTGTGTGCATGGAAAAATATGCGTTGCCCCTTTTCAATGGCCAACGGACATTTCATATTTTATGCGGTCGACGACCCTTTTTCTTTTTTCTTTTTTTAAATATTTGATTCAAGGCACAGACCAGAGGCGACCTTTCAGCGAAGCTCTTTCAAAAATGTACCAATTAAAAGGCTTCGCATGCCCGCATGTCCTGTAGGGTATCGTTTTGTAGGCCCAACATTCTGGGAAGCATAAATCGGAGCGGGCTATGATCAATCAAAATCCAATCAATATCTCTGCACATTCGCGCAGCACAAAATGCCTTTGGGCCATCGCTCGGCTCGACTCGGCTCTGCTCTGCTCTGCTCGACTCCAATTCCAATTTCATGGCCCGCGCCTACGCATCTGTGGATGGCCCAACCAGCTATTGTTTTTTGCCAGAATTGATTTCATTAATTTCTAATGCCATCACGAAATATATATCCACATTCGAGCGAGAGGAGCCACAGCCCGCGGCGGGGCAAAAGCGGCAGCCAAACACATCAATGGCAAGGAAAATGCGAGAATATTTACTGGCAAAGAGAGAGAGAGAGAGGAAAGGAGACGGAGACGGAGACTGTTGAGTGCACAACAAATTATAGCCCCAAAAAAAAAATCAAGAAAAAGCTTAGCTCTGCACTTGAGGAATGCCCCAAGCTCGAAGCTGTTGAATGCCTCACTTAATCAAGAGCAGCGCAGGGTATCTAATGTGCCGCACTTGGGGGTGCGGAATTAAATAAAATAAGATACTTTTGAAATTAAAATTTCATTTGGAAATTCCTTGTGCAGCAATTAAGAATGGAAATACGTTTGCTGTTGCTGCCTCTGCTGCTGCTTTTCCTTTGACTACAAAAAAATAAGGAAAGAAAGCGGAAACCAAATTAATTTCTCCATATAATTTGTATATTCTCTTTTCATAACGTTACACCCAGTCCATGGCATTTTTCTTCGTTTCTTTCTTTCTTTTCTCATAATATAATTTTCCTGTGACTTTTGGTGGCTAGCTGGCAGCTTAAATTCATGCGTTTCCATGGCAAATTTTACACGGAAATAAAAGTGGAGATAGCGATAGAGTCAGAGACAGGGACAGCGCATGGAACATTGGTCGAGTCAGCAAGGCATTAACCGGATTCCATTTACAGATAAAAGAGGCGACACGTAAAACGTGTGTGAGGGCTTCAATGAGCATGCCACACACACACACACACACTCACACACACACACACACACAGTTGTAACACACGCAACGTGTTGGCTCACCCCTTTTTGGCTCCTTCTTATGCAACAATTTTCGAACGCTGACTAAAATCACAGACCGGCACAAAGAGCCCCAGCATAATGGGCACCAAAAGCGGATGGCTATGGCTAAAAGAGAGCTCAAAGATAGGGAGAGAGAGAATGAGGAAAAAGAGAGAGGCAGGTGAAGCTAGAAAACGGACAAGCACCCGCATAAAATCGACGGCACACATGCAGGCGGGAGGCAGGAGACAGGAGGCAGGCCCCCGATTTAAGTATCTATAAAATGAAAATGTTTATAGAAAAAGTGTTCACGGAGTGACTTGATTTGTGCATTAAAGATACTCGCATATGTGTGTGTATCCACCTGATGCCAGCAAAGTGTTTCCTTTGGGCCCATAAAAATGCAAGAGATATAAACAGAATGCGAGTTTATCCCTGTATTTCGGAGATACTTATGAACTGGGCGAAGGCATCATGTAAATGCGAAAAGGGTAGACCACGCACACAATGGCCACTAAAATTTGGCAGTTAAGAATCTTTGGACCCCGCACCCCTGCCCCTTGAGCAAAGGCTCTTCCTGCCGCACGGGAAGTGAAAGTTTTTGGTAGTCTCTCAGTTTGTAGTTCGGCAGTCGGCAGTCGGTAGTCAAGAGTTTACTGCATTTTTATGTGGCCAAAAAGGGCAGGCTAGAACAGGATGTGGGCACAGCAGCAGTCCCCCATTGATGGTTTATGCAAGAGAATCAGTTATGTGACTCGTTTTCAGAGGGGGCAAAATGGGCAAAATGGAAGATGGAACATGGAAAATACTTACGAGCATCATCGTCATCGTCATCTTCATTTCAATCTTCATGGTTGGGTTTTCTCTGTAATGAAATTAATGGAAATGGAACTGTAAATGTGTGCGTGTGTGTGTGCTGAAAGGGTTGTTTTATGCCCCGATTACAACTCGATTTACAACTCGGAGAGCGCAAGGACTTCCCAATTATAAGCCCCAGCAAAATGGTAATCCAAGTGCCTGGGCCAAAAATTAAATTAAATATAAAATTCCACAAAACGATTTCTTGTTACAATTTCTCTGGGACTCGGACTCTGCGCAGCACTTTCAATAATTGCCACTTGGGCGCACATTAAAGTCAACTTATGCCACAGCGATTGACTGGACTGTTGCAACAGTAACAGTAACAGTAGAGCCAGCAGCAGCAGCACGTGGGGCACGAGGCCTATGCCCCATCTACAACGCATAATCATTATCGTTACAGTTTATTGCACATTAAAACTGTGACGCTCCTGCTCCTCCTGTCGGTCGCTGCTGTTCTGCCCGCCCTTTACTTTTATGCCTGGCCAAAACACTTGGCATTACATAAAGCAAATGGCCATAAAACGGAAAAGGGAACTGCGAAACAGCCAAAGAAAGAGAAGCAGAGGCAGCGGCAGCGGCAGCGGCAGAAGACCGTCTTGACCGTTGCCAGTAATTGTCGCCCCTAGAAGCAGAGCAGGAGCATGGGCAGGGGCAGGGGCAGAGCCTTTTGTTCGAATTTTTTACACATGAATAGTTGCCGGACGGAGCTCGAACCTCGGACCCCCTGCCGCTTGACAGATTTAATTTAATTGTAACTGAAAGCGACGTGGCCCAGCACTCTCTCCCTAGCTGAATTTTTATTTGATTTTTATTTGATTTCAGTTTTTAATGCGCTGCCACCTCGAAGTCTGTCGCTCTCCCCCGCTGCCGCCATTAACAATTAGCGAGGGAGACTCACTCCAGACTCACTCTATTCAATTGTGTGTCAGGGTGCCTCCTTGGTTTGTCTATTTCTGCACAAAAGTACTGTATAAACAAACCCTTTCCCATATGTTTCGTACACCCATCAATATCATCAGCTTAAGGTACAACTCCACAGCTTCGTGAACTCATTTCTAGCTGATTTTATTGCAATGATTTGAAGCAAATTATGCAAATGTTTGCACTTATTCGTAACAACATTTTTGTTACTCATATTCGGGAGGGGTGGGGCGGGGGGGCTACACTCCTCCCTTCCGTTTGCTGTTCTCTTCTGGCCCTGCCTTGGCTTGTGCCTGCATCTGCTGCCAATATTGACAAGATTTTTATTTAAATTTCGCTGCCAATTTCTTGGCTGTGGAGTTTCCGGCAATGTCATTGGGCTTTCCACTCTCCACTCTCCACTCTGCCACTCTGGCCATATCCTGTGCTCTGGCTCTGTGTGCATATTTTTGCCAAATCAGCAAATGTTGCCGTTGTCAAGTGAAGTTCTGGCGCTGGCTGCTGGCTGCTGGCTGCCATGTCTCCATGTCTCCATTCGCAGATTTCCTTCTTCTTTTTTCTTCTTCCATCTCCAGGAGGAGCGTAACAGTGCTGCCTGCCAGAGCAAATGCCACTAATATGAAAGCAAATTTGCATAATAATTTTTACCAGATTTTGTGCCAGAGAGAGAGAGATCAGCCCCTCCTGTCTCCTGTCTCCTACTTCCCTTTGCTTTCTTTGCTTTAAATTTTAACTTTAAAGTAGACTTTAAAACCTGGCATGACCCAACCTACGCGCCATAATCATAAAGCCCTTATTTATTTCCGCTTTGAGGTCAATTTTGAGCCGCTCCCGCTGCTGCTTTCCAAACAAATTGAATTTAATGTCATTTAATGAGAAAATTAATTAAAGCAATTTAATTTATGGCCACACAGGGCTGGCATATTTTTTATATCCCCAAGTGACATTGTCTATCTCTATCTCTATCTCTATCTCTATCCCTGTCTTCTGTCTCTGTTGCACTGTTGCATTGTGCGTCCCCCCCCCCCCCCCCCCCGGGGGGGGACTCAAAGGAAACCGCGGATAAATATTCCATCACATTTGTCCAACACAAAAAACCGAGCTTGGTTTTGTTTTTTTGTGAGCTTTTTGCTGCTTTGCGAAAATAATTATTAATAATTGAATTTATGGTACAATGATTTGTGATTTGGGCAGAGCGCGGAATGCTGTATATTGGGAGACTTGCCCTTAGTCTGGCCTGGATTTCGAGCTCATTTTTCCATTTAATTTCTCGTATTCTCTGTTTCAAAGCAAAAACTAATAAAAGTCTTCCAAGGAAACACTTAAAGGACCCCTCAAAATCGAATGTATTGCGTGTCACATACATCGCAGCATCGATTCCAGAGTTCATTTATTCACACACCTTCCAGGGCCAGCGCCAGCGCCAGAGTTCTGGTCTCCCTCAGCTTCTTTTGCCATAAAAATAATTGGCAATAAATGCGCTAAAAGTCAAAACAAAATGCCAATTGTTGGGCAGGGCAGGGCAGGGCAGGATGGGGAATGTGCTGGGTAGCTGGAATAAGAAACGGCATAAGGAATCAACACATTGCTTTTAATTAATGGCGTGGCGTGGCGTGGCTTGGCTCCTTAGCCTTACCGTTGCCTGTTTTTATGAGCCTTGGCCTGCCATCTGTGTGTGTGTGTGTGTGTGTGTGTGTGGCATCAAATGTTTGCTTGCGTGTGTCGCCTCAAGTGCGTTCGGTTATAATTTTATGTGCAATTAATTTGCCACAGCGGAGAGCAGACACGCAAAGACAGCCAACGACAGGCTGCACTTTTTGCTTCAACTAATGAGTGGCTGGCACTTGTACTTGTACTTGTGTGTGTGTGTGTGTGTGTGTGTGTGTGTCTGGCAGCACTCCTAATGTCCGCCGTGTTGTGGCAATTAATGTCAATGGCATTTTTATGGCTACAGAGGAAGGTGAAGGAAATTATCCCATTTTATGCTCTCCCGCCTTAGTGACTTTTAGTACAGATGTTGGTCTGCTTAAAGTTGCTTTTAGAAGCAGTAAAAGCAAGCTCTTTGTTGCCATTTTGCTACATTGCGGTCAATCAATATAATTTACATTCTGAACCAAATTTAGTTGATGCTACGATTCTGCTGCCTTGAAACTTTATTCCCTGCTGATGCTACCCTTTCCATTAGCTGCCCACACACAGAGAAATGTGCATACAAAAGCCTCACTCAACCCACACGAAAATAAATGCCAGCCTCAGCGTAAAATCATGCAGCAAACGGGATAATGGTCCACAAAATGGGGCATTTTCCGATTGATTTTTGCTGTTTTTTGGGGGGTGGCGGTTGGGGGGTGCACAATTTACGTGTGTTGGGCCTTTGCTGAGGCAAAATCTCTAATTAGCTAATTGCTATAATTAAATGTTTTGCTAATGTTGGCATTTCGTTTAACGAGAGAGAGACGCAAGGATAATGTAAATATTCTGAGGGTGCTCGCAGCTCGCAGCTCCCTGCTGCCACCCCGAGTGGCAGTGGTCGTGTTCATGAGCGTGTGGGCTCCATTCTCCATTCTCCATCATTGGAAGCATTGTTATTATTGCGGTGGGTACTGGTCCTGGTGCTGCGTAGTGCTCCCCACTGTTCTCTGCTTAATGCCAAATCGAACATATTTGCATATGAAATGAGCGAAAAATCGAAACAGCCAGGACCCAGCCAGCTCGTAGCTGCCTGCCCCCCCACACACACACACAGATAAAATGGTTACCCCGGTCGATTTCCGGCACAGACAACATGACATTTTAAACGACTCTTTGGGCTTACGTGTGGATGTGGCGGGAGGACACACACCCGTGCCCGTGCCCCTGACTTGGCTTATTATTATGCAAAATCGATGGACAGAGGGAGCTGAATGCTGGGTGCTGGGTGCTGGGGCACAAAACCCATTTATTATCATTATAAATTATGCATTGCATTATCGGGGGGATCGACTGTGGCGCAACTTCACGACTTAGCAGAGTCCACGAGCAAGTGACCCCCCCCCCCCCCCATGGACTGGGCCACCGCTGCGTATGAGCGATGTAATTGAGTTGAGGAACTGCTGCCGTCTGGCTGTCTGCCGCCATCTGCGGCTGCCTGCCTGCCAATGGACTTTAATAACTCTGTTTTTCAACTGTTTTTCCTCAGTGTTTTTGTCCCTCTGCTCCTCCTCGCTCCCACGCGAAATGCAAATTAGTCGAAAACTGAATTTGAATAAGTCACAGATACAGATGCACAGATACACAGATACAAAACACCGCCACACAGCGGGGGTGGCCAGCTCTGCGACGAGGGACTGTCCCGCGAAAAAGGGTTCGAAAACTTTTTGAAGACTCAAAATTAAGACTTGGACCAAAAATCTTTTAAAATTTAAATTAAAACGGAATTTTAGGGCCAGTGATCATCAATGACTGCCGATGTCGGGGATACCCTGTAAATTTATTTTTGAGACTTTCCTTGCAGAGAGTTTTAATTTTTTTGATTTTTATGCCGAAAAAGTGCACAGATTTAGCTTAAAGCGAAAGTGGAGTGCTAAGTGGAGCCAAAAGATAGTGTTTGGCTTGCTCTAAAATCTTCATAGTCCTGCCCTGCCGTAGGATCCCTCACTCAACAAAAAAACATCCATCCATCCCCATCCCTGCAGCTTTCCCCAGCCAGAGGAACCCAAAATGAATGTCAACTTCAAACAACAAACCCTCCTTCTCTTTCCCTCCATCGCCTTATCTCTGCCCCAACCCCAACCCCACCCCCTGTCCATCTCCCTCTATCTCTGCCTCCATCTCTTTTGCATTGTAATATTTTTGAGGGCCCCAGCTCGAAAATAATGAAAAGGCAAACGAATTTTAAGTGCAGGCCAAAAATAACACAAATAAATGCCAAAGCCAGAGCCGGAGCAACGGAAATTGTTAAGAGCAAAGACTCGGAAAATAAGCCAAAGCCAAAGGACATGGCTCAAACAAAAAAAAAATGACGCAAAAGCGTGGCCCAAACAAAAATGAGAAGGAAAACGCGAAAGCAAAACAAAAAGAAACGAATGCCTTGAAAGCCAAAAAGAAATTAGCATAGAAAAAGGATTTGCTCGCTAATTTCACTTTAATGTGAAGATGCGGCCAAGACAGGACCGACGCAGGACGCAGGACGCAGGACGATGAAGACGTCGCGCCCATTACGTCACTTTTATCTTTAGCTCCGTCTGTCGCTCTCTCTCTCTCTCCCTGGTGTCCCTGCTGGTTGTTCTTTCTCTCTGTTGTTTATGGCATTATTAGTGGGTCCCAAAAGCTGCAGATCGCAGCGCTCTTTTTGTTTTGTCGTGGAAAACAAAGTGCTAATGCCCTGAGCTAATTATACATCATTTGTTAAGCGCCGATGCTGCCGCCACTTCTTCCGCTTCCGGTTCATACATTTTTCCGCCTTTTCTTGTGCCTTTTGTGTCGCCATTCCATTCCATTCCATTCCATTCCATTCCATCACTTGCTTGAACATTTTCCTCAACGTTTCTTTGCTTTATTTCTTGTGTGTTTCTTTGCAGGTCCGCCCGTTCTGTCCGAGTCCATAATGGGCACCGTCGGCCGACTGCCCTGCAACGTGACGCCGCCCATTTACGAGGATCGTGTGGCACTGGTTATCTGGTACAAGGTGGGCCTGAAGACGCCCATTTACAGGTGAGTGTCGCAAGTGGGTTTCCAGCCCCTTCAGGGCCCATTCAATCGGTAAAGCTTTTGTGTCAACTGCAGCCCAGGCAGCGGACCTGCCCCTCCAACCTTTTGACCGCAAAAACATTTCAATGCAGAGACAGAGACAGAGACAGAGACACACATAGACAGGGGCGGTGGCCGAGTGGGGCGGGGTGGTGGCTCATAAATAAACAAAATTGATTACCACAGACAACTTTTGACGCACTCAACCCGCTGGCCACTCAAAGCAAAGCAGCAAACAAACACACACAAACAGATGAACAGAGAGAGAGAGAGAGAGATACGAGAGCAGACAGCACAGATACACAGCTACAGCTACAGCCAGCAGATAGATGAGCCAGAAAATGCCAACATTAAAGGAGAAAAACCCACCACACAGGGACCTGCACATGTCAGGCTTTTCGTTTTTCGTTTTTCGTTTTTCGTTTTACATTTTCATTTAGATTTTTGATTTAATGTCTGCTAATTAAGGCATACGGCAGGCAGTGTCCGTCTGGCATGTAAATTAGCATAACTAGAAAATTATACAGGGCCTGAGCCACCCACGAATTTGGGGCAAAGTTTGTGCACTGGAGAGAACAGTGTCTAAGGGGGGGAGTGTGGAGTGTGGGAAACATAGCTCCAAGGTTACATTTGATGGCACCAAAAAACTTTTTCAATTATTCATGTCTGACATTATGTTCTGGCTGCCAACTGTGCAAAGTATCTCCCTCCCCGCACACAGATACACACACATTCGTAGTGGCATTTCCATTTCCATTTCCAGTTACAGAGCACATCAAAGGCGTGAAACTTTAATTGGATTTGTCCGCCAGCAAGAGGCAGGGAGGGAGCTAGGCAGGGGCAATGGCAGCAAGGGGCATGTGTGTGTGTGTGTGTGTGTGTGTGTGGTGCTGATTAGCTGATTGCCAGGCAGCGGCGGCGGCTAAAACTAATTGAACTTTCGGTCAGGGGCTCAAGGACAACATTTCCAAGGCAAATGACTAGAGCAAAAATCCTCTCGCGAGAGACTCGCTGTAATTAGCGTTGCACAACGACCGCTGGCAGCTCTTGTTGGTAATTAAAAACCACTCAGCAAGTAAATTAATCATAAAAGAAACTCCAGCCACTCCTTTTTCGGCCACATTCGGCCCGTGCCTCGGGGTGAGCATTTCATTTTGCAGCTCTTGCTGCCATTCCGTCAAAGCCATTGACTTTTTATTGCCACAGCGTCAGGACAGGAACCTCATTATGTGCCACTGGAAGAAGCACTGCCGCTGCCACTGCCACACTTCCCCATCGAGCATCAAGCATAGGAATAAAGAGCCATCTCCGCCATATGTTCACCAACAAATCAAAATTGAAAAGCAATAAAACACAGACTCCAGCAATTGGAGAAGCTGTCAGAGAAAACGAGCAGAAAGGGCAGGAATAGGGAGAGAAATCCACCTTAGAGAAGGGACTGCCAGGAGAGTAGGGGAAAAGACACTGCCACAGATACACATATGAAAGGAACTGCAGTTAAGGTTTACTCAAGTGCAAAGCGTATTTGTGTGGCATTTCCTATAGAAGAAAAAGCTACAAATATTTACAAATTTCCACCTGCTCCCTCCCTGTCCATCTTTAATTCATAATTTTCGGGTGGAAAACTCAACTCAACTCAGCAGCAATTTACAGCATTTGCTGCATAATTAACTGCGAGTTAAGAGCGAGAGAGAGAGGCGCAGCCAATTAACTCGGCCACTTGGACAAGTGTTGACCTAAATCAGGGCGCTGCCAGACCCCGCCCACCGGCTCGGGGAAAACCCCAGAGAAGCCGAGAAGCCCAGAAGCCAGAAATGGCTTATCCAAACTTTAAGGCCATTGATTGACCAACAAAAATGAGTCTCATTACACCGAAATATATCGATGGGGAAAGTAAATCAATAATCGGAAAACATTCAAGCAAAAATAACAATAAATAACAATGTGGGGCAGGTGCAGGGGCGGGAGTGGGCATGGTTTATTAATTCATTGCAGAACCCAATTAAGGCGGAGGGGAAGAAAAACTTTCAACGTGCCTTTGCCGCTGCCTTTACCTCTTGTTTTCATTTGTGGGGAAATTCCATTTAAAATCAACCTCTCTGACGCTCGTTTTTATCGTCCATTTTCCTTCATTTTCGCACAGTGTGGATACGCGGGACTCGAACTTTGCCCAGGGCACCCACTGGTCAGATGAAACGTATCGGGAGCGCTTGTCCTTTCACGTGGAAGGACGTGCCGGCACGCTGAGCATCAAGTCAACAACGGAGGACGATACGGGCGAGTATCGGTGTCGCGTGGACTTCCAAAAGAGTCCGACGCGTAACTCCAAAGTGAATTTAACAGTCATAAGTAAGTAGAAACATATTGATAGAGTACACTCCGGTCTCCGAGGGGCACGGATCGGGCCACTGCCCAGCAGCATAATTGAGCAGCTAATTTGTGCAGCGACATATCCTGTGTCTGGCTCTGAATCTCTGCTTGTGCCTTGGAGCAAGCCGCAGCCACCACTCAGCTCTTGGACAAACACATTAGTTACAGAAGAAAGACGCCAACTGTATGCTCGGGCTGCCAAGTTTCCGGCAACCCCAACCCAATCCCCTACGCTCTCTGCAAACAGCTTTTAAAGTGCAAACTTGGCCCCAAAAGTTGCAGCTTCTCGGGCGGGTTAAAGCTGCCCCCCAAGGACAGCGCCAGGAACAAGTTTTGAATTCAATTTTTCTTATCCTATTTTCTGCTGCTCTTTTTTTTCGGCCATTTAAATGGATTTTTCCCAATTCTTCTCTGCAGAAATTGATTCGTTGGGAAAAAAAGAGAAAGAGCCAAGTATCTTGAAACCTTTGCTGTTTTTTAATCCCTTTTTGTGGCCATGCCACACATATGTATGAGAATGAGCCCCAGCTCCCTGCCAAGTGCACTTTTGTTCCTCCAGGAATTTCCAGGGTAGCTGAAAGCTGCACAGGACTTGAGTGGATGCTTGAAAGAAACATTTTTGTGTGTGTGGGCAGCTATAACTTTTTTCTTTCCAATTAAAAATCGAATCCCCTGGCATGGAGGGGTATTCCCTGCTTCCACTCTCCTTGCCTGTCCCTTTGGATAATCCCTTTCTTTAAGGAGCCTTCTCCAATTGCAATTTCATTCCTTGGGTTTTTCGGAATGCCTTTCCCTCCACCTGTGCACTGAGGCGCTCGCTGCTGCCTGCTGCCTGCTGCCTGGTGGCTGTGGCCTGCAATTTACCATTAAAATTTATATGCGTTTTCCAAAGGCGTTTAGCCGTCGAGATATATGGCCAAAAGGGAGACCGGGAGGAGGGTGAGTGTAGGAGAGGGCAGACTGGTCGAATATTGTTTGGTAAATAGTTTCTGCTGCTGCTGCTGCTGCCAGATGAAGCGTAAAGGGAGGGCGTGGCGGCTGTGTTTTTACCAACTTCTTGAGCATGTTCAACATGCCCCCACACACACACACACACACAAACACTGGGCCAAGTGGCATGTGTGTGGCTGTGACATGTGAAGCGTAAAACCAACGCAGGATTTACAGAACTTTGTAAAAAAAAAAAAAAGAAACTTTAAAGAAGATATTAGATTAAAAGTTGCGCCCCCCCAGGAAAAGTTTCTCGGGGGCAACAACTTGCTCTAGCTGTGGGCAGGGCAGAGGAGTGTGGGGCAGAGCGGATAATCAGTCGGGTTAGAGCCAAGTGGGCTAAACGCTCCGGCAAGCGGCAGTGTCAAAGCTGCGGCACGAGAAATTAAAAACTTTGTGGGCACAACAAGAGACAAATGCTGCTGAATATTCTGACTAATTTCACTTGTTATTTTCTTACTCTACCACGGAACAGTACCGCCCGAATCCGTCATCATTTTGGACAGCAAGGGGGCGACCATTAAGGACCACACCC
The DNA here is from genome assembly GCF_900245975.1 of Drosophila guanche. Lineage (NCBI taxonomy): Eukaryota > Metazoa > Arthropoda > Insecta > Diptera > Drosophilidae > Drosophila > Drosophila guanche. Next base: position 1,580,192 of record NW_022995743.1, on the reverse strand, counting down.
TGGGGCCCTACAACGAGGGATCCGCCATCAACATTACGTGCGTGGCCATCGGCGGTAAGTTCCCTTTTCAGCAGCAGCAGCTGGAGCTGAAGCTGAAGCTGGAGCTGAAGCTGAAGCATCAGCCACGTGTCGTCGCCTGTCTCGCTGTCTCCCTGTCTCTCTCCCTCTCGCTCTGTGTGTGTGCGGAAAAGTGTTGACGCTGTGACGCGCTTCTTGTGTCTGACAATTAAAAGTGATGAGTGAGCCTGAGTCTGAGCGCGGTGCGTCTGTGCTGCAGGCGAAAAGATTTTCACATTTTCACATTTTATTTAATTTCCACACGGCTAGCTGTCTGCTGCATGCCACATGGATACACAACGAGACACGGAGAGAGAGAGAGAGAGAGAGAGGTGGAGCGAGGCAGACACAATGGCCCCACAAATTGCACTGAGAGCACTTGGAAATTGCTAAAAGCCAAACAAGACAACAAATGAAACAGCGAAAGGCACTTGTACACACACACACAGACAGACACACACACAGACAGACAGCACACACACTCCATGAACTTCTTGCAGCAGTTGCTGAACAAACAGCAGAGCAACGAGCGGCAAAGGACTCGCCAAGTCCAAGCCGTATAACAAACATATCAGTTGCAAGCACACACACACACAGACACACACACACACAGACAGACAGACAGCTCTTACTACCTCCCCCTTAACCATCTTACCACAACACACACTCGATAATTCTTTCGCTTGCTCGCTCATCCTTCCACCCACAGGTCGACCACAGCCGAGGGTTACCTGGCTGCATGGGAATACCATCTACAAGAACGCCAGCGTCGGCCACTCCCTCTCGGAGCGCAGGGTGGGCAATGTCCTATCGCTGGCACGCCTGGAGCGCCGGAATCTTCACATGCAGCTTACGTGTCGGGCGGAGAACAATAATTTGACAACGCCAATTATCAGCAGCGTCGTACTCGACATGAACTGTGAGTGTGCCAGCAGTCCCCTTTCCAATCCTCACTCTCTAAATCCTCTCTCTCTCTCTCTCTCTCTCTCTCTGTTTGCCTTTCAGTGCGTCCTTTGATTGTTAAGCTGCAGGGCGAGAATCGCCCACTGTCGGCGGGTAACTCTTATCAACTGAGTTGCGTTGTCATTGGGGCACGTCCAGCGCCAACGATTACCTGGTGGAAGGGCAGCAGCCCCATGAAGAATACCCACGAGATTGTAAGTGAAACGAAACCCGAGAAACCCTTTTACAACTAGAAGCGAGTGTCCCGAGGAGAGCTACAGATACTGGCAGTTGTTTCTGCTGGAAAAAGCAAATACCCAGCAGTAATTCGGTGAAAACACTTCCCAGAACCCACTCAGACTTTGTCTCAGCAGTCATGTCCGCTCTGCTACCCCTTGTATAATGTTTAGAAACATGCAAATTTTGCATCCCTCCATGCCACATGCCACATGCCACATGCCACATGCTTTCTGCGGTAATTGAAGCTGAAGGAGAAGCTGAAGCAGGAGCTGCACAGTCGAGGCCGCAATGGCAGTCACGTACCAGTCACCGGGCTCCAATTAAAACCAGCCCCCAAATCTTTGTCGATGAAACGTGCCCGAGTCCAGCTCCGTTCCGCTAGGACAACCCTTTCTTTGGGCCTCCCTGCTTTGTGTGTTTTGACTGCTTTTAATTCTGGCTTCTGTTCATTACTTTTCGCAGGCCAATCCGGATGGAAATATGACCACCTCCGTGCTCACATTCACGCCCACCATCGATGATCGCGGCAAGTTCTTGTCCTGCCGCGCCGAGCAGAGCATGATACCCGAGTCGGGCTTGGAGGATGGCTGGAAATTGGACATTTATCGTGAGTTTTCCCTACCCTAAATATTTAATGTTTTCCTCCGCCGCTTGCAACTTTTTAATGAAAACGAAAGGCACAAAAGTCCTTTAAAGGGAAGCCTGTACAAAAATCGGGAATCGCCTGGCCCCACTCTTTCTATAGGTTTTACGTCGATAGGTTTACCCCACACCCACACCCACAGCCACACCCACTCCCGCTTGGGCTGCTGCAAGTTTTGGCAAATTAATTTCCAGCGGCGGCGAAACTTTTGCACAAAACTTGCGAAACTTTTTAACCCGCCACAGGCACCGCAGCCGCAGCAGCCATAGCCATAGCCATAGCCAGAGTCATAGCCAGAGTCATCTTAACGCTTTTACAGTTTTCCCGACCTGTTTGCACGAAATTTAAATGGCCAAAAGCGCCAGGGGGTGGAGGGCCTTGCCATGCCGAACCGCTTCCTGTTTGCCCCCTGAAAGTGCGGTTTTTGTTGCTTACCTTTTTACTTTTCTGGCCCCAACCCCACCCTCTGGCCTTGTTTCGATTGAAATATCCCCCCCCCCCCCCCTCGCAGGCGGGGAGCTATAGGGGATTGGGCATTGTGGATTGGGGGCTTGGGCTTGTTTGCACAATTTGATAGATTGCTTAATAAGCTTAATTGATTCGCATTCGCGCTACAATTCTGAATTAATCAACTTAAAATTGGACTACCAGCTACCCCATCTACTCCCACTCCCACTCCCCTGAACTTGGGCAACATTTTTGAGGCCTAATTGCCAGTTTCGGGGCAAGAGCAAGAGAAGAGAAAGAGATTGAGTTCTTTGGTGGATTGATTGGAACACTGACAGTACCCAGGAAAAAGGCATTTTCTACACTTTATTGTCTCCCCCGTGCCCAATATACCCAGAAAAAAACCCCACAAATACCTCTAAATTCCAGACAAACAGAAGCGCCGACGGATAGCAGGCTGGCGGCCAACTTACAACTTAAATGGCCGTCTAATTTGTGGGGCTTACACAATAATTACACACCTTTGGGCGGGCTGAGGATATTCCAGGCTGGCTGGGGGCAGGAACTCGCGACTCGGCTGTCTAAGGGGATTCGCGTGTGTCTGAGCCTGGGACGAGGCAACTCAAAGTAATGGGGCCAGCAGCTGCCATGGCTAACCCGCGATTTCTTTTGTGCTTTTGTGCTTATCCTTTTGACTAACGAGAGATGATTCCTCTACGTTTACCCACACAGATATACCCGTTGTCAGCCTGGAGCTGGGCACCAACTCGCTGAATGCGACACTGCGCGAGGGCATCGATGTCTTCTTCGAGTGCAACATCAAATCGAATCCATGGATCTACAAAGTCAGTTGGCGGCATAATGTAAGTGTGCAAGCCTTAGACAATAAGTTGAAGGAATTTACTGATGGAACTTCCACACTTTATACACCAAACACAGCGCTTGTCTAGCGCTAACTTGGGTACAAAAATCCACTAAAAGGCACCCAAAATCGAACATTTTCGTTGGCATAAATCGAAGGAAAAGCCTTCCCCCTATTACTTAATTTTCCATTGGTTCTTTGCTGTGGAAAAGCTTCGTTTTTGGGCCGGCCTCAAGCACCATATTATTATTATAATTTCCATTATATTTGCCTCATAAATTACCTGCTGCTGGTTGGTTGCTGGAGGCGTGGCGTTGCTGCCTCTGTAATTGTTGCATATTTCAGGTGTGCGCCACAGAAAATAAAAATTGAATTCAAAAACGTAAATTGAATGCTACACACACACACACACACACACACACAGACATACATCTAGAATTTGTTAGCCCCTCCCCAACCCACGCACTTGGCAAAATTTATGCAGCCGGATGCCTAATTTATTCCGGCTTCCTCAATCAGCCGCACGGCCACTGCCACTGCCACTGCCACAGCCAGGGGCATGCATCGTTCAACGTATGCAGGGGTTGGGGGGAATGCTGGGGCATGCCACATGCCACATAAATGTGTTATTAGCCGGAGAAATTAAATTTAATTCAAACTCCCGCCAGTTAAACGTAAATTGAATTTCGATTTCAATTTGCGACTACAATTTCCCCCCTCCCCTGCCTACCCCGCCTAACGCTTCTTACATTTGCTTCCTCCCCGCAGGGCGCCATTCTAGCCAACAATCCCGCCGAAGGCATTGCGGTGTCCAACCAAAGTTTGGTGCTGCAAAATGCCAGCCGTGCCCGCAGCGGCATCTACACCTGCGTGGGCAGCAATCGAGAGGGCGACGGCGAGAGCAATCCCGTGCAGCTGGACATTCGATGTGAGTATGCCCGAAGGGTGCCCAAAGGTGGCCCCGAAGCTTCTCGAATTGATTAATCAAAGTGTTAATTTGCATAACATCTTAATCAAAAGGGAATTAGGGATTTTTGCTCATGCAATTTGTTGCACAATTGCAATTAAATCAAAGGACAAGCACAGGAGTTCCTTTCTGCTCAGACTTGTCTTTCTGCCTGTCAGTGGAGAAGACAAATTGCATGATGCAATTGTTAAAATAAATCAATTGAATGGCAAACAAAGTTTCTTGCAGCAAAATTCGCTCAAGGATTTAATGGCAGCAACGCACAGAAGCGGAAATCTTCCTCTCTCTGTCTCTCTGTCTCTCTGTCTGCTTTATTTTGCTTTAATTATGCAAATCTTTTCGTTTGTTGCAGTTGCACCTGTCTGCCGCAGCAACCAGCGCACCACCTACAGCTCCGGGCGGCACGAGACGGTGAAGGTGGCCTGCGAGATCGATGCCAATCCCATGGAGGCCAGCTATGTGTGGAAGTTTAATGCCAGCCAGGGTGAGACCGTGGACATACCCGCCTCCCAGGTGGCCGTGGACCGTGGACGCAGCATTGCCCACTACACGCCCATGACGGAGAATGTAAGTGCCAAAAGCAAGCACTTCCCCTTGTTTCCCCCCTCGCTGGCACCTCATATAAATCAGCAGCCGCTGTGACACCGACTGAAGGCGGACACATAATTTTCCAAACGAGTTGCGGTTTTGAATTTTCAATTAAGACTGCCGGTTGCTGTGTGTTGCATGTTGCATGCATAAATTAAGCCAACGAAAAGGCATTGTCACTCATCCGCCAGTAGCCAGCCACCGTGACACCCCCACTGTGCTGCCGCTGCCGCTGCCACTGCCACTGCTCATCTGTGTCCTTCTTTTGCCTTCTTTTGCAGGACTACGGCACACTGCTGTGTTGGGCCACCAACGAGATTGGCGATCAGAGCGAACCCTGCGTGTACACAATAGTCCCTGCAGGTGAGTGTTGCAACACAGCCCCCGAGGGGTCCGCTATTCCGCTCTTTGTTGCTGCTGACTCGACCCCCCGCTGTGCTTATTTGCCAATGACTTGGGCGGGCACTCGCCTTCAGCGCTTCTAAGGCAGCTAAAATATTTCCTGAACTAATAGTTCTTCTCTCCTTTTTGTGTCACTCTTAGGCGAACCGGATCCGTTGCTAAATTGCACGGTGCTCAATCAGACATCGACGGGCTTCCAAATCGAGTGCATCGAGGGCTTTGATGGCGGCCTGCAGCAGGACTTTATAATGGAGGTTTATGTGAATGGAACGACCCGCAATCCAAAATTTTCCAAATCAAAGTGAGTAGAGGAAGAGGAAGCAGCCAGGCCTCTGCTAGAGACATGGAACTGTGCATAGGAGAGGACATCCAAAAATGGACACAGAGCAATCAGAATCACACGCCGTGTGACTTTTGCATTACAACAAACCCAACGATGCGTGGCATTGGGCATTGGACATGTCCTAGGCTACCATTTCCTCCACTCTGATGTGTGCATTTCCATGTGCTGCTGCTGCTGCTGCTGCTCTGGCTCGTGGCTGTTGGCTTTTTTGTGGTTTTGTGCTCTAGTATCGATTCGTTTGTTGCAGTCGACCGTACTTCGAGGTGAGCGGCCTGGTGCCCGGCATGGGCTACAATGTCTTTCTCATCGCCAACAACAGCAAGGGACGTAGCAATGCGACCATTTTGCAGGTCTACACACTGAAGGATCCCGAGAAGCAAACGGGTGAGTCCTTAGGCAGCAATGGAACCAAAAATTGAACCACAACTCGTGTGATGCGGGGCCTGTCTCTCCGTCTGTGTCCCTCCGTTTCGTTTGTAATTTTCTGCATGTCCTGAGCTGTCCTGGCTGCCCTGGCTGTCCTTGCTGGCTGCTAGCTGCTTGCTGCTTGCTGCTGGTTCCTCATTCTCTGGCTCCTGCTCTGCCTATAAATTAATTGACGCAGTTTTTTGCATTTACTGCTCTTTCGTTTGTCTTTTAATTTGCTTTCAATTCCCACCACCCCCCTTTGACACTGTTTCCTTTTCCTCTTTGCTTTACTATTTCCTTTTCTTACGTTCTCTTGTTGCTTTCTTGCTTTTTCCTCTACTTTTGGCACACTTTTCAGTTAGAATCACATTTACAAAATTCTATCAGGGTGTAAGGCCCACCAGCACCACAACCACCGCAATGGCCACCAGCAGCGACTGCGTCTGCGATGAGGAGGAGTTCCTGGGAGTGGGCAAGGGCAAGGGCTTGGTCCACGATGCGGGCCAGGATCAGGCGACCGAAGGTAGCGGTGGCACCTATTTCTCAATAATATTTTATTAAGCTTTTACTGTTCAATTTCCTCTGTTATTATTTTGTCTGTTGATTATTTTGATTTTATTTATTAGTTTTATGAATATTTTTCCATTTTTCCATGTCTATTTCGTTTCAATATTTTTGATTATATTTATTTAAATATATTTTTGGTTTTTTCTGCACTTTCCGTAATTATTTTTGTTTAATTTTTCATATAGTTTTTTTAGCGCTATTTTTTTGTGCATGAAATTTGTATAATTTTAGCTGCGATTTTATTATTTGGTTCCTTTAGGACCTCTTTATCTCTTGTGTTTATGTTTTTTTTTTGCCAACTAACAATGCTGCACATTCCAACACTGGAAGTGGCAGAGGACACAAATTAGCAGCCTTAACACTGGTCCGTGGGGCAGATGCATGCAGCTCATTAAAGCGGCACTAAATTCGAGGCACGTGCGGCAGCAACAACAACAACTAGGAAAAGGAAGAGAGAAAGCCAGCGAGCAAGCATGGAATGTAGTTAGCAGCTCATAAAACAAAGACAGGGAACGGGAACAGGAACAGGAACAGGAACAGAGGCAGAATAAGACAGTAACCGAAGCTGTAGATACTATTTGTATGCAAGGTCTTTGTGGGGTTTTTTAAGGGAACTTTGAGTTGCAAAAGAAAGGCACACAAAATACTATAAAGATATAAACTGTATGCTAAGTATTACATGTACATTCCCCCCGCTCATCCAACCAACCCATCCGCTGGATGTGCTTCTCTTTCCCCATCTCTTTCCTTCTCTCTCTCTCTCTCTCTCGCTCCTTTTTGCAGACCTCTCGTTGGCCTATGCACCCGTCATCGAGGACATCCGGCCCTTCCTGGGCATACTGGCGGGCATTGTGGGCAGCGTGTTCCTGGTGGCACTCATCATTGTGATTGTGGTGCGAGTGCGCGGCTCCTCGGGACGCGATCGCAATAATTACTCGCATCCGGGCAGCGGTGGCAGCGGTGGAGGCGGCACAGGAGGCGGAGGAGTGGCAGTCGCTGGCACGGGTGGACCTGCTGGCACCACAGCCAATGGCAATGGCAGCCTGGGCCTCCTCGCGAGCAACAACAATGGCAGCCTGGGCATCGGTGGCACACTGGCGCACAATGGCGGGCAATCAGTGCAGGATATGCATCGCATTGGCCGGGACACATGCCACGTGACGAGCAGCCTGGATAGCATTGACAAGAATCCGGACATCATACCACAAGGTGGGTTGGGTGAGTTCCACAGGTGTGCCCCCCGCGTGCCACCACAGCGTTCCCTCTCTCTGGCCAGCCCGCAACCTTATCCCACTCTCTTTGTGTCTTTCTCTTGCAACAGATGGCCACGACGTGGATGATGAGTGGACGACAACGAAGGGTCATAATCGCGCCTATGCCACGGCGGCGCTGGCCGAACAGAATGCCGTCATTACCTCCAGCACCTATGATCACCTGATGCCCACATATGCGGTGGTTGACAAGAAGACGGGGGGCTTACCCCCAGGCAGCGGTCATGGCCATGGCCCGTATATACAGTATAATACGCTTATTCCCGTTAGCAAAATGGGCGCTTACGCCAATCAACAACAGCAGCAGCAGCAGCAGCAGCATCCACACACACATCCGCACCAGCATCCGCATCAGCATCAACTCCAGGCTGGGCAGCAGCAGCAGCAGCAGCAGCAACAGAAGGTGGGTCCCCCCCCCTGCCTAATCCGCTCTTAGCTGGCGGGCAAACATTTAACCTTTTAACCCGAAGCCTGTGCCACATGTGGCAGGGAGCGAGAGAGAGAGACGAGACGAGACCCATCTTAATTTATGAGCCAATGGACACAGGCGAGCAAGGGCCTGGAGTGGGCTTTGGGTTGGCTGACGGGTTAAGTGGTTTTTATAGCCAGTTTATTGTTTAAGCCACAATTGATGGGCAGCCGCAGTGAATGGACCTCGGCCAGGTTAGCTGATTGACAACAACAACAAAAAGAAGACTGAAAGAGGTGCCAGTAGATGGCGAAAATGTATCTATAGCTGTTCGTATCTGTATCTTCAATGGCAGAACTTTTCTACAACGAACCCTGAAGAAAGGCACCATGAAGGTCGCCCAGGAAAACGAAAACAAAACAACAAAAATGCACACAAGTAGCGGAAATAAATGGACAGAAAGCGGGATAAATACATAGAGAGAAAGAGCGAAGCGAAGCAAAGACAGAGAATGGAACTATAATTTGAAAATCATTTAAGTAGAAATTTCCACGCTGTGTGTGTGTGTGTGTGTGTGTGTGTAAATGCCACGCCCAGCAGCCACAGCTGCAGCAATATAAATTTTCCATTTGCGAATTTAATAAAAATAAGTTGCAGGCGGACAAGCAGTGGCAGTGGCAGTGCTGCTGCTGGGACTCCAAAGCAGAAGTGGCAACCAGCAGAAAACCAAGAGAAAACGCTAAGGAGCCAAAGTATGCGCCGCATCCTGTTGTGTGTGTGTGTCTGGTGTCTGGAGTCTGGAGCTGCTGCCTCAAAATGCAATAAGCAGCCAAGGGTTGAGGTTGGGCAAAGGCAGGCTGGGGACTGTGTCGGTTAGCTGTTGAGGAGAGGAGGGGCAGACACATTACAAACAGACGCTGCATGTGTTGGGGCGTTGTCTGGGCGAGCACTGGCAAACTGAACAAAAACTGCAGTAAATAACTCTTAAAGGCTGCTAACGAATGCCGCTGACAGACAGTCCCATCGATGGCAGAGCACTCCTATTGGGTTACCTTTAACCACCTGACAATTAACCCAAAACTGATTGACGTGCCAGCGAGCTGTCTCTATCCCAATATCATTGTAATTTTCCCCTCTGCTCTTTTGTTGCAGACTGAACTCAGCTACAGCGATTTGACAGCACCCATGGTGGGGGTGGGTGGCAGCGCCGTGGGCGTTCAGCGCTTGGCGCCATACTGCAGCGCCACATTGGGCCGACCGGGCCGTGGACAGGCGGAGCTGAAGCGGGCCGAACCGAATATCTACTCGCAGGTAAATGTCATGATGGATGATGAGATTCTCGCCGACCTGCAGGCAGCCACAGCGGCCGGTGCCGGTGGCAGCTATGTGGCCGGGGCTGTGGTGGACAATGTGGGCGGACGGGGCGCCTCCCCATCCCTCTACCTGCAGGGCTATGCGACGCGTGTGTAAAAGGGTGCGCTTTAATGCTATTTTTATTTGTTGTTATTTACTTTTTCGTTTAATAAACTCAAAGAGTGCCTCCTGTGATTCGAGTGTGTTTCAGTTCTAGCTTCGGTTGCAGCTGCAGTGGCAAGTGCAGTGGCTTTTAATTACAATTCGCACAAAAGAGTCGAGAAAGGGCACTTGCCAAAATCAATTACATGCAAGCGGAGCTGCAGACACAGACAGAGACAGAGACAAAGACACTCGTGGCAAATCAATACAATGACAGCTGACACAAAGCCTAGCAGAATGTCATGCCAGCAGCAGCAATGACAGAAAATATTCCCGAAAATTACGCATACGCACGGGCGTGGAGTATTTAGGGAAGGAGCAGCTACAGAAGCTGTAAATCTGAGCTGTCAGATGATGAATGGGCCGGCCACAGAACAGTCAGCCAGAACTACTATTTAGAGCTGAAGGAATTTGCCAGACAGACACGGACACACCTCAAGTGTGTTGCAGCCAGCGTGCACCTTGTTCTTTGCTTGCGCTTGCCCCGCAATTATCGTAATGACTCGAGTTATGTGAATAGCACCGAGCAGCAGCACATGCACTTAAGTGGCAAATTTCAGGGCTCTGTGGCACTGCTGGAACTGCTGGAACTGTGCTGGGCCAAAGCATTTCCACCTAATGGACATTGTTTGGCTTTATTGTCATTTATTGGAAAGTTTTACACGACACGGCAGTAGTTTTGGCCAACAACAGCCAACACACACAGCACTGCCCGTCTGCCCGTCTGCCCGTCTGCCCACTGCTGCTGGCTGTTGTCCGTTTTGTTGAATTCAGTTTTTGCTTGTTGCTTGTTGTTTTTAATGGCAATTATTTGAAATTCGATTAGGTAGCAGCAGCACAGAACGATGCATCCTGCAGAGATCATTTTGTCGTTAAAAGTGTGTGCAGCCAAAACAGTTTGCTTAAATTAACTAACAGCTAACAGCTAAATGTGTGACAGGCAAATGGTGAAAGTTTGTGGCCGGAAATATGCTTCAGAGAGAGGGAAAACATTACTGCTGCCCTGCTCCTTTGTCCTCCCTCCTTTGTCTACTATTCAGCGTTAGGCAATGGCCAAAATTCCATTAAATTATGCAAGCCAAGACCCAAAAACATAACTTAATCAGCAGAAAGACACAGTTTAAATATTGCCACAAACTTGCTTGTGTCCCGAGTAAATGTGTCCACAATTTATGGCCTCTGCTCTGTTAAATGTTTACCAATTTGGCCAGCATCTTGCTCATTCGGCTGGCATTTGCGTTGTAATTTATAAACTTAATTTCATTAAAAGCTTCGTTCGGGCTGGGGCATAAATCTGGGGACAGATCCATAAACATTTGCACAGAACGTGCGGGGCAAATGTTGTGTTGCAAGGACGCTGCAGGAACCTCCTCTCTTCTATCCATTTCAACACCTGACTAACACCCTTTGCGCCATCTGTACAATATGAATCATCACATGACTAAAACCCCATTATCATTCTCTCTCGCCCGATCTCTCTCACTAACACCCACTCGTAGATCGATTTGGCACACCATCCCATGCCCATGTACTCGACCAGCCCGATGTTCGCCACGAATGGCGGCACCATCACCGGAGTCACCATGTCACATCCATCACAGTTGGCCACCTTCTCGCCAACGCCGCCGCCGCCCATCTTCACACACAGCGTGATGACCGCCACCGGCGAGGGTGGACTACTACAGCCGGTGACCTGCATGGGTCTTGTGGCAGCCACGTCTTCAGCAGCGGCAGCATCGGGACAGCAGCAGCAGCAGCAGCAACAACATCTCCACCACCAGACAACGGCCAATGGCGGAAACGGAAGCATTGTCGGCGTCAATGTGGGCATGAGCCTTTATGGCAGCGATGTGGTAAGTGGCAGTTTGATGTACATTCTCTCGGAAGCTCGGACTTCCCTCCACTGCCGCCCTGCCCCTGGCCCTGCCCCTGCCCAGTCACTTCCTCTTAATGTCCAAAACGTTGAAAGCATCAATATGCAAAGTGGATTTTCGGTGGCAAGGATTTGAAGCCCAGCCAGCAGGCAGCAGACTAAAGCAGGAAAACATTTATCTTTGGCCCGATTTTGTTTTCGCTTTTTTCGCCTTATAAATGGCAGCAGCCGCTGGGGCAGAAAATGGCTCTTTTTTTTGCGGTTCTGCGGCAGCGATGATAACAAACCTGTCGAGCAGGCGGGGTGGGGCAAGGGGGCAAAGCGGAAAGGGTACAGATTACTTTCATTTTGAAACCAACTAAAAAAGTGCTCAACAACTGTACTTTGTCTACCGCTATAGTGGTTAGATATCTGCCATTACAATCGATTGGACACTGCCACTCGAGAGAGCAGCGACTGGGACTGCCCATCGATCAACAGATGACTCAAATTCCAGGGCCCGCGCTCAGCCCTGACAATGCAATTTTCTGGCAATCCATAACCCTTGATCCCCTTTTGCACAGACAACTTGAAACTCAGTTGATGCAAAAAACAGCAAACAAAAAATGCATTCATTCATTTGGGGAAGGTTCTGAGAGGTTCAGAGTAAATGACCTCGGAATGTGGCACACAGAAATGAAAGCAGAAACAACAGCAAAAAGGAACTCTTTCGCTGTCTCTCTGCCTCTTCCTTTGTCTCTCTCATTCACATTGTCGCTGTCAGTTTGGGCTTTATAAATATGCCATTATCTGTGGTCCTGGCCTAGCGCAATGCGTTTCCAGCTGCTCCCAGAACTGCTCCTGGCTGTGGCATTGCATTACCCTGCAGAAAGAGAGCAAAGAGCTGCAGACGACTCGACATGGAGCTACCTTGGAGTACAAAGGGTAAACCCTGCCTGGCATACCCTTGCTTTGCACGGTGCAACATCAAAAGTTTACGCTCTTTTTTTTCTCTGAACAACAGTTCCTTGCCAAAAGGACACTGCGGTGTGGCAACTTTTGACTCTAATGATTGCAATTATTATGACCCGAATAACAGGGCCAAAAGCACAAACCAAAAATGAACAGCAAAAAGGCAACAAAAAACGAGTCGAAACAATGTTTTATTTCACATTTTTCCACATTTTTTGTTGTGTCCTCACGGGTTGTTCCCTCAACCCTACCGCTGCCCGCCCATTTCTTGAGCTTCCCAAGGGGCAGGACACGACTGACTGTTGACGCTTTTTGGCCCGCGGCGTTGGCTGTGTTTTAGCCATTTCTCTGCACTTTTGTTTCGTTTTTTGTGTGACTTTCTGTTTGGATTACACTCGAAAAAGCGCGCAAATATTGCATGTACTTGGGGGTTTGTGCAGGGTTTGGACCGTTTCTCTCAGTGCTCAGTGCCTGCTCGAATGATGTGCGCCTCGTTAATTTCTGAAGGAGACGCCGCGCGCGGCTCTCTCTCTTTAGTGTTTCATTTGTGCCCCAGATGCTGCCCCTAGCGCGACACTTTTGTGTCATCCTGATGTCTCTTGTGTCTGCCTGTGTAATAATCGTTTAAGCATCCACAACCACAGCTACATCCACGCTTACGTGTCTTTCAGGGTGTCAAGCCGCAGCTGCTGAAGACTGTGCCCGAGGAGATGCACCATCAGCTGAATGGCGAGGACGTGCTGATCGCACAGGATCGTAATCATGGCACTGGGACACGCTTCTGACGCTAAGCCTTGAGGAGTGGAGAGAGCAGCAGCAGCAGTCGAACGTAGAGGCTGCCAGCGAGGAACACACAGCGGGAAGGATCAGCCAAATCAAAACTAAGAATAGAAACCCACAGGAGGGTGTTATAATTGGTAAACAAATTGACTATAAGTTGTATGTGATGGCGGCAGGAGTCTAAGGATTGGTTTTTAAAAGGAGTCCTGGCACGGGCACGGCCATTAGAGATGGCTAATGGTTAACGGAAGGACGAACCTAGGAGCTAGGAGCTAGTTAGGGCACTTTTTAAGCGGCACAGTAGATGGATGGAAACCTGTAAAAAGATAACAATAAAAACAAAACAAGTTTTGCATAAAAGCGGAAGCCAGAACGGAAGCCCACTTAGTCCTGTAAGATGTCGTGTAAATTATGGAATACAATTAGCATTAATAGCTCCTAATTATGGCTACAAAAATTAATAAACATTTTGCAGCAGAATTGTTAATATATTTTTAAAGCAAAGAGCAAGCAAGGGAAAAGCTAGGAGAGAGGAGAGAGGAAACAGCAGCTTAAAGCGGCAGGAAAATGTGTGTGGAAAGTGAAGTTTAGTTAAGTAAATCAATTCGTGAATGTTGTTAGCCCTTTCCTTGGTTCGTAACTCCCAGAGATTAAACTCGACACTTGTCAGCTTGTAACTAAGCCTAAAACTAAGCTAAAACTACACTTAACAGACAGATAAATCAAAGCCAAGTAGAACTAAGACCCAACCCCCCCCCTAGCTTAGGTCGAATTGTAATTAAAAGAAGCGTCGAGAAAAGAATTTAAAGGAAATGTAGTCGTTAAGGTGGCAGCAAATTCCAGTTTGCATTTTATACGTAACACAAAATGGACAACAAAACAATGGAAGCAAAGAACGAACTCTAGTTTAAGCCAACTAACACTAGTACTAGTACTAGCTACTAACTACTAAATGGAGGCAAACAGTTGAAAATTAAACAAGCCACAAGAATAAGACAACAAAATAAAAGAAATAATTGAAATAAAATAAAAATAAAATGCCAAGCAGCTGCATGTAAAATATTTAAAAAAAAAAAAACACTGACGAATGTAATAAGTTCTAGGCTAATGTTAATAACAATTAAAACTAATAAAATGTATGAAACGAAAGGGAAGTTTGGGAGTTGGGATTTGAAGGAGAAAGGAGCGTGGAATGGATGGATCTATTACGCCACTAAAGTGGAAATATCTGCACTTAGCGACAGTCAAGAAAAGTGCACGAGAACTTCATCAAATCAAAGAGAGCTCCTACTTCTTCCTACCAGTTGAATGACCTCGAAAAACGGAAGTAGGATCCACTAGTTCTTACCTTTGTGGAGCCACCAGTGGCCCAAACATTTTGCAGGGACACCAAACAATCAAATGTTGCACGGATGTTCCAAGGAAGGCTCCGAGGAAGGCACTGGAGGAAAGGAACTGTAACAGGAGCCAGAAATGGCGCATGAGGTGGCAGCTGGGGGGATTTGCCTAGTAGCGCAGCAATCGGGTAAATATTGACAGGCCGCGTAAGCAAACACACGGAAACGGAAGTCAAGCTGAGCGACATGACCGCAAAGGAACAACAAAAGTAACAGCCGCAACGAGGACAAGCGAGGAGGAGCGAGAACAGCGAGCACCAAACCTGGGCCGATACATCGTTCAAAAACGCTGTCACAGTGCCTGCTGCGGCATGTGGCATGTAAATTTTGTATGCGAAAGCACTTAACACCATTTTCGCTCAAGCAAATGCAAACAGGGAAGCAGAAGCAGCAGCAGCACCACAAATGAGTAGGTAGTGGGCCAGGTGGAACGTACCACAGGAGTCACACAGATCATAGTGCTGCTGCTTAGTATCAGCAGTTATGAAAAGGTACACACACACAGCGACCACACACACCACACCACACCACAGCCACAGCCACACTCAAAGTAAATTATGCAAATTTTGACCGCTCGATGGGCGTCGATGACTTGTACATTTTGGGATGGCAGCCTCCCAGCTTCCAGACTGCTGTTTAGATTTCCTTGGCAGATATGCTGCCACACGGTACATACACGCTATATGCCTATGCATTTACCTTTGTGTATGTGTGTGTGTACCACAAATATTTGGCACGCGATGAGGCTGCCCGAAGGAACGGCCGAGTGTCAGGCCACAAAACCACACCAAGCCATGCCACACCATGCCACCACACACAAGCAGTGGGCGTGTGCGCCAGCAAAGTGCCAAATTTACCCACCAAATTGAAATCGATTAATCAAAATACACCACATAAATTATAAATTAAAAGCCTGTTTATGCTGCCAGAGAGACAGTCTCCAGGCAGCAGTCAGCAGCCTCCCTCTCAGTTCTGTGTTTTGTGCCATCAATCAGGCGCTACACTGTGCAGCACAACAATTAAGCGACACAAAAGTCACAACACAGGAAATGAAAATGTAAATGCCTACCGGCCTACCTGCCACCATGCTGATGACATAAAAATGCCATTCCAATTGCAATTCTAAATTCGCAAATAAATATTCAATGTGCGATTGAAATGTAGATACGTTTAGTGGGGGGGGCAAGCGACATACAATGGAACATTCAAGAGACAATACAGCCAGCCGGCTTATGGCAGGTACCATCAATGACCATCAATCGCGGGAGACAACTAAAAAGGCAAAAAAAGTAACAGAATGAATAATATTTGAATGAAAAAAGTAAGAGAATTAATAAAATTGCAGCTAAAAAATATAAATCACAAAATGCCAAAGCCTCTGCCTGCGCCACGATCTATTTTCATGGATAAACGTTGCAAAATAATCTCTGGTTGCCGTTCTAATAGCAATTTCCAAATCGAAGAACAATCAATAACCTGCAGCCGTACTCCTATTTTGTGTGTAGTTTCTTTGCCCCAAAAAGTGATGGATCGATTGATGAAAAGTTCATGTATTTATGCAACATTTGCTTTTAATTGATTGTCGCGAATGACAAACGAGTTTCACTTCGCTTGATGTATGCCCGCGGGCAGCTAATAAAAACTTGTTGTGTGTCCCATGCAACAAAACGTTGCATGCAGCAATTAATGGATATTCTTTGCCTTCTGCCTGTTGTTGCCGTTTTGCTCTCTCTCTCTCTCTTTCTCTCTCTCGTAAGCCGCTATTAATGCACAGCCGCTTCAGCCTGTCCAGTCTGTCTGTTTGTCGGACTATCTGTCTGTCAGGCTGCGGCTGTACTGCAGTTTGTCTGATTTATAAGCCAACACTTACAGCAGTAAGGGAGAGGGAAGGCCGCTGAAACATTTTCTTACCACTGATTTATTTACATTTAAGCAATTTCGTCGCCATCGTTGTGAAGTTTTCGCAGACGGAAACGTGCAGCATTGCAACCGGAAATTGGCAACAAAAAGAGAAGAGGGAGAGCGAGAAAACTCTGGCACGGCCTCCATTTACCATTCGCTCGCTGTAGAGCCAAGGACTGACTGAGGGGCATCCCGAGTCCAGGGTCCAGTGAAGATTAATGCCGGCGCTTTTATTGTTTGGTCAGTTGTACCCTTCCACCCCTGCCTGCCATCCCTTTGCTGAAATTTATATCGTAAATAAAAGTGACAATGAAAATAAAGAAAATATTTTTTAACTGTGAAGAGCTTGCAGCGGGTAAATAAAGACAACAACAACAAAAACCAAGAGCTACATAAAAATGCACATGAAAAAGTGGAGTTTACTTTGGAAAGGTGCGCGAGAGGGAAGGCTGATAGTGCCTGGAAGAAGTTTTGGCAGGCATAGAAAGTATAATTAAAGCAGAAAGAAACTTCTCTTGGTCGTATAAGGGTAGAGGCTTAAGGGATTATTGTGAGCGTTGCCAATTTATGGCAGACTGTCGCTTCAGGGAGTTGTGGTAAATATCTCTGCACGCAATCGAAATGAATTCTTTATAAAATAATTAAATCAATTCAATTTCTGTGCAACTTGTATTATTATATTTCTCCTGTATGGCCCACAAATTTCGCCACAAAATTAAACACTAGAATCCTCAATCCCATTTGGCATTCAACTCCTGGCCGCAAGCCCCGCCCGGTGTAATGTGTAACAAATCTACGCAAATTTCTGGGCAAACAACACGGTGACACATGGCTGAGGGAGGGGGAAGTGGGTGCCCGGATGTGGGGACACATTTGAAAAGGTTAAATAAATTGCTGGATCCAAACATATGCCTGCGGGCCATAAATATTTGGGATGCCAAAGCAAACAGCAGGAGAGAGAGAGGGAAAAAAGGGTTGAGCGGAAGAGAGTGAGAGCGATAGGCAGGGGAGTTGGAGGGGTAACAAATGCGTGTATCCATTTACATAGAAAGTACCTGGCGGCGCATATTTCCTGCCACCCACCCCCTGCCACACCGCGGCACACCGTGCCACACGCAGCGCTTCCGTCTCTGGTTAATATGGCGGCGTCAAAACAACATTATGTAAACTCGGGCCGGGGGCCGGGGACAACCGGAAGTATATCTGTATAAAATTCCACACAAATACGCCCGAAATAAACACACACACACACACAGAGGCACAACGAATGGTTACTCAGTGAAGCACAGTGCGGCGTATACGCAATAAACATAAAAATTTTGAAAAGCATTTCGGCTCTGCCAGTGATTTCGCTTTTGGGTGTTAGGGTCTCCCCTATGCCTTTGCTTTATGCCCCCCAGAGGTAGCAAATTATTTTTTTAGTACCTTATTCAATGCGCATTAGGCGCACACAGCTCACAGGAGTTCATGGCTGCTCCTGGCTGCTCCTGGCTGCTCCTGGCTGCTGCTGGCTGCTCCTTTCAGTTGTAAATTCTGCAAAAAAGGTGCGTGAACTCGAAGCTCACTTTGCGGCAAAACGAACTACCAACTAATGTGGCCACTTCTCTGGCGGCAAGAGAGAGATACTTCATTTGCATATGCTTTACATTCGCTGATGGCTTAACGGAGGGTTCGAGTTCCCCCATGCCCTTTCAGGTGTGCGTTTAACGATTATGGATAGTTTATGGCCCGCAACGCATTCGTCAGTCAAAACAGTTGTACGACGAAGTGTGAATGAATGAGCCTCCCTTTTACATGAACTCTTCTAAACATTTTCGCACAATTTTCAAGCCTTTCCCTGCAGCTCGA
The DNA here is from genome assembly GCF_900245975.1 of Drosophila guanche. Classification (NCBI taxonomy): domain Eukaryota; kingdom Metazoa; phylum Arthropoda; class Insecta; order Diptera; family Drosophilidae; genus Drosophila; species Drosophila guanche. The sequence goes on along the minus strand of NW_022995743.1, from coordinate 1,561,780 downwards.
CTCTCGCAAGCCTCTCTCTGTCGCTTCTCCCCATTAAAAACCAATTAGCGCCATTTGTTTCGAGCATTTATTTGCACATGTTCTGTTTGCCTACCTTTCTGGCTTCTATTTCTGTCAAATATATGTGAATGGATGAGTGCTGTGCAAGCTAATTATAATTTTGAATGTACGCGCAAATTGAGGCACTTCGAGGGTCCCGAAACCGCAGCAGCACTGCCTGGCATTGTCCCTGTCAATTGACCAGAATCAAGTGGCTTAATAATGCATTTTCTGTATTCATTATGCTGATTGAATGTTTTCGTCCCCTCCCACCCAGCAATTAAATATTGCAAATATGATGGAAAATTGCAGCCAGCCAGATATCATTGTGCGATATACAAAATTTTGATTGCAAACTAATAAACATGAAATTTATGCAATTTTTATATTGAATACTCTCCTGCCGCAGTTTGCGAGCACGCTCGTAATTTGGTTTATTAAATGGACTTAATAGATAATTAATAAATGGCGCATCATTTAAATATAGAAGTGCCGGATGGGTGTGGGGTTATCATATGTAAATGACAGGTGTGTGTGTGTGTGTGTGTGTGTGTGTGTGTGTGTGTGTGTGTGTGTGTGTGCAGTGAATCGAAATGATTCCATTGACATTTTGCATGCATTTTTCAGTTTTTCAGTTTTTCTGTTTTAATTTATATTTAATTATTTTTGTGCATACGATTCCCCCCGCATCCCCCAGCACCCGCTACCCTTTTCCCGTTCCCCTTTCAGTTTTCTCTTTGACAAAATTTATGCACAACTTTTCCAGGCAGGCAGCGGGGGGGTAGAGGTGCTGGAAAAGTCTTTAAATTACAAAGAGACACAACGAGAAGCGAGGAGAGAGCTCAAGTCTCAAGTCTATAATTACTGGGTAGGAAAATGTTTTTGCAATTATGAGACATTTGCATGAATACCCCTGCTGACTGCCTGCCTGCCTGCCTGCCTTCAGCTGCTGCTTCTTGGGCAATTATAAAGGCGTGGCAAATTATATAGCGAACGGCCACAAAAGTTTCCTTCAAAATTCCCCGAGCCCATCTCTAATTGGTTTTTGATTTCGTCTCTGGGTTGTCCCATAACAATTTTTGGGGTTTTCTGGAGAAGTAAATTGCTTCGAGCTGGAGCCTACAAGTTCTTGATTCAAAGTTTCTTTTGGCAAATAACAAAATTAACCCTCAAGTGTCGACCTGTGTGTGTGCAGTCGAGTGTTAAGTTCTCTCCACTCTTTGCTGGACTCTTTTTGCTCTGACTCCTTTTGTAAAGTTGACTACGCTAATATGTCACTTTGTCGTGGCAAAAGTTAACTTTGGGCGCTCTCACCTATCCTTGCCTCGTGCCTCATGCCTCATGCCCCAGCACACTTTACACTTCACACCGCTGCCGCTCTGCACACTCGCTCTTGCTCGCAGCACTCCAGTATCCATCCACTCTGTCCACTTGTGCACATCTCAGTCTAGTCTCTGCTGCTCCACTCCTCATCTTTAGCCTGTTCTTTTGGGGGGCGTGGCGCTTGCACTCAACCGAGTTTTTAGCTTCATGCTTGCCTCGTGCTGCATGCTGCATGCTGCATGCTATCCATGAGTCATGTGTGAAACCAGAAACCAAGTACAGTCCTGCCACAAGCTAGCAAGGGGCGACAGGAACCGAAAACCGAAACTGCGGTTGCCTCTCCCTGTCTGTCTCCCTGTCTCCCTTTCTGGCTATCTCTCTTCGACACGATTCGGCATTAAATTTGCAGCAACACAAATTGTCGCTTACGTTGAGGCAAAGACAGGGAGGTACTGGTCTGAGCTGCTAAAAGCTTCAGCTCAAAGACAACAAATAAATTGAATTGCAACAAGAAATGAGACGAGACGCTGCTGCTGCTGCTGCTGCTACATCACATGGGGCAGAGTTGGCATTGCTGTAGACAGACCATGGCATAATGAGGTAATATCAGTACTTCATATCGGGCTGGAGAATATTGCAAACGTGGCACAGAACTCAATCCATGAACACGCAGGCAAATGTCATGCTACCCAGCAACCCCGCACTCCCCATTAATCATTATAGTTTGTGCCACTAATGAGTGTACATTCGAATGTGCAGCAGCAATATCAATTGCATATTGGAAGGGCATCCCAGCAGCTACAACATACACTGAGAGAAACGAAGCTAGACTATGCCTTCTGCCCAAAAGCTAGGGAAATGCCTTGGGATTGACTCTAAGGCGGCGGGTCTTTTTATCGCAGAAAAATCATAGAAATTCTGTAGACATCAATCTGGCATTATGCATTAGGAATTTATCTCTCTCTTCTCTAGAGCAACCTCTCCTCCCCCCTGCAAGTCCTCTTGCCCTGGCAATTTGGCGAATCAACTACAGTTCAAGCGCCAACACCCACAGGGCACTCGGAAAATCACTTTGCAAGCCTTTAAAATGCAGCCAGCGGTTTGTTTATTTATTTTTACCTTTACTTTTTCTACACACACAAACACATACACATACACAGCCTGCTCTGCAGCCATTTCTGGCACCTTTTTGATTATAATTTACGACTAAATGTTGCTGTTTTGCTGCTCCTCCTGCTGCTGCTGCTGCTGCTGTTTTTGTTGTAAACTTTTGCTGCTGTGCGAAAAAGCTCTGACTCTGGCTCTGGCGAGTTGCTTCTTCATATTGCAAACACATTTTCCCACTGCCAAAAGGATTTCACACGAGGATATGTTGGGTGCTTGTGTGCAGGGGGTTGGGCGCTTGTGGCAGAAAGTAACTTTTAAAAGGCAAGCAAAAAGTTGCCACCTCTTGCCTGGCTTCTAGCTGTTTATACTTTTTTTTGTTGTTGCCGCCGCAGGTAGACCGCACCTTGCCACCTTGCACATCCAGCAGTGGGGGGGGCTGGGCTGTCTTCCATTGCTGGAAATCTCTCTCAATTTTGCAACATTTTATTAGAATTTAAAATGCATGCATGAGCCGAGCAGACTTTATTTTCACATTTTCTCAGCTGCTGCGACACACAAGCCAAGGCATGTGCCGGGGGTACGTTGAAATTGCCATTCTATGATCCAGTTTCACAGCTCAGACAAGTTCTTCCTTCTTCCTTTTGCAGTTACCCACAAAAAGCGTCGGTGATAAACGTTTCGTGTGGCAGCAACGGGAACGGGAACGGGAACGGCAGCAGCCGGGGCATAATTTCTGCTCATTAAGCGTAAATGCAATGCTGACCCACATAGGCAATTGACTGCACTTGCAAGTAGCCTTGCCCATCCAGCAGCCACTCCTGTCGCTCCTCCTCCTCCTCCTCCTCTTCGTACTGGCACTGCCTCTGCCTGGCTGGGCAAACGGATTCACGCTGGAATAAATGCCTTTTACTGTTTTGGTATGCAAACTTTTTCGCACTCAAATTGCAGTGGCAGAAGGAGCTGCAGGAGTAATAGCAGCAGCAGCAGCAGCAGCAGCAGTGGCAGAGGCAGCAACAGCCAGAACGAAAACTGCAACTTTCACACGACGACGCTTGGCACTGCTCTCCCCTCGCCGCACCTCTCTCTCTTTCTCTCTTCCCAGCTGCTGGCCTTTTGCCTGGTTGCACATTTGAATGCCTCAAATTGTTTGCTGTTTTGTTGCCTCGGTTGCAAGCATTGTTTGAGGGCCGAAGGACGCAAAAAAGGAACAAAAAGAAGAAGGCTACAATTCTCTCGCTAGCTAGCAACCCTTCCGCTTTTCCCTCTCTCCCTCTCCCCTGTACTCCTCTCCCGCACTCTCTGTGCTTCACTTTTCATTCAATGTCTCTGTGTTTTCTTTTATTTTCTATTTTCGATTGCCCTTTGAAGGGGTAAAGGACACATTTTGGGGCTGTAAAATGATGGAAAGCTGCCGGAAAATCTAGAACTAAATCCTCAATCCAGTACATTTTTCCTCTAACCATTTGCCCTGACACAGTTTTCCGCCTCTGTCAGTGTATTTCCCACTTCGTTTAGTCTTTCATTTTGTGTTGAATATTTTCTGGCTACACTTTTGTCACAGGAAGAGGAGATGCTTCAGCTGCTGGCCTCTGGCGCCCCTCCTTGACTCGAATGAATTGCAATGAAATTTTGAGGCTCGCCTTTTCCTCTATGGCTATGGCAACGCCACTGGAGGCAGGAGGGCGGGTTGTGGCGTGGCATAAGAGTTGTTTTGGCTGCCACCCAGCCTGCCAGGACCTGCCCTCCATACTGCTACTGCTGCTGCTGCTGCTGCTGCTGCTGCCAGGCAGTCAGTCAGTCGTCAGTGGGTAACTTTTGTTGCGGCCTGGCGCCAGGCCAAAACGGATGTTTGGTGTTTGGAATCGAGCTGCTAGAGCTTGGTAGCCCCAACCCCTTCCATACCATTCCCTTGTCCTGTGTCGCATCTGCTGTGAGGGAATGCTGCCTGGCATATGCATAGAGAGCTCTGGCTACAGAGAGCGAGCGACTCAAGCGACCGGCAGATGTAATGCGTTTTGAGGTCATTCTCTGCTAATTTCCCAAGGAACAAGCAGCAGAGGCAGGAAGAGACTCTCCCCCCAGCCCCCCAATAGCCGCTCCTTTTGCTCTCCTTTTGCTCAGTTCCTTTTGCTCAGTTCCTTTTGCACTCTTTCGTTAAAGTTATTAACATGACTTTATTAACACTCAATTTGCGGTCTCGGATGGGGTCCACACAGAGCGGCGGCTGAGAGTATTTGCAGCATTTCCATTTCATTTTATTTGCTTGCAAAAATGAAGAAAAAACAACTACCAACACCCCACACACACACACACACACACTTACACACACACAACACACAAATAGTCGGTCGTTTGGTCAGCGTGTGGGGAGCAGAAAGAAAAACATTTTAAAATACGCCAAGAAGAGCAAAAGAACACGAAAAAGCCACACGAAAATGGTGCAAAATTGTGGAAAATTATAGACATGCCGGCATTTGTTTAAATATAAACAACACTCCGCTCCCACCCGCACAACCCTCGCGCCACGCGGCAGCAGGAATGCCCCAGGAATATGCCACAGAAAATTGGCCAACAAACACCGCTGGAAAACCCCCGTAGACCTCAGACATCAGCCACTGTGTGGCTCTTGCTGTTGCTGTTGCTGCTGCTATTTTTCGCAGATTTTAACGCCAGTCAGATTGTGGCCAGCCTGCCTGTTTGTCTGTCTGACTGTCGGTTTCATTTTCAGTTGCCCCCGCCAATAGTTGTAACAGAAAAGTGCAGCAAGAAGCTTCGATAAAATTCAGCTACAGCGAAGGTGCAAAGGGTAAGGCACATGGTAATTATAATTATCTAGCCCCGCCCTCTGGCCTCAAGTAGTTTTCCCCTTTTCATGTTTTTTTCGCTACTTCAATTCAATTTTCACGTTAATTACACGGGACAAAAGTGGGTACAAGGAGCGGGGAGGAAGGGGGGCACAACAATCAGTTGTGGCACCTGTCCAGCAGGTCGGTCGCTCCTCCCGTGCCTCCGTCATTGCTTTGCCCATTCATTTTCCGAGTTTTGAGTGCCTAAAAGGCATCAAAGCAGCGCTTGGGAAAACTACTTTTGCTGGGCAAAAACTAATTGCAACTGCTGCTGCTGCACAAACAGAAGAATACACACACACACAACAGGCAACAGGCAACAATTATACACAAAATTGGGGGCTAAAAAAGTTTATTAATTGCAAAAATTGGAGATCTGCAAAAAGGGAGAACTACTGCCACTCGTCACGCTCTCCTCTCGCTCTTTCTCTTGTGTTTTCTGGGTGGAAAGTTGACAACTTCATTTGCAACATTTGAGTTGGCACAGCCAGCTACCACCCCTCCATCTGCCGCTGCTGGCAGCATTCCGCCCTCCTTCCTGGCATTGTTGAGGCGCCTCGCACCTACTTAACTTTTAATTAAAGCAAACAAAGGCACAGACAGGGATGCAAAGGGGGGAGGCGGAGGGCACTGTTGGCTGGGGTATATATCAAGTGACAAAAACCGTAAAACGAAACGTGCAAATAAAATGCGGACTGTTGTAACAAAAGCTGTCGAAATGGGCCCCCGGCAGCAGTCGCCCCCAAAAATAAAAAACAGACAAAGACAAAGGTGGGTTGAGCAGGAGAGGGGTGGGGAGGGGAGTGCTGCTGCTGCTGCTGCTGCTGCTGCTGCTGCTGTTGCCGTTGACGGGGGGCACTGCCAGAACGCAGTGGGGTCATTGTCTTTCCTTCGCCTTTGATGTTTTCTTGCCATAGAGGAGGGGCGGATAAAATTTGCATATCATGATATCCAGCAGCAAAATCGCAAAAAACTTTCACTTTGTCTGCTCTGAACAGGGGGGTTGGGTGGTTCTTGGGGTGTGGGCGTGATGCTTTAATGATTGCTTAATGCATTGCAATTAATTCTGAAACAAAAGGCGCTTAAATTGATCCTCTCTGTTGTTTTGTGCTTTGCGGCAATTAAAGCCCTCGCTCTCGTCCATAAATGCATTTATTAATTGATTTAAATAATAATAAAATCAAATGAATAATGCATAATGCATAATGCATAAAAAACAAAACAGCACTGAAAAAACACTTCACTTTACAATGCGAAATATGCAAAAATGCAGAGGTTCAGGTTCGGGGCATCAATTGATGGAATTTACACGAAAAATTATTAAAAAATTATTCACAAAAACAAAACAAAAAATGTGCAAATACAAATAGAGATATAAACTGGTATTTATATTGTGTATGGTATCCCCAATTAAGGACTAATAAGTGATATTATGAGCTGCAGCCAGCAATAAATAAGATGAATAATTCGCAAACAAATCATAATTAAATGCAAATAATAAATATAAATATAATTATTCGCATGTAATGGATGGCTAACTAAATGATCTACAGCTATTCAATATCAGAAGGGGAAGTTAGGGGGTTTCGTTACTCAGGCAAATTCCTTCTGCACTGAGAGTAGAGGGTCACCCACCATGGGTGGGTGCTCTTTCTCTGTCTTTTCTGCTCGTCTTACAAAAGTTTCCTCACAAGTTTATTTCCAGGAAGCAGCTTAGATCCGCCATTAACATTTGTCTCCCATTGGTACTGACCTTTCCGTGGAAATGCTTGCTTTGATGAATATTTACACAAATAGCTAATTATTCATACCCCTAAAAATAGACAAATGTAAGCCATAAAGAGCCCCAGAGAGATGGAAACAGGGAGGGAGATTCCGCAAGAGTCACGGCCGCATGGTGCATGGAAATGAAATGGCTTGCCATTTCCGTGTCGTGACTGTCATTTCCGTTTCCTGTATTTATACAAATCACAAAGTAAAGCCAAAACACACTGCGGCTGGGGGGTGCTCCTGGCTTTTCTTTTTTTGTTTATTTGGCAGTCAAAAGTTTAAGGCCACATAAAACTTGAAATGTCTTTATGGAGCCAACAAACAACAATAATAATGGCGGTGGCCGGGGGGCAAGGGACATAAAACTTAAAATTAAATGAAATCAAATCAAACGAAAGCGAGGGTACTGCATGGGGGGTTGGGGCGGCTGCTGCATGTGGAAGGACATTAACGAAATGTCAACAAATGTTTGACAAAGTGAAAATTACGAGAAGGAGAAGCAGCAAACCAGCAAAGCAGCAAACCAGCGAAAGACAGAAAGAAGCATGACCCCAAAAACGCTGATGGAGATGGAGAAAGGGAAGACACAGAGAGAGCAGGTTGGAGAGGCGGTAAAACAAAGTGGAGACAGCAAATGAGACAGAGACAGAGACAAAGCGGCGCGTGGAGAAAGGAGTAGAAGCCGGAGAGCCAATGAAAAGCCAACGAGCATATAAAAAGCGTACCGCTTAATTAAATTGTTTGCGGGTATTAAAAATGTCACAAGAAAAAGCAAAAGAAAAACCAAAGCAATGCGGAGCAAGGGAAACGAAGAAGGAGAAGCAGGAAAAGCAATGAAAACTTTCAGCTGGGACAGTGACAGCGACAGCGTATGCGGGTCGAACCGCTGTGTGCCGAGATGAGCGCGAGAAATCACAGGGAATGAGAGAGAGAGAGAGAGAGAGATACCAAAAGAGAGTGAGAGGTAATGTCAAAGCATGTCTAGGCATCTCCTCTCCGGCATTGTGTGTGATGGCGGCGGCGGCTTAGCCTCTGACTTTCAAGAGTGAATTGTAAGCGTGTCAAAGCATGGTGAAAGGATTAGACCATGGGATTATAACAGCCACGGCCAGCCGGCCAGCACCCGCAGCTCTCCAAAGTGGTAGGGCAAGCGGGAAGGCAATCAGCGACACACACACACACACACACACACACACACACAAAAGGGTCCATAAATTCATTAAATTCCTCAAACGTTGATTCCACCCAATCAGATGAAAATTTGTGCATTTTATTTGCATTTCCTTTTTGGTCAAATATTCACATGAAATGCAGTGCAGCATATGCATAGTACAGTGCGCGACATAAGCTCCATTACAGACATTTTCGAGTAAATAAAAAACCAATTGATGCCGGAACTAAATTATAAAATTCGTTTCAGCTTCCTGCACTTATGGCCGGCACTGTCCCTGCCTGATACGCTCGTTATTGCATTTCGAGTACATGATTATTAATTTATCCCAGCATCATGCATCGCGTCCCAATAAATGAAAACTCGCACAAAATGCCCAAAAACAATTCTAAAATTAAATATAATAAAACGAAATTTTGTTTACCTTTCCTAGCCAGCAATTTGGAAATTTGTTTTCTTTTTTGTAATATTCATTAAATAGAATCCCATTGATGGAATTGAAGCTGTAAGAAAACTCGAGCAAAAATCTGTTGCAATTGCTGCAATATTTTGCCCCCAATTAAAGGCAAGAAAAGGTATGGAAGCGAGCTTTGATTTATGATCTTTAAATATAGAAATCTTTTTATACTTTTTTGTGAAAGTTTGGTGAAGTTTTCATGCCATTATGGAAGTCTGCAGTGAGTGTTTTTTGTGGCGTGCGGCAAGTCAATTGTGCAATTAATTGCATTGACAGGCATTATGAGTCCTTTATGGTGAACCCAAACTGACAGCTTGTCCCATAAATACACAGCAGCAAACCAGCAACAGAGCCGCAGGATTGCCAAGAGAAATGGATCAAAATTAGCAGCAGACTCTCTGCCTCTCAGCCTCTCTCTGTGATTTTCCCATAGGAGCTACCTCAGACCTTGGCTGTGCATATTTTCCATGTATCTGTACAAAGTTCATTTTTTTTTCAGTGTAGATTGCGCCTCTGCCCCACCGATTAAGAGACACGGCAATGCTGGCTGCACGGCCATCGCTTGTCTGGATCGCAGAGCTTTGTCTTTGATTGAATTAAATGGCTTCGTCTCGCCTTGCGGCTCCTTGTGGCTGGTGTTGGTCCTGCGGCTTCCCCCTGCTGCTGCTGCTGCTGCTGCTGTTCCTGCCCGTTAGTCATGTCCTGATGCCATGTCCTGTCGCAATCGCTGCGTGTTTGGCCAATGTACGCATTCATTCAATTTGGAGCACCCCTTCCATCAGAATGTGTGTGTGTCTGGCTGGGGGCAGGGGGCAGGGGGAGGCATTCCTCCAAGTGTTGGGCAGAACATATTGAACAGAGCGTGGGGCACAGGGGGGAGGTAGAGCGATGGAGAGCAGCGTGGGGCGTGGCAAAATATAAAACCACAAAAACGAAAACAGAAAAATTAAAAACAGAAAAAACGAAACAACAAAAGGAAAACAAAAGAAAATCAGCAGCTGCAGAAGTTGCAGCGGCAGCTGCAGAAGCAACTTCTGCTGTGGCACGACACGTTTCCGACCTTTGGCAGATTTTGCCATTCACAGGGACGGCCATCGGTCTGCCATTCAAACGCGTGGAGCAGCCGAACAAAGACGAAACATCGGTGAAAAGCGCAGCGTGCTCTGGCTACCCTCCTCTTGTATATGTCCGAGTGTGTATATCGCATTGGGGCAGCAATTTGGCGCAGATATTGTTTAATTTATTGCATTTTACAGCATTCTCTGTGAGTTTGTGAGTTTTTGTTGCTGCTGGTGCTGCTGGTGGTGCTCCCTGCTGCTGTGGCATCAATGGCCAACAATAAAGCCAAGAAGTGGCTCGAATGGTACGTTGGGGGTCATCGGAGCTCTGACAGTTTGCCCGTTGGCCGTTTAAGCCTTTTGACAAAAGCTTTTTGCGCCCCGTCCGGGAGGCAGGACCATGGACCATCAGCAGCAGGCAGCAGCAGCAGCAGCAGCAGCACACGGAGGAGGAACACTGGCTATTTGAATTTTTATGAAACTGACAATACGACATCGATCATTGGGGCTTCACAGCACGCAGCAACGGCAGCAGAAACTGCAACAGAGGGGCTGCTGCTGCTGCTGCTGCTGCTGCTGCTGTCAACATTCACCGCAGCCATACAGCCGGATAGCAGGACATTTGTCTGCTTTTTTACTGGCAGGACTGCGGCTATGCATACATATGCATGTACATATGTACTTATATATGTATAGTATGTTTATGTATACGTTTCATGGCCCCAGAGTAATTATTCGCACTCGCACTGGCCGCAGTTTCCTTTCTGATCTTTTTTATTTTCTTTTTGGCGATTTTCTCTTGTTTCTCTGACCGCTGGCTAGTCTGTCTCTGCTCTCTCTCTCTCTCCTCTGTCTCTCCTCTCTCTCTGCTTTTTGTTCTTCCCTTTTGTGTAAGTGCATTTAATGTGGATTTTCCCTTTAGTAATTTTTACGCAACTGCAGCGCTGCCCCCCTCCTCCTAAACCCTTCTGCACACAAACACACACACACACACACGTGTATACATCCTTTTATATCCACACCGCTAGCGACCACGAGGCCATCGAGTGCGTGTTTGGCGAACCGAACCCAGGAAGAGCAGCCCCTACTCAGACCCAGAATAGGAAGGCGTATCGGCAGGCCACGCTGATGACACAGGCCTTCGCAAGCGCCCTCCGTACCCACACGGCACCAGAGACCGGTGGAGCCAACGAGTGGGCGACCCAGCTGGGGGAGGCAGTGGAAGCGGCTTGCGACCAGAGCATGCTACAGCGAAGTGCGTTTGGGAAACACCATGCCCCAGTCTTCTGGTGGAACGAGGACATCGCCGAGCTCCGCAAAATCTGCCACAGAGCGAGAAGACAGCTCCAACGAGCCAGGGGAACTCCGCGTCTAGTGACTTGCTGCGAGGCATACAAAGTCGCGCGGAAGGAGTTGAAGACCGCCATCAGAGACAGCAAAAGAGAGTGCTTCCTCAAGCTGTGCGACGCCGCAGAGGAGGACCCCTGGGGAGGCGCCTACAAGATGGTGGTAAAGAACATCAACGCCGGAAGCAGAGCCCCGACAGACCCAGCAGTGCTGGAGGGGATAGTTAGGACCTTGTTCCCGCAAGGGCGGCCCATAACAACATCCCCGAGCCCAGAGCACAGCCTGGACGACATCCGCGAGGTCACGGAGGAAGAGGTGCTGCGGGCAGGCAGAGACCTGAACCCCAAGAAGGCTCCGGGGCCGGACGCGATTCCCAACCGAGCGACGAAGCTGGCACTAGCGCTGATCCCAAGCGAGGTCATGGGTCTGTTCAACAGATGCCTACACGAGGGTACGTTCCCATCGAGGTGGAAGAGGCAACGGCTCCTTTTGCTGTCCAAGCCGGGCAAGCCGCCGGGCGAGGCATCCTCGTACAGGCCCATCTGCCTCCTGGACACGATAGGGAAGGTCTTTGAGAAGGTGATCGCCACGAGGCTGAGCGCAGCCATCGAAGCAGCAGGCGGCCTATCCCCGGAGCAATACGGGTTCAGGAAGGGGAAGTCGACGCTGGACGCCATCTCCAAGGTGGTCAAAACGGCAGAGGAAGCATGCGCTGGCTCCAGATGGAGAGGAGGATCCAAATCCTACTGTCTCGTGGTGACACTTGACATAAGGAACGCCTTTAACTCGGCAGATTGGAGCCGCACGCTAGAGGCCCTACAGCGGTTCAACATCCCTGGTTACCTACAGAGGATAGCGCGTAGCTACTTCAGCGACAGGGTGCTGACGTACGAGACCAGTATGGGTTCCAGGGCATACAAAGTCTCAGCCGGAGTCCCTCAAGGCTCCGTTTTGGGACCCCTGCTCTGGAACGCCATGTACGACGGAGTCCTGAGACTCCCGATGCCAGCCAACACCAGCATGGTGGGGTTTGCGGATGACGTCGCCATAGTAGTGGTGGCCAAGCACCTTGCCGCAGCGGAGGAGCTCGCCAACGCGGCCGTCCGAGCCGTGGAGTCGTGGCTTACGGTCGCCGGATTGGACCTGGCAGCGCAGAAGACCGAGGCGGTGCTCATATCGAGCCGGAAAGCTGTAGAGACTGCAAGTGTGCAGGTCGGTGGCACCACGATACGCTCGCAGAGGGCAATCAAGTACCTCGGGGTGCTCATCGACACTCGNGTCGACGCTGGACGCCATCTCCAAGGTGGTCAAAACGGCAGAGGAAGCATGCGCTGGCTCCAGATGGAGAGGAGGATCCAAATCCTACTGTCTCGTGGTGACACTTGACATAAGGAACGCCTTTAACTCGGCAGATTGGAGCCGCACGCTAGAGGCCCTACAGCGGTTCAACATCCCTGGTTACCTACAGAGGATAGCGCGTAGCTACTTCAGCGACAGGGTGCTGACGTACGAGACCAGTATGGGTTCCAGGGCATACAAAGTCTCAGCCGGAGTCCCTCAAGGCTCCGTTTTGGGACCCCTGCTCTGGAACGCCATGTACGACGGAGTCCTGAGACTCCCGATGCCAGCCAACACCAGCATGGTGGGGTTTGCGGATGACGTCGCCATAGTAGTGGTGGCCAAGCACCTTGCCGCAGCGGAGGAGCTCGCCAACGCGGCCGTCCGAGCCGTGGAGTCGTGGCTTACGGTCGCCGGATTGGACCTGGCAGCGCAGAAGACCGAGGCGGTGCTCATATCGAGCCGGAAAGCTGTAGAGACTGCAAGTGTGCAGGTCGGTGGCACCACGATACGCTCGCAGAGGGCAATCAAGTACCTCGGGGTGCTCATCGACACTCGCCTCTCCTTCAAGGAGCACTTGGAGTACGTGCAGAGGAAGGCCAGCGGAACCGCAGGAGCGCTCTCACGGATGCTCCTCAACACCAGAGGTCCGAAGCAGGCAACGCGGAAGCTCCTGACGAGTGTTGTGACGTCGCAGATCCTGTACGCAGCGCCCGCGTGGGCGAAAGCCGCTCAGGTAAAGACCTACATGCGAGGCGTTGAGGCGACGTACAGGCTGTGTGCCCTACGAATAGCGTGCTCGTTCCGGACTGTGTCGGACGAAGCTGCGCTAGTCATTGCGGGGCAAGTCCCACTCAGGGAGCTAATAAGGGAGAGAGCGGAGATCCATACAGCCGTGCAGGGCGAAGGCGATGCGACAAGAGCAGAGCTGAAGGCTGCAGCGAGGAGGAACAGCATCAGCAGATGGCAGAACCAGTGGGACAGGTCAACTAAGGGGCGCTGGACTTACACCCTCATACCGAAGCTGCAAGCCTGGATGGAGAGGAAGCACGGCCGGGTAGATTTTTACCTCACCCAAGCGCTTAGCGGTCATGGCTGCTTCCGCAGCTACCTCAAGCGCTTTGGCCACGAGACGGAGGACTGGTGCCCAGAGTGCGGCACCGGCATAGTGGAGGATGCACAGCACGTCCTCTTCGAATGCCACCGGTTCGACCACGAGCGACACCGCATGGAGACAGCAGTAGGCGCCAGGATCTCCTCCGAGACCTTGGTGCCGATCATGCTGGCCGAGCCAAGGACATGGGAAGCGGCCGCAGAGTTCGCCTCGAGCGTTATGCGAACGCTGAGAGCATTGGAGAGGAGTCGTAAACAGGAGACGGAGTAGGAGCCTTCGAGCGTGCGAAGCAATGCTTTGCGGCAGTACCGCGCGCGACGGGCGCCCACTCCCACCAGAAAATACGGCCCTCATTATGAGTATACCCACTAGTGTAAGAAGTATTATTATTATTATTATATTTAAAGTATTATTAAAGCTAGATAATTAATTAGAAGAAATAAACACAGAAATACAAAACATCCTTTTATATCCGCTATGTTTATTCACACATGATTTATGAGCCACAATTGATGGGGCACTCTGTCATATGGGAGAGCGCTGTGGCGCGGCAGCGGCTCATTAGGTTGATGGAGCGAACGCTGAAATGTATGCTACACTTTTATGCTAATCTCCAGGCAGGCAGGGTGGCCATCTGACACCGTTCTGCCTTTCTGCGCTGTGCCAAAGTTCAAGCCGAAGGCAAGCTGTTCGTTCCTTTATCCACTCAATCCTCTTTCTTCACACACACACACACACACACGCACACGCACACTTGCTTGCATATTCAATTGGACAAGTGCGTGTAATTGACCCAAATTGTGATGAAATTGCGCCCGAGGAGCACTTTGGAGCCGCATGCCACAGGGGCACACACACACACACAGAAACCAGAAACCAGAAACCGGAGACAGAGAGAGAGAGAGCTTTGAAAGGCTTTTCCAAAGTAAAAGTGAAATCAAAATCGAACAAAATTGGCGGAAGAAGAGCTGCGCTCTCGGATACACTTCAATATTCAACGAATTTGCATAGATTTTAGTGATTTTTTTGAAGCAATAGAAAAGTTTTGACAACAAAAATTTGATTTCTTTCCCATAAAGTGCTCCCCGCGACGAGTTCTTTCCTCTACAGACTTCCCAAGCAAATCGCTATGCCCTTGCTGCTGTAGTGTATAATAAGCAGAATCGTTTTTGCTGTGTGGCAGTTGCCGTTGGCATTTTTCCGATATGCTCCCATTTGCTCCGATTTGACCAGAAAGTGCAGAGACATTTGCCTAATTTTTGGACACTGGCAAAAGGCGCAGAAGAACAACGACAAGAGGGGCAAGGAGGAGAAATCGGCAGAGAACTTTGCCAATTTTGATGTGCAAGGGGATGGAGCGGGGCATTGCAAGTGTACTTTAATAATATTGCAAAAGTTTCAAGCGAAAAAGTTAAAGTTGAAGGGTAAGAAAACAGCGCCAATGAACGACTTGGGAATACCCTGCAGTGCACAGAGGGTAAATGTTAATGCAATGCCCCGGAATGGCATCAACAAGAACTGCATAAATGCATGGACAAAGGAGAGAGACCTTAAAATGTGCCAGAAAAAATGCAATGGAAGTCAGCGACAGAGCTACAGCTGCCCCGAGTACACATTTTGAGGCTCACTGTGGCAGGGACAGTGTCCAAGGGCCCAGGGGCTGAGGGGAGCGTGTCTCATTTGCACTCAACTGCAGACTCCAGCTGCAGCTGCATGAGGGGCTTAAGCGCCATGACAACTTTTTAAGCAACTTGATAGCCAAGTTCTTGGCCTTTTTTTTGTTGGTTCTTAGAGCGCAACCGAAGCAGCTACCTGCAGCTGCAGCAGCTGCTGCTGCATGGAGTCTCGATAGAGTTGGAGTTTTCTTTTGTTTGAAGTCGCAGCTCGCTGTGTGAATGGTATCAAATTAAATGCGAAATCAAGCAGTTGCAGCGATGCAGATCTGCATCTATAAAGGATACACCACAACAACACCAAGGGAATTGAATTTTCAGCTGATTTTCCGTTTAATTTCAGCCTTAAAAATCGTTAAAAATACACAAAGAAAGGCAAATTGAAGCTTCATTCATCTGATCAACCGAAAAAACATGGAATATTGGATGGTGAAGGGATTTTAGTAACTATTTTGCACTAAATCCAGCAGCATTCTCTCACTTTCATTGCCGAAAGTTATTTGCTTGCCCTTTAATTCCCATTAGAGTCACAGAACTTTATCGACAGCAAAATCCAATACCAAAGCCCTGCCCCACACTCATGTGGCCACATTCAAGGCTAACAATGATGCCACAGAAAGGTGCGTGTGTGTGTGTGTGTGTGTGTGTGTGGGGCAACTAAACGCGGAACTAAGTGGGAAAAAAATGATGGCCATTGTCCGTTCCCCTGCTGCCCAGCTGCATGTCTGAAGAGGATTGGGCGGTTTGGTGGCTTGGGGGGCGCCACAGACTGCTGACACGTCGAACGGTGGCCCACTGCCTGCTGCAGTTGTCGCATAATCCACACAATGCACCCGATGCCCTACCCCCCCTTGGTCTCATACATTTTTCAACCGTTTTTTTTTTTACTGCCGCTGCTGACGCTGCAGCTGCAGTTGGAGCCGAAGCTGCTGCAGCAGTGGTGTGGCCTCTGATATCAACGCGGATCAAAGCGGCCATCTTTCTTCTCTTACACACACACACACACACACACACAGACAGACAGGCAGACACATACAGAGAGGCAGGAACAATGGTCCAGCCAACGCGTGAAGCTTATCATCAACCCAATGACCCATCAGTTGGCGGCTGCTGGCGGGTGGGAGGGCGGACAAGTAGCAGTAGACACCCTGGAGGGCAGGCATACAGCAGCAGCAGCAGCAGCAGCAGCAGCCAGCAAGAAAAACAATCAACAACAGCATTTTGTGCTGTTGACACTTTGGATTCGAGAATTTATGCAACTTAAAAGCGGTCAAGTTACGAATTTATGCATGCCACGCATGCCACACAGCGAGACAATGAGAGAGTGAGAGAGTGAGCGAAAGAGAGAATGCAAGAGAATGAGAGTGGGAGAGGGAGCGGCAGAGGCAGAGGCAGGCCACAGCTGGAGGGCCGCATGACCATATAAATACGAATTGCAGTTCTTCTTTGCCCTTTGGGGGGTATGTCAGAGGGCATGACCGAGGCTGTGACTGATTTACACAGCAAGAAAAAAAGTGCAGCTTACATTTGGATATACATTTCGGATCACGATCAGCAGTGGGAAACTGCACAGCAGCACCCCTAAAGATCTCCCCTAAAGTACAAATCGTTGACCCAAAAAGGGTAGCCATAGCTGGGCATTCCTTTTGGTTCTCTTCAGTTATTTATGCTGCTGCTGCTGCTGCTGATGCATAAATTGAGCAGCATACAACCCACGCCCCCGCTTCATGCTCTGCATATCGGTGGCGGGGCTGGGGGGTTAATCGTTGGGAATTTACCCGTCGGACACTTGCTGCTTACAGCCGTTTAACCCCATCGCGACCGCCACCGCCACCGCCCCCCGGGGGGTTTCAATGGGTTAATCTTTTGTGTATGCAAAATGAAATTTTTCGTTGGAATTATTTGCATTTTGTTGCTTCGCATAAATTGCACTTCATTTCAAAAGGAAAAACGTAAAAATAACAAAGGAAACACACAGAAAAAAACAAAAGGAAAAGCAAAGAAAATGCAAAATCTGCAAATGCAAAATGGAAAAATGCAACGGGCGATGGGTGCAGAGTTCAACAAATATGAAATACAAGTAGATATGTGCAAGAGGGCCTATAAACAAGGTTAACAAATACAAAATTCAGTGGAAGAATCCCTCCCCAAAGCCTGTCCTCTCTCTTTCCCCTTTTGACACTCACAAATTATGCGTAATCCTGCGTTTTCCCCCTCTGCAAAACACCAAAAAGCTTTCAAGCGCAAAAGAATTAGGCCGTGCTGATGGTACCTGTCCTCCGACCACACTGAAAGTGCAACATCAGGCGAGGATTGCAGCGCCGCGGCTCATTATATAATAAATTCCCAGCTTATTTGCATAGTTGTTGCGGCTGCGAACAATGTCCAAAGCTGACGCTGAAGCAGAAGCTGCGACCGTGGGGAGCTAATGGAATTTTGTAATAAATTTCGACCGCGACTGCGACTGCCCAGGGCCAAGAGCGACTTTGATGCGCGTCCAAAGCCTCATTGCAGCGGCAGGAGAACTATTCAATGAGCAGCACACCCTGCTCCTGCTTCAGCGAAGGGAAAGGCTGAGCAATTACAACAAGTGCCAAATGCACATCAACAACAGAAGCCAGAAGCTAAAGCGGCATCGAGGCAGCGGCAGCGGCAGCGCCTCCGTCAGGACTCCTCTGGCTTTTCAACAACTGTCGTCAGTCGGGGACTGCCGGAGACGAGCAGGACGGGAGGCGGCTGTCGCCGGAAGCGAACGAAAGTTACGTCCCAGAAAAAGGGAGTGGCAAGTGGCAGCAGGCAGGGGAAGGGTGGGACCCGCAGCGGAAGCCAGCAGCGCACTAAAAGTCGCACTACTTCTGCGGTTGTCAGTTGTTTTGAACAGCTTAGGGAAAACCAAAGGGGTCTGGAGGAGAGGGTGAAGGAAAAGGCAAAGGGAAAGCCACTGCCTTTCGAGATTGCCGCGGAAATGTGCCTTCAATTTATGCCAAGGCATGCCTTAAAGTTTATGCAGGTAAAGGGTCTGTACTATATGGTTAATATGTGTCCCTATGGCTGCTGATTGTTCAAGTTCTTAAAAGATGCGCCACTCGCACATTGATTCAAAATCTTAAACAACTTTTTCAAGTGGGGAAAACTGCACTGCGGATATATCTCTGGGGGGGGAATGAATGCTGCTGCTGGTGGTGTCTCCCCACAAGTTTTAAATTAACTTTTGGCCTGTCCGGGACACAAGCTTTGCCCAAGTCATTCCTTCATTCATTTGATGTGTGTATTGTTGGCTGGCGTATTATCAGGCTGAAAGGCAAAGGCACTTTGACAGCCACTTCGTTCTGCCTGCAATTTCAATTTCTTTTGCCAAATTCGTGCAGAAAGACAGAGAGACAGAGTGAGGGCCAGAGAGAGAGAGACACAACTTTGGATTCGCTGAATTTTCAATTGCTTCTCTGACTAAGCACCAAAAATATGTGAAAGGAGCGTGAATTATTTCTTCTACTAAACGTTATATTCTTTTAGGTAAAGGAGCAGAGAAATAAGAAGAGAAATACTTTACTTTACGGTTCTAATCCCCTGCAAAAAAAACTTTTTCTGTCAGCTGCTCAACTGTTGATCTGACGACGATGATTTGGGGAAGTACTTCTCTGAGAGATAAACATCATAATTAATGGAACTATTCTCTGCCTCGAAGACTCAAAGATTAAAGAGACAAATAAAGCTCTTTCTATGTGCAAAATATTCTTAAAATCTCCACCAAGTGCCACCGCAACTATTTTAGATTGATAACTGGCTCTTCCCTTCTAGAATTCTCCACTAAGGCAGCCCCGCATTTTATTTGCCCTTTCCCTGTATCAGTAATTATTTAGCATATTATTTAATGGGGAACTCTCTCAGCTGGAAACTTGTTTGGAAATGCATATTATGAGTATTTTACTGCAGCTTAGGATCCGCATCCTTAGCCGTATCGTTGCACTTATTCCACTCTGATGGCTCCTCTGTGTTGAGAGTGAATTTTGCAACTCGAAAGTTATGAAGGAGCGCTGAGAGAGGCTGTCCTGCATTGCCCCTGCCCTGCTCCACCTTTCTCCATCCGTTCTCATAAATATTTCACCAACAGTCGCGCCCTTAGGAGTGCTCCACTCTCGACTCTGCTGCTCGCCACTGCCAGGGAAAACACTTGAGCTAAGGCTGCTGCTGCTGCCACTGCCACTGCTGTTGCTGCTGTTGCACCTTCAGAAAGTGACCCAGACTCTGGCAACGAATTATTACAAGTGCCACAGGAGGCAGGGCGACAAAGAGGTGCACCTACACATATGACAGAGTCTAGCTTGCCTCTTGCCTATGCAAACAAAAAAAAAACACACACACACACACGCAGAGAGAAGTGTGGGGGAAACAGGACATCAATCACAAAAGAATTATGTTGGGGTAAACAAAAACATTTGTCATGAGTAGAAAGAGAAAGAGAGGCAGGAATCAGGAAGCAGCAGGACAGCAGGCAGCAGGCAGAGCGTTGAAGAGAGGTGCCAACGGATCGAGAGCATTATCTCGAAGCGGGGAAACGGGGGAGAAAGGGGAACGCTGCTGAATGTCAAAGTGGAAGCAGTCTGTGGGTTGGATCCTACTGCTGTTGGTCAGCTTGAAGCACACATAAATCTGTGGCAGCTCAGAAAAAGGTGTGCAAGGGCAGGGCAGGGCAGGGCAGGCACACACACACACACACACACAGAAGTTGCCGTTTAATCTGTTCCGTTTATGCTGCCTCCGTCACGCCTCCCACGCCCCTTGACTAGCACAAAGTCTAAATACTTGCTGGTAGTTATTAAACTTTATGCATTCGATGCACTTTGCCCTGCGACAGCGTCTTGGCTACCAAAAATTTGCATCTAAATGAGTTTGGCCCAAAGGCAAACGTATCGAAACTAAATATTTGCCAATGCCAGAAACAGGAGTGGCAGTGGCAGTGGCAAGTGGCAAGTGGCAAGTAGAGTAGAGTAGAGTCTGCAACAAGACGACAGGTTATTCTTACAGCTTATGCAACACTGCACACATGTACACAAACATTGTGGCAGCTGGGAGTCGAGCAGGCAGAGAGCTGAGAGCCGAAGTGTTGTGTCTCGACAGAGTGTGGCAGGAGTGTGGCAGGAGCAGTGGAACAACACTCGACTCCCGACTCCCGACTCACAGATACAACCCAGCAAGTGAAAGTAACTGCATGATCGTTTTTGCTTCATTGGAATAATTATAGTCTAGGGTGAAGCGTGCACAAATATATAAATATTTAATCCAGTTCTGGCGGGATCAATTTTGACCAGACATAGCCAAAATAGAAACTCTCAAACTCCCATTGGAATAGCCGAATGTTGTACTGGCCGAATATGAAGCCCTCAAACTGATACATCTTGTAGAGCCGGTAGAAGCCCTCGTGGACGTACTTGTTGTTCCACACCCAAATGCAGTGATTGGGAAAGAACCAGATGATCAGGTGCCTGTTCCGAATGTCCATGTCGCAGAACAAGTGAGTCGTGTGGAAGTCGTACGGTGTATCCACATACAGTTCACGCTTGCGGAGAATGTGCCTCACAACGGAGGGGCCGCCGGGGGCAGTGCCTTTACCAGTGGCAATCGCAGTGCTTTTACCAGTGGCAATCGCAGTGCCTGTACCCGCGGCGGTGCCATTGCCAGCACTTCCTTCTGTTCCTGCTCCTGTTCCTGTTCGTGCCACAAGCATCGTGGACTCCGGTCCGGTCAGCGCAGTGGAGTTGCTTTTGCCCCTGGTTGAACCCACAGCGATGGCTGCCCCTCTGGCTGTACCAGGCTCGTGCCTCATGCCGCTGCCAGTTGGAATCTTCATCTTCTGCTCGACTGATAATGGCAGCGTCTCGTGGGCTGGCAAACTTCGTGCATATCCTCTACTCGAGAGCTGTGACTGTGGCAAGTTAAAAGCGGATACATCAGAGTCCACAGACTCCACTTACCACCACAAGTAGAGCCGCCCACAGGCAATGCACCAGAAAATGAAGCCGCATTTCAACAACAAAGTGACAAAATACAAAACAAAAATCCTTCGAATAAATCTATAACTTATACAATTTTGATAGATACTTTTTTTTTTGTTTGGTGTGTCTAATACAAGTTCCAATAAAGTAATGAACAACAACACGAATTTTGACAACAATTTCCACAAAGATTCATTTCAATTGAGGCCAAAAATGGTATTCAAAAATGAGTCAAAAATGGAGTTCAGTTGAGTCCCAAAATATATTCGAGTGCAAAAAAAGTTCAAAAATGAAACAAAAAATGGGTCCAAAAATAGAGTCCAAAGTGCTCAAATGTTTTTGCTGATTGCTTTCCTCTAAAGTCAATTATTTGTATATTTATTTATCGAAAAATGCACCTTGCCCCCACACAAGCTAAGACTCAAAAGGGGGGTTGGGTGGCTGCGTCACCGTTGCGCCTGTCTCGTCTTTCGTGTTGCATTCATTTGGCGACGGCGACGGGGCTGCTGCACTGCCTTGATTTCCGTTTTGCCGTTATGTGAGAGTGCAACTTGAGCCGCCACTTGCACCCGCCTCAAGTGTGTGTGTGTGTGTGTGTGTGTGTGTGGGTGAGTGGAAAACTAAACTGTTGCCATGTGACAAGTGGCAGCTTGACTACAGAAGCAACAGCAAGAGCAACATCAACGTCAGCATCAATGACGCTTTGTGCGGCACTTTGCAGCACACACATATGCACCTGGCGCATGCTGCACGAAAGAAAGGCAGCAGCAACCAGCAGCAGCACTTGACTCTTGTTGTTGCAAGTTAAAAACTGTAGAAAGCGCACTCGAAAATTGCCACAAAAAGTGCTGCAAGCGAGCCCAAGCCAGCCCAGTCAAGCGGCAGCACTCAAGTAATGAGTGTTGTTCTTCTGCCACACGCCACTCAGTCGGAGTTGCAGTCGCAGTCGCAGTTGCAGGTGGCTGGTGGCAGGGGTTAAGGGGAACAAAGGGTTACCTTAAGCGCTGCGGAATTGAATACACAATATGCCAGACGCCTGGGGTCAAAGGTGAAGTCATGGACCCCACAATTCAAAAGGGTAAAAAGAATCGGATTATGAAGCTCAAAAGCGATACAATAAAAAGGCAGCAGAAAAAAGAGGAGCAAATAAGGAGACAAAAAGAAAGAGATAGCAAGAGACAGAGAGAGAGAGAGAAGAGCGAAAAGAGCGAGAATAAGCATCCATAAGACGATTGAGTTTCCTCTAAGTATTGCTTTTTGCTTTTCCTTGTTGCAATTTTCAATGCAACTCAACAATTGAAAATCATTTCGAAACCTTACAAAAGCCATACAAAATAAATTGATTTCTCACTCTCTCTCGCTCTCGCTCTCGGTCTGTCTTTGGGCAGCTGTCTCCCTTGCTCTCGCTGTTGCTGCTGCCATGAGATTTGATATAAAACAACGCGTGGCAGCGCTGATACTTGATACATTTATATGGAACATTAATTGCTACACCAAGGGGTCACCTTTGACCCACTTAACAGTTGTGCGAAGGCCCGCAAACTTCCAGGACATTAAGTTTTATGCATTGGCTTAACTTATTTCCCGCCTTTTGCCTTCTCCCGCCACTTTTGTCTTTGTGTGTCTTTGCCTTCTCCTCTTTTTTTCTGTACGGACACAATTCAATTAGCAGTAAATCCTTATAAATAAGGATGCCCATACAAGCGCACAAAAAAGGGTAGGGGGGAAATCCACCCAGCCGTGGGCGGATTTATCTATTCTATTTTCTATTTTGTAATTTTTAATTTCGCAACTAATGCGATTATTCACGCCTCACGAATCTTCAATATAAAATGGGAAAGAGAAAGGACCCGGGGCAGGGGGAATGGCCACGGCCAGTGTGTTGTTAGCCCACGTTTAACACTCGGTTTATTTTTAGTTAACGTTACCCCCCTCCTCTTGGCGCATAAAGTAAAACTATTCCGCACACACACACACGAGAGGCAGCGGCGTGGGCACTGAGCTCAAACTTTAAGCTCTCCTCAACCATCGACAAAGCCAAAGCCAAAGCCAAAGCCTAAAAGGTGTGTCCGTCCAGAGATACATAAAAGTACATTTAAGAGCGGTATATACGAATATGGGCATACACTTTCAGCACTTTCTTTGGTTCAATAAAGAGAGGAACAAATTTTGTCTTAAAACTGATTAAATTTAGAGCGAAAAAATGATTACAAATCCGAGAAAGTCCCCGTAGATTTATGCACTTTCCTACAAGCTGATTTCACTCCAGAGGTTCCTTTCAATGAGCAACAATTATAATTATAGAAAATGAATTGGCAATTCTAGGTGCGAAATTTGTACCCTTTCAAGAGGAGTCTCCGTTGATTTTTAAGCTCAGAGCAGGAAAGCTTTTGTTTTCTTGGATAAAATTCGAGTCATTTGCAGTCTGTTTTCAAGGTTTCTACTTTCCATTCCAAAATTCAAACCAAAATAATATTTTTTTGTAAGATTTCAGTCTCTAATCTTCTTCATTTGAGTCACCGAATCAATGGACACCGTGTGGATGTCCCGTCTTTCTGGCGGCAGTGCACACAATTGTCACCGAGGTAGGGCAGCGAGGCGTGAAAATCGCACGGAAAGTTGTTAAAAAATAACCAGAGAGAAAGTCCGTTTCGTTGTGGTCCTTTTGGCAGATAGTTTCATACTCCGCTCTGGGCATAGACGCGGAGCGGGACGAGTGTCAAGTCATCAACGTCGTCCTGGAGTGGAACTTAAAGCTCTGCTTCGTGCGCATTTATAGTTATGAGTGCTTAAAGGGCGTGAGGAGGGCGGCGGAGGGTGGTGCATTCCACACTTAACATTTAATTAAAAATTTTGTAATTACCAACGGGCGAGGCAAAGGGCAGGGGGATGAGAGTGTGGAGCGGGCTGGGAGTAGAGTTTGTCTTGGCTTTGCCGCTGCATCTCCATCTCCATCTCTCTCTCTCTCGTTCTCTGTTTATTTTGCAGCAGTTCACACTTCAGTGGCTCCCAGAACAAACGCCCCACCGCCTCCTCCGGTAACTGTTATTGCAATGAACTCTTGGCAGCTGGCTTGGTCTGCTCCAGCAGAAGACAGCATCCTGCCACTGTCTCTGCCACTGCCTTCGCCTTGGTCTCCATTTCGTACTAATTGATAAATGTAAACTGCTTTAGTGTGTCCTTTTGTCCCCCGAAATGGACCTGCCGCTGGGGCTGCAACCTGAAGAAGACACCTGCCACCGTCCCCTCCCCACCTTTGAAATTTTGACCAATTAATTTGTTGCATTATCCATTGTTTCAGACGCTGCAGGGCACTGCAGGGCCATCTCTCTCTCTCTCTCTCTCTCTCTCGCTGTCTCTCTGTCTGCTCCCTGGATGCCAGGTGCCACACATGACTGTGTGTGTGTGTGTGTGTGAGGGCGTGGCTCTGCCATCAAAGTGCATGCAAAATACGTGACATGCATATTGGAAAGTCGTCGGACTATTTATTTTTATTACACAAAAAACAAACAAAAAAAAAACAAAGGGGAAGCAGCGCCAACTTTGGTTTTTGCGTGTGGCACAACTTTGTCATGAAGTTTTTGGTGGCAGAAAAGTAAACTTCTCGCTAAGCTAAAGCTATGTTTATTATAATATCATCCAAAGACATTAAATTAGATGAAATATGCGTTGGAACCAGCACAAGGGAGCGGCAGTAAAGGAGAACACTGAAAATAAGTGGAAGCAAAATAAGTTGCAATAAAGTCTACCCGAGGTGGAGTGTTTCTGCGTAGATTTATGATGTTTAAATAAGAAGCTTAAGACCCTCTAGAGAGCCTTTCAATGGAAAAATATATTATAAGCACTCTCCAGCAGCAACGGTTGCCCCCAAATGACAAACAAATGCCAAAAAAAAACCAATGAACTTTCAGTTCATATTCCTCTCTAATTAGCATTGGACCTATACCCAGAGAGGGATGTCTAAAGTGTCTACCTTATTTCCCTGATAAGTTGATGGATGCGATGGAAATGCATTGGAAATGAACGCACACAGAGTGGGCAGAGGACACAGTTTAGCACCTCCCATAGATGACCATTTAAATGCAATTTCCACAGCACACATATTTGCACTGTTGGCCCCAGGCCAAAATATGCACCAAAACATAGGAAAATTCTTGTGGCAAAGCAAGGCCGTAAATAAACGAAGGCAAGTGGAAGCCAGAGGAAGAGAGAGAGAGAGAGAGAGCGAAAAGCCTCCCTGCCGAGTATTTCTTGGAATTTTCATTTGTTGTCTAGAGTTTTTCGCATGGTTACAAATTCCACGGCACACCCAACGCATCGCGTGCGCCCCTTTTGGCTGTCAGCTCCAATTTGTCGCCACTCGTGCCGCAGTTGTCGCTTCATTTTCGGGCAGCGAGACGGCAAAAGAGTTGCACAAATATTCACACGCTACCTACACGTTGACAGGCAAATTTTATGCGAAATTTTTCACTGCGTATAAAAACGCAAAAAAGAAAAGCAGGGAAAAAAGTGCAATTGCTGCAGAGTGGAAAATGAGAAGGGAAATGCAGAGTTTTGAGTGGGAAAATGAATGACCCTCAATCAATCATTCGTGACTAAACCGCCCAATGGGATGCCGGCGAGAGATTGTGTTTTCTATATAGTTCGAAATAGATTTCCGCAGCCGCCACACAATTAAATGCACGAGAGTTTCAGGTTTTTGCTTTTTGTTCGCCCGCTAACGAGTTTCCTCCCTAGAAGCTAATTAGTTGGCTTCGCGATTGTAAAGATAAGAGTCGTATATATAGCCAGAGATCTGGTTAAACCCAACAAGTAGTTGCTCGCCCTGAGCCAACGAGTCAAAATGTTGCATTGTACGGCGATCGTTGTTGTGGCACTGCTGCTGGCGGTTGCTCCACTCACGGAGGTACGTCTGGCTGGCTGCCAGTAATAGTAATACAATAAATTGCTCTAAAAACCAACTCCTTTAGTGCCTGCCTGGTGCGCTGGATGAGTCCGCTTTGGTCGACGATTGCCTCACCACGAATAACATCAGCCAAGTCGAGTTCCAGTCACGCATCAACATGAGCAGCTCCGAGGAGGATCTCGAGAATTTGGATAGGAAATACAAGTGCTTTGCCCACTGTTTGGCCACCAAGGCAAACATTCTGGACAGTGCCGGGCTGGTGGATGTGGCCAAGATCGATGCGATGGAGCCGCTAAGCGATGAACATCGCCAGGCACTGGACAGCTGCAAGCGGACGCACGATGAGCAGGCCCAGGCGGATGCCTGTGAATATGCCTTTAGCATATTGCTCTGTGTATCGGATCATTTGGAGGGCAGCGATGAGTCAGCAGGGGTGGAGGGAGCGGCACAGTCAGAGAGCAATGAATAATCATTTATGGAACTGGTTTTGAGCAAAAGCAAAAGTGTTTTTTTCTATTGTAAATCTAGACTGCAGTTCAGTTCCACTTTCCACTTTAGCCATGTGCCCCAGCAGTCAGCTCGCATTGATCTTGGCCCTCAGCTTAGGCCTCGCTCAGGTGGGAATTCATGAATATCTCTAGCTAAATCCCTGACTGAGTCTGCCAACAGGGCCGCCATCCCTTCACCTTTCTGAGGAGTACGAAACGTTTGAGAGCGACGAGAATCTCGGGCACTTGCTGAACGAAGCGCAAGTGGAGCTCAAGTACAAGCTCAAGTGCAACATTCGCTGTCAGCTGCTGAGGCAGCCACCCACTGCCCAGTGGCTCGATGCAGCGGGTCGCATGGAGCTGCAGCTGCTGAATGCCACGGGGGAGACGGCACTGAAGATTAGCAGCTGCATGGAGGCTGCCGATGCAGAGCCCTGAGCCAAGGCGGATCATTCCGTCATCGATTATGAGGAGGAGGAGCAGCAGGAGCAGCAGGAGGAGGAGGAGTACATGGACATCCCCGAGGGTAGCTCCGACCTATAGCAGTCGCCAAAAAGTGGACAGTAATTAATAAGCGCAGGGTGGGGTTAAGGGTCGTTTGATTTGCATAATTAAATGGAATTGCAGGCCAGCGAATCTGGCATCAAATTAATTACATTTTCCAATCCCCGTGGTGCAGGGTGGGAGACTTGAGATTGATTTACTTTATATCTATTAGATACATGTGGCATTTATCTAGTTACAGCTCCTTCTCCTAATCGATCGCTGGCTGCTGGCACTCCTCTGCTGTGGGGCTGCAGGAAAAAACATATTTCCTTACACAATGCGATTCCGTTACAGTTTTCCACGCGCTTTTCCCCCTCACTCTCGAGGATTTGTTTGTTTCTTTTTTTCTTTCTGTGTTTCTGTGTTTCTGTTTCTTTTGTGCCCGCAGCAGGCGGCAGAATGCAACGGAAGTTGTCATGTTGCATTGTTGCAAGCTGCTGCCACTGCTATTGTTACTGTTACACGGGAGGTGTGGAAAGAAAAGACGAGCCGCACACTTGACTGGCTCTGACGCTTACCTTCCCTTCCCTTCACTTCCCTTCCCCTTTTCGATTGTGTCAGTTCAACTTTTTCCGCTTTCCACACACACACACACAGACACAGACAGACACACACTTCCCGAAAGGCGTGGCACATTAGTGGGGCAGGCAGACGAAAAATAAAAAAAAAGGAGATCCCATGATTGTCAACACGCAGCAACGATTCCGCGCTGCCACCTCGTACGCCGCCACAGCAGCGGCAGCACCGACTATGGGGCGTATGAGTAATATGTCTGGCTCCTGTTTCTGAATCCTGGCGCTGGCCCTAGCGCTGGCTCTGCCTCTGGCTCCTCTGCCATGTCAACATGCAAAACAACAATGGGGCGGAAGTGCATTGTAAACGTGGCATGAACCCCATATTGAGCACAGCACCCCCCCGTGAGTGCAGCAAGAACGTGGCTCTGGGGCTGCAGCTCTCTCTCTCTCTCTCTCTCTCTCTCTGTCGCTCACTGTGGACTGTGGTTGCAATTATAATTTTGTAAATCGACGGATGTTCGGGAAAAACATACGTGCAAATCGTTTGCTGTGCAACCCAAACAACAAGGAACACAACGCACGAACAAGCAAAGAAAAAAGAGCGCAGCAGCAGCCCTCAGGCCAATGAGAAAATGTTCAGCGAAAATTGCGAAAAAAAATGCGACACAGCCGCAGGGGCAGCACAAGAGTTGAGGGAAATTATGCCAAAATGTTGCACATTGTAAATCAAAATATAAACAAAATATGTAACAAAATCTCATAATGTAAAAGAGAACAACAAACCACTCACCGGCAAAAGTAATTTTTAGAAGCGATTTCTTCAACGCTGAAATTATAAGAAATAAAAGCAGTAAGCAATAAATAATACTAAGTAATATTATAAATAAATAACAAGTAAATATCATGCTAAAGTTCTTTAGGGATCAGTCAATAGTCGAGCCAAAAATTGGTATGAGCTGAAGCTTCCACCATATTTTTGGTTTATTTAAAAAAAATAATTTGTTTTTCTGTTTTTTATGTACACTGCTATCAACTCTGGAGGTGGTAGTATTATATGCTTTAATTTAGTACCCTGTTTTACTAGTTTTAACAGCGCTCTGCCTTGCCGTTCCCAAATGAAAACAAAGAAAAAATAAAATAAATCAAATTTTTGAACAATAAAAATATTTATAACTATTTTTGTGCATATTCTGTGCTGTAATTTTGCACCTCTTTGGGGCCTTTTTTAGGGGAAACTTTCGTATTTTTAGTTAATATTTTGCATTGACTTTGCATTATTCACAGGCATTGCCCGAAAGCAGATCCCTAACGAAATCCCTGGAATAAAAGAAAAAACTTCTTAACAAGCTCTCCCGAATGCCGCACACACACACACACACACACACACACGTGTAAGCTTGTATCTGTATCTGTGTATATCTAGAAGCAATTTTCTTTTATGCACATACACGCAAGTATTTTCCGATGAAAAGTTTTCGCTTCATATTTTTCGCTGGCACCAAACAAAAGCAGCTGCTGCAAGTGCACCACCCTCCAAGGCAATGTGGCACCCTCATGTGGCAATCTAATCACGCGGCACTAGCACGCCTCCCCCTCAGGTCACAGCACACACACACACACACACACACATACTCGTACACGTGTCAGAAATTAAATTCAAGGGAGAAAACTTACACTGTGCTGCATAGTCGCGTACTTTGGGCCAGCAACTGCCAATAAAGTGCCGCGAAACGAGCAAAAACTGGCGAAAAAAAAGCAGAAGGAGAAGAAGCTCAACTTTTGCCCTGCTGGAGAAGGATAAGGAGAAGGAGAAGGGGGTTCCCGCTGCAAAGCGTTTCAGCTTGAGCTTCAGGTTCAGTTTCACAGTTGCTGCTTGAGCTTATGCTCGGGTCCTGGCTGTTGCATCGACAAGCTGCCTGCCTGTCCCTCTTCCCGGAGCCAAAAGAACGCTTATCAAAAGGCACACACACACACACACACACACACCCAAGGCACTGACATGCATTCAAAGTAGTTGACACGGGGGGAAGTGAGGTGCAAGCCGGAATGCCAAAGGGTGGAAAATTCACGGGTAAGTTTTCAGGGCGGGGTGGGGAAAAGCAAAGACAAGGCGCCAAAGCGAAACGCGTAAGTTTTTTCTTCACAGAACCAAAAAATTCCCTCTTGTTGCAAGTTCTGCATATGACTGCAGGCACGTTTCTATCTCTCTCTCTCTCTCACTCTCTCTCGGAGCTGGAGCTGGAGCGGGGGGTGACTGTAAGTTGATTTATGCCACTTTGTATACCCTTTTGCAGCATGCGTGTGTGTGTGTGTGTGTGTGTGTGTGTGTGTGTCTGTTGCATAAATGATTTATGGCCAACTCCCGCGACAGTTTCGTTTCGCTTTCGTTTGCAGAGTGTGCCATAACAGGGGGGTTGGTGGAGGTGACTGCCACAGAGATGGGCGCCAGCAGGAGAGACAAAAGACACTGGCAAATGGCAACACTGTGGCATAATAAATAATTATAATTGTTGTGGCTTCTTCACTGCCTTCATGGATACCCTTTCCCATCCAGAGAGTGCGCCATGGAGGTGTTTCATCCTCTGTGATTACCAGCCAGAGTTTCCTTCATGCAGCACAGCCTTCCATGCAACGCTTGGACATTCCCCCAAGTGTGACCCATTAATGCACTTAATAAATATTTAATCCACGCGCGGCATGACAGACAGACAGAGAGTCCATGGAAATGCGCGCGTAATTGAAACTTTATTCAGGCGCGTTCGAAAAAACCCTCCCCCAACAGCAGCAGGTGGCAGCTGAAGCCAAAGGACATCCACTGATAATGTGTCAATTATGGGGGGACCCCACTTGAGCCAAAATTGAAGCCCAAACTCCCCTCCGTGGGCCTGGCACTTGCTACACAAAACTTTGCAGCTTCCTGCTCGAGCCAAGCCGAAAAATCTTCTTCCTGTTCGCCTTGGCACCGAGAGAGAGAGAGTTTCGAAAGCGAAACAGGAAACGGGAAGTGCGCCTCGTGCAGCATTTGTGGCAGCCACATGAAACAGAAAGATGAAACGGCCGAAAGGCCTGGCCTGGCAAATGGAACTGTTTGACGCGTTAAAAATTGTCACAAAGTGTAAATAGAAAATGGGAAAAGACAATTTAAAACCCACAGAGAGGGCGAGCAGAGCAGAGATTTAATTGAATGTTTTGGGAGCCTCTACAAAAATAGTAGAGCCAGAGAGAGAGGGAGAGGGAGAGGGAGAGGTACCGTGTTTTCATCATAAATATTTTTGGGTAAATCTTTTTGGCCCATAAATCATGTCACTTGAATTGCATGCATAATTTGTGCAGTTCACAAGTTTTTTGGTTAGAAAAATATCATGTATCCTGGCTGCATCCTGCATCCAAATACTCAACTCTCAATTGCCTTTCCACAGAGAGTAACTATAACCCACAGCAACACAGCAACACAGCAAAAATAGGAAAAATAAGCAATCCAATCGAACATTTCGAATTTTCTTACTCCGGCCTTTTCCCTCAATGACTTTTGTTTATTTGCAAATATTGAATCTTGGAAACGGAAAGTGAAAGATTTTTGGCAAAATCAATTGCATTTCTGGACACAATTTTGTAATTGAAAAACTAAAATTGCATTTCCTTGTAGCAAGTTTTGGGGACACTCCGAAAACATTTTCGTTTGCTGCTTTTCGGGTGTACAAATGGGCTTCAAATAGAAAGGGGAAAGGCTGAAAATATTTGCCATAGATCCATCCATCCATGTATGTAGTTGTTCATTTGGTAGTTCAGCCCTGTCCCTGCCCCTGCCCCTGCCCCTGCCCCTGGTGTATCCCTTTTTGAACTTAAATATGCCCTTTGATGGTGCGTCGCTACACCTCTGTCTATAAATATTACGAACCCCCCACCCCCCCCGTAGCATATTTAATACAAAAACCAATAAACGTTAAAAGCATTTTTGGGTTGATGGCGGGATAGGGTAGGGCCATAAGCCATCTGCCAATCCCGGGTTGACCCCAAAAACCAAGGGCTCAAACCACGAATCTCACTGCCGGGGCTCGGGCGAGGGTTTCGGCCTTCTGTGCGTGCGCTTGCTTCCTCAGTGCGCTTCATTAAATGCATTTAAATGTGTGTTTCATCATAATTATGCAATATGCAAACATGACTCTGGACAGTGGCAGTGCCAGTCCCCTCTTTGCTCCTCTCTGTGCACCCCTGCCGTATGGCCATGTCGTGGGTTTTCCGGCAGCTTAAGTGCTTTAATGGCTTTAATTATGTTGCATGCAATTATTGTCGCATGTCGCATGTCGCTCGTGTCCTGTGTGGCACTCCCCTTGTGCAGCCAATGATCATTAACGGCAGCAACATCATTCTGCTGCTGCCCCAGCATGCAAATGCAACACAAAAATTATTTAATTAATAAGTGAAAACCAGAATGGATGGCAGAGCCTACAGCTTCAGTTTGATGCATGTATGTACGTATTTATGTATGCATTTATGTATGGCATGTACATACATACATACGGCTGCTTCTGAGCATAAAATTCAATCGCTAAATTATGCAAATATGCCGCAACTGCGACAATCGGAGAAACGCCGGAACGGAATGCAAAGGCAGGGCAACCACCAACTCCATATGCAGCACGTTACGTATACGCAATGCTGGCTGGACCCATACCAGACATATGTGTGCCTGTGTTGTGTGTGCGTAAAGAGGTCGCCGAGTTCATCGATGACGATTTTACTGCAATTCCGCTGCTGCTGTCGTCCGTTTTGCCTAGTTTTTGGCGCAGTTGCAAAAGCGACCAAAAAAAAAACGCACTCAAAAAAGGATACACACGTGCAACGAATAGGGTATACCCTCGAATAATTCTGGGAAAATATTTTATGTTTCTAGGAAATATTCTAGCTACAAAAAAAACTCCAAATGGGAGGAAATTTGTTGCGAAAATCAGCTGTCGATACGCAGCTTTTCCATCTACCAATACAGGGTATTAAAAGTGCACAGAGGGGCAGGCAACGTGCGAGGAGCACAGAGCATGAGCGCTGCAGAGGGGCAGGCAGCCCAAAAAGTCAAGCCACAACAACCAGCAACAAAGTCATGGCGTGTCCTCGGAATTTTTGGTTGCTGCCGCTGCCGCTGCCGCTGCCCCACACCACACCTCACCTCACCTCCTGCCATGGCCTATTTGCTGGGGTGCCCGCCCCTCTTTCTGCTTCGCTTAGCCGTCACACGGGGCCGCAGTTTCTTTCTTGTATTCGTTTTTTTTCCCCCGATGCTGCGGACGTGACAAACGCAATCAGCGTCAGGTCGTCAGGTCGTCACTCGTCAGTCATATGTGTAAAAATGTTTTCCGCCTTTATGGCCAATGCTTGTGGCTGCCTTTTTTGCATGGAAATTGCTTCAAAGAGAGACAGAGACAGAGACAGAGGGAGTGAGGCAACAGCTGTGGCAAAGTCGTTGGTGTGGGGCATAGCTATGATGATCTGCGGCAACGCCGAAAAACCAACGATTCAGTGTGATTAAGGAGCATTTGTAGTTCCATGGCTTTGTAGATCCTTTGAGGGCAGCTCACACTCTCTCTTCCTGCACATCTGTTAAGCACACAATCATTCCTTACCCTCTCGTTTGTCATCACACCATTAAGCCGGCCATTCAGGCGTAACCCAATTGCCACTTCCATTCCAGCAAATATCACTTAAGTTTTCGACTGCTTTCTACACTCAAGCCCAACCCTTCCTGTGCTTAACCCTTCCCCCCATTCAGATAGAGCCCTGCCCTGCCTTTTTTGGCCACAGAAGTCGCACAGAAGTGAGTTAATTAAAGTTGTACAGGAAAGGAGCATAAGCCTGGCCGAAAGGCTCTTTCTCACATATGCAGCAGCGGGGACACCAGAGAACAGAGCAAAAGCAAAAGGCCAAAACAAATTGCCAAAGTCAAAAGAACAGCAGCAGCAGCAGCAGCAGCAGCAGCAGCACCAAACAGAGGTCCTTTTTTTTGGGGGGCCAAATGGCAATTTATAAAATCCTTTCAAGTGTCGAAAATCAGTAATTGTAGTCAAAGTGCAAATTGATTGCCACTCGCTCTCCTCTCTCTCTCACACTCTTTCTCTCTCTCGCTCTCTCGCTCCATGGCTGTCTCCATCTGTACATTGCCGGGAAATCAGTGTGTGGCAGAGGCAGTCAGGCGGCAGTGGCAGCAGCGGCAGACCCATGTTTTATTGAGTGTAATTTGTAGTTGCAAATTAATGGCCTCACTTCTCTTTTAATTAAAATGCAACAAAAAGAGAAGTAGAAGACAGGAGAGCGACAGGGCTGACACGAATAAAGGATACGCTGCAGGTGCTGGCAACTGGCAAACGAAATCCAACAGAAAGTTACACAAAAAATTAGGCAAGCAATCTACGTCTAACGCTGGAAATCGATGAAATGTCACCTTTGTATCGATCAATTACAGCAGTAATCGATCAATTATCGCAGAAGATCGCAAGTAATCGCTCAGCCAAGCTACCAATCGATAAATTACGCCCACAATCGATATGTCCCTGTGAATCCCCATTCTCTTTTGTCCAAAAATGATAAACATTTCCTTCAAACAAGCTGCACAACAGCATCCAGCGACTCTGGCTCTCTCTCTCTCTCTCTGCCCTCACCAGCAACAACGAGGACATCATAATAAATTTGCTGTGGAATTTCGTGCAGCTGTACACAATTTCTAGTGCTAAGGACACACTCCTTTTTGGTTCTTTTCGGTTCGTTTGGTGTGAGTCTGAGGTTTTCCCTGGAGGTACGTTCGTTCAGGCTAAGTAACTGGGTTGCCAGGACTTTGTGTGTGGGTCGAGTGGAGTGGAGTGGAGTGGGAGCGAGACAGTGACAGCTCCATCTGTATAAAGCAGTGTCTTATGCTGTGACTGCGTTACACCCGCCGTTTCCATGGCTTTGTGTCTGCCTTCCATTGCATGCCTCTTAAGCAAAAAGACTTCATAAACACAGGTGCAGCTAAGCAGGACACAGGATCTCCTCCATCAAGTTGCATTCCACAGCTGCGCTGCTGCACTGCCTGTTGCATGGCAAACTCCGCTTTGAGCGGATGCAACAACCGACAAAAGTTTTGAATAAATTTGCGCCATTTGCCGGCAGAACGAGCGCAGGACGAGAGCATCATCAATTTTGGTTTGAGCGAGACTCATCAATAAAACATAACAGCCGGAGCAAATGGAGACACATGCAACATGCAGTCCCCATGCAGTCTCTGGCTACTGCCTGCTGCCTGCTGCAACTGCAACGATAAGAGCCGCAAACAGAAGCAACGGCAGCTAATTTTGTGAGTGGGTGAAAAAGCTAGAAACTTTAATGCTGACACTTGAGGAAGGAAAACTTCGACTGCCCCTGAGCCAGCACTTTGTGGGGGGCGCAGGGGCAGGGACTAAAGGGGACAGCGTAAAGGACACGCTCTGACAGTTTGACTTTAAGCTGGAAATGCTTTTGGGCCGTCTGGCAACCTTCGACACAAGCCAAAACGACGACACTCTCAGAGAGGTTGCCACACGACGCCCGCTGCCTGCTTATCTGACTCTTCGATGCCGCCGCTTCCTGCCCTGCCATGCCCCTCCACCCCCTCTGATTTCGAGAAGGTGCAGTGGAAACTTTTTGGCAGCATCGAATGTGTTTTTTTTTTCTGCTCGCCTGTCAACACTCTCTCTGGGTTCGGGGTTCAAGCCAAAAAGCAGCTTGGCTTTTGGCCCGCTGCCACGAGGACACTCCCGGACGGCTGCTATCGGATGAACTGTGCAACTTTATTACTCATTTCTCTCACGGGTCTGTGGTGTAGGCAGTGAGGATCATGGGTATCTGCAGTATCTTGACCAGATAACCGACGGCACCCATCACAAGGATGCCCGCACCGACGGCAATGGCTGTGCGCTTGAACTCACGACGATCGGGCTTGTGGCAGCGCTTGTAGAAGCGAATTCCATCCTTAACGAATCCCATTGTGGGCAGCAGCACGGAATCAAACATGGGACGGCAGCCGGGTGCCCAAGACATTTTCTGCAGCTCCTTGAGCATATTGTCAACGAAACTAAAGGCGGGACAAGGCAATGATCTCTATGGCTCTCTCTTGGTGGCACGTACCCATGATTCTGCTTGTGCCGCTGGCGACGACGCTGCTGAAAACGATCCATTTGTGGGATTAATTAGTAATTTAAATTTGGTTACTAGGAAACTAAAAAACTCTGAAATTTGTTGTGTGTTGTGTTTGCTAGCATTTGTTTTTGTTTACTGAATGATTGAGAGCCAATCTGCGGCCTACTCGGATCTGAAGTTCCCTCTCCTTCGCTCGCTCTCTGTACTCTCTCGCTCTTGCCCACACATGCGAGCGACTCTGCCTCGAGGCTTACACACATAATCAAAGTTTATGCAAACTGTTTGCCCCACAAACTACGACGAGTACGAGCATTTGCGAGAATGCTTTTGTCTGCCACTTTTGTGCTTGTACTGCAAATGGCAGGAGGCACAGGACAGTGGCTGGGGCAGGGGCTGCCTAAATGCTGCAATTTGTTTCACTGCCGAATCGTTGGCTGTCTTCACTTGAAGCTTAACTAAATGCAAAGGGAGTCAGTCGACGTAGTCCGAAAATGTTACCCCAAAAGAGACTAAGCCAACAATGGTCAGGCACATCCTCTCCATCTCTATTCCTGATCCCCACCCCTTGCCACCCTCTGCTGCTGCTTGCTGTTGCTACGATTTGACAGCGCCTTGGCTTCCAGAGTATCCCCAGGACAATTCACTGCTAAATTGGTAGACAAAACTGTGTGCCCCTGTGTCTGTCTCTTAGCTTCCGTTGTTGCTCCAACTGCTCCTCCTGCTTCCCTCCCCTTGTGGCCTGTAGGTTGTGCTTTATGATTGTCTGTGTGTGTGTGTGTGTGTGCCTGACGCTTCATCCATTCAGATTGAAAAATGTTAAAAAATTGCTTTTAAATGCCGCAAAATACAATTTATTATTCAGCAGAGGCAAACGCCAAACACTGACGGTGGCACACACACACAATGTGCACCCAGGGACGTGGGCCAGATGGGCAGGCTGGAGCATGGGGCACAGCATTCAGCTCTGGTGCGTAGCAAAAAGCTCAACAGTGCCGAATGCTTGGGTTGTAAATTTAAATAAAGCCCAAACACAGATACGCACAGATACAGATACACGCAGTGAGGCAATTGCTGCTGCTGCTGCTGCTGCTGCTGCTGTAGTCCTGCTGCAGTTGTTTTGTTTATTACGCATACGCACTGGTCGCCTTCTGGCCATAAAGCGAAACGTTGCTCTCTGGCCTTCTGGCCATTGTACTGGCCCTCGTTCTGGCTCTCTCTTTTTCGGGTCAGCAGTTGCAAGAAGCAGCACAAGTTCTTCAAGCTGCCCTTTCCGTTGCACGTTGCACGATACTTTCCCTCTGCCACACGATATTCAAGTGTCGCCTGCACACACTTTGCATTCGTTTTGTAGTCTAATCAATGAGCAAGCAGCAGTTACACTGGGAGAGAAAAAAAGCCGCTGCAATTGCAGATTTGTGAAGATTTCAAAGGGAAATGGACATCAAAAAGACACCAAAAAGTCACCCAAATAGAAGCCAAAGAGACACCAAAACAGACAAGAAAGAGACCATAATAAAATTACCAAAAAGAAAGCAAAGAATGCACCAGAAAGGAACCAAAAAGCGACACCAAAGAGACACCAAAAAGGAACCAAAAAGCGACACCAAATAGACAACGAAAGCAGGCCAAAAAGACACACCAAAAAACACAAAAAGAGACACATAAAAGAACACCTAAAGAGACACCAAAAAGACACCAAAAAGAGACACCAACAAATGTCGACATCATCGATCTTCTGACCACCTGCCAGGCGTTGCCGCTACCGCATCTCCTGCTCCACACCCCAGGGGTAAAATCCTCCAATTGTTAACACACTTTTAGGCCCTCAACTAATTGTGGATCAGGCCGTAACTTCTCGTGCTGCTTGTCTTTGCTATGGTTTTCGCCTCTGTTTGCGGGCGGCACTTGAACAATTTTCCATGTGCTCTCCACACAGGCCATCCCACCACCCATCCGCAGCCCACACACCCGAAAACTTTGGCAATAAAATTTGTTTCAAATTGCTTTCCAAAAAGCGGAGCCGAG
Source organism: Drosophila guanche (assembly GCF_900245975.1). Lineage (NCBI taxonomy): Eukaryota > Metazoa > Arthropoda > Insecta > Diptera > Drosophilidae > Drosophila > Drosophila guanche. Next base: position 1,523,922 of record NW_022995743.1, on the reverse strand, counting down.
CGGAGCGAAAGAGAGCTAAGGTCTTGCCCCAAAGTGCACCCAGAGGGGCACAGAGAGTGCCACAGAATAAATATCAAATATATTGAGTGGGCAGGGGGTAGCAGGGGGCAAGGGGCAGCAGCAGTCGCGCAAAAGTTAATTACATTGTGTTTTACGGGGAGGGGGTGGAGCAGGGGGTGAGCGCAAGTCCAGGGGGCACGGCCTAATTTCGTAATTCTCTTTCTGAATCATTTAACCATGAAATTGCCGAGTCCCAGTGCCCCAGCCCTCACGGCCACGCCCCCTCCGTCTAACCCCCTCTCATCATCGGAGCCAAATGATAAGCCACAAACGCATTTTGTGCCTCCTCCTCCTTTCATTTACAGTTCAAAATGTGTGCAAAATTAGCCTTTCAACACAGTGCCACAGTCTGCCACAGTCTGCCACGCCTCCTTATCATCATAAGCCCCCAAACCCCATAGTGTAACCCCTTCCCACGGGGGCGGGGGGAAGGCTTCGGGCAGCCTTGATGACAGCTGGCACACCATTTTGTATTGGGTAAAACTTTTTGGCCTTTTCGGGCAACACAATTGTTGTGCCATTTGCTGGGGCTTACAGGGGGGTGGCGGGAGGCCATAATAGAGCTAATATTTTCATTATTTTTCCATTATTTATGTGTGATTTTTCAGTGAAAATAAAATGCAATTACAAATGGGCGTGCCCGCCGCAGTGTCTTTTGATGTTTCGTGTGCCCGCCCGCGGGCCCAACAAAAATACATTTAATTGAATAATAATTCTTAAACAAAGTTGAACGCTTACAGAGGCAACGCTATCTAGGTATATCTGCGCTGAATGCCATCGGTGCATCAGTTCTGGCAACTATTTCCTGGCACTGCAAAGTCTTCCGACTGCCTGCTGCTGCTGGCCAAATCAAAAAAACCTTTTCAAACCGACGCAAAAATATAAAACCTGCGCAATGATTGCCAAAAACGAAGTAGACAACTGCCACACAGAGCCACACGGAGCCACACAGCCATTACCAATTTTTGCGCTTAACGCTTCACTGAGCAAATCACTGAGAGACACAGAGACACAGTCAGAGACGGATAGAGGCAAAGGCAATGGCAGACAGACATAGACACAGAGATAAAGAGACATCGACATCCCATCGAGGTGCATGCCACTGCATCCGCATTCCCCTGTCCCTGTCCCTGTCCCTATCCCTGCTTATTCCATCAGCATGTCATCATGGCAAATCAGACGACATGCAACATTGCATAAAGATTTGTCACAGCTAAAGCTGCTGCTCCGACTGCTACAGCTCCTTCGATTTGTTCCAACTCGTAGAAAAATGGTGAGCCATGGACAAGTTCTCCTGCTGCAGCTGCAGAAGAGCTCAAATCGCATTTTCGCATGCTCAAATTCGACAAACAGCACAACAAGAGAGTGAGAGAGAGAGAGTGCAGAAAGAGATGGTAGACAGGAAGAGTACGTAAGATGCGGATGCGGATGCGGATGCAGTGGCTGCTGAATCCGGAGCAACTTTTGCAGCAAATTCAATTTCGTCATTGCCGCCAATCCAGCCCGGCAAGACCTGGGAGTCCACCCCTTCGATTCGTATTGCATTTCAATATATAAATATTTATACACAAGCACACAGCCTCAGCCCCCAAGCTACACTGCAAGAAATTGCAGAACCCCGCTCTCTGCTGCACCGTGGAGCTCTTTCCGCTCTCAATTGTGTCTCTATTTTCTCTCAGTGTAAGCCAGACACTAAAAATGTAAATATATTTGAGGCTATTTTCCAAGGCTAAACCCAAACCCAAACCGAAAGCTGAAGCTGAAGCTGATTCTCTCCCTGTCTATCTCTCTCTCTCTCTCTCCCTCTCTCCCTCCCTCTATCTGTAGGAGTAATGTAGCCATGTCATGGCTCTGTTTCTGCATCTGTTTCTGATCCGCGATTTCTGTTCCTGGCTGCTGCCTGCACCTCCTTTGCTTCTGCCCTATAAATCGTTTTAGCTCTTACTTATTTCTCCTCTCCCTCTCTGACATTTGACGGCTGTCTCCCCTTTCCCGCCCCCCCTGTCGTATAAATCATGGCTAAGCCTTTATGACATATGCTAAAATTTAATTCCCGCCAACGCAGCAGAAGCTTCAGCTGTTGCTCCCCATTTGCCTTATTGTTTTGTGGTTTTTTTTGTGGTTGCCAATGCGTGACAAAATGATTAAACGGTTGGCATTGGCCAGGAGCACAGCCAGGGCGGGGGGGGGGGGCTCAGTGACAGGGCGAATTTTGTGTTGATGTTAACGATGTGATTAGATAAGCGTATGGGGAGCCAAACAGGAGCAATGACATGAAGCTAAATCCATTGAAATTTAAATATCATTTAGCGACAGGCAAAAATACGAGTGTCAAAGCGGGCGAGCATGTTGAAGGCTTATCTTGTGAATGACTTTTGAGAGCACAAAAATATAAATGAAGAGCTGCAGCATCAAGTGGTCTTTAAGCAGATCGAGTGAGGCAACAAAAGAGACAAATCTGAAGCAAGTTTCTGAAGTGCAAAGACATTCCCCAGCTAAGAGCTCCCTTGACATACTTCTCACATTCAATTAGTGTTATAAAAGTATCATCCCAGATCATTGGCAGACCAACCAGAAGTGCAATTTGTGGTGCACTTAACGCATTTCATATGCTAATTACGGCACATAAATCGTTCCGAAATGTTTCACGTGGCAAATGGGTGAATGGGAAGCTGCAAGGGGCAAACGGACGAGGGTCATAAAAAACCAGAAGACAATTCCAAAAGATTGGATAAGTTTTTCAGGTGCTCCCAAGGCTGCTCCTGCCTCTGCTCCTTCTCTTCTCTCCTCTTCTCTTCTCTTAGAGCCAAAAACTATAGACAGACAATTTCCTTATGAAATGAAAATAAACATGACATTTCTGGGTTTATGTACTTTTGCAGCTGTGTCTTCCTCTCTCTCTTTGTTTCACTTGCCACAGGCTACACGGCACTCCCAACAGCATCAGCATCAGCATCAGCACCGACTCTGGCTCTGGCTTTTGCTGCTGCTGCTGCTGCTCTGGCACGTTACGTTTTTCACCGATGTAAATCGGCGCACAAAGGACTCGAAGTCTGTTGAAACATTTCCTTGAAATTCCTCTGAAAGTCCTGCCGTGTAGGCTTTTAGCTTTAGGCCGCTCCGCCTCCTTCGTGTCTTAACATGGCCTATGACTGCTATAAAATGTCATCTTTTATTATGGCAAAAGGCTCAAATGGTGCAGACTGCGCCTAGACTGAGGCAGATGCCAGATCCCTACTTGCCGCACGAACAGAGGCAAACAATACTTGGCCCCGGACCACGCCTCCTAGTCGACACTGCTCTGCTTTTATGCACCTCACTACACAGAGAGAGAGAGACAGAGAGAGAGAGAGAGAGAGAGAGAACCAAAGCCAAAGCCAAAGTCTCGTGCTGTGAGTTTCATTTCCGGTGCGACATTTTGTTACAAAACTTTATTTTCAATTTGTGCACATATTACACACAGCTTTCCACGCGACACGCCACGCCATGCCCTGCCCTGCCCTGCCCTGCCACGCCTCCTCCGTGTGCCCTTCTTGTCCGCCTCTTTTGGATGCCAATGCCCCACTTATCTGGCTTTTGTTTTTATTTTTAGTGTAATTGTTCTATTTTCGTCCCAAGAGAATTGCTCCGAGCAAAAGTAGCAACCGAGCGAGAGAGAGAGAGAGCAAGCTGCATGTCCATGTCCGTGTCCATGTCCGTGTCCATGTCTACTTATCATCTTCCACTTGGATATCTCTTGGATATCCCAGCCCTTGCTCTGGTCTTGCTCTCATTCCCATGCTCAAAGTCAGAGTCGCAGTTGGAGTCGGAGTCGGAGTCGGAGTCTGTGCCAGGGTCTGGGGCTGGGGCTGCTGTTGATTATTATTACAGACATTATGCCCGGATCTCACTCGACTGAAGGCAGTTTATGGACAATGTCCCTTTCGCCAGGCACCAGCTGCTTGTAATGAAATTAGTTTGTCACTCCGGCAGAGAGAAAGCGGAGAGAAAGCAACAAACAGCAGCAGGCTGCTTCCTGTTTTGATTGCGCTTAAAATGACCTTTCCTCCTGCATCCGTTCTACATTTTCCGAAGGGGAAAAATTCCATTAATGATTGGACCTTCGATTTACATGGCAAATGTGTGACAGTAACGGCTAAAGGTGGCAGCAGAGCTGCCTTAAAGTAGAGGAACCCTTCAATTAATAAACCAATTCCACTGGACACAATTCCATCACTTTCCATGATGGAAATTGTGGTTTTTGGTGCTCGAATGGTGTTGCCTATGACCCCTGAGAATATACAGAATCAAAGTCAAACCGTATAATTGGAAATAAGAGTAGGTATACTCGTAGTTTATCATTTGGGTGAAAGAAACCCACAAAGAGGCTTACAGCAGCAGCCCAAGCCAATCCTTGGGCAGCCTTCAATAACCGTTCTATACTACTATTTACCTTTTAGGAAAAATAGCAAAATCCTTCCTGGAAATGGACACCCCATCCACATCCTTCTTCAGAATTAATAAGCCGATTTTGTACCTGGGACGCGGGCAAAATTAATTTAATTATTTTTGGCACCCACATCACAGAAACCAGCAAATTGTCAGAGCCCCAATTTGTGGTCATCGGCCCAGAACACAGGCAAAAAAAAATATATATATATTTAATATGATGATTAAAAATTAGTCAGAAAATGAAGGCAGCATTGAAGGGGTTGGGTCGACTCTCCTGGGAATGTCATCAACTGGACACCCGAGCATGTGGCTCCTCCGCCTGCCCCCGCCGGCTCACGTAATCAATCAACTTTGATTAGATGCTCGAGGAGGGAGTTGGGTTCGTTCGGGGTGCATGACCCTCATAAGCTGCAGGACATCTCACATCTCACATCACATCACATCACAGCCCCAGCCCAAACCCAATCTAGTTTTTTTTCGCTCTTGTTTTTCGGGCCTAAAGTTTAGGGCCAGATTATCGGCATGTGCGGGTGCGGGTGCTGCAACAAAAATCAATACATCTTGATGTCCGATAAAAGTGAAATAAATGGCGCAGGATATAGGAAAGCATATCCTTCCACGTATAAAGCAGAATGAAATGTGAAGAGCAGAAATAGTGATCCATTCATTCACTTGCTCCCACCCCCCTCAAAGCTCCCTTTCATTTGTTTCGTTTCTCGCTTTTTTTCTCTACTTTGTTTTGTTGCTTACATTTTTTGGCTTGGATTTTGCTGGCACCTTTTACCGGGGGTGGGGCTGGTCCTGTGGTTTCTGCCGCAATAAATACACTTTTAAAAGATAAATAAATCCCCGGCACTGGCACCCAATCACTGTCACGTGTAAATGGAGGCCACCACCAGGGGACTAAGCAGCTTAGAACCCACCGACCTTCCACGCACTCCGCTGGCACTTTAAACAGCAACAAAAAATAACCCAAAGGAATGGCAGGAAAAATCTACAGAATACGAAACGTTGAACTTAAATTACGAATGAATGGCAAAGCCGCAATCTGCACCGAGAGAATGAGAGACAAACAGGGGGAAAAACACAAGCCGCGAGGTTAAGACGCAAAGCCAAAGGGAGAGAGCCCAAGCCAAGTGGCCGGTGCTGCCTGTGTGGCACGCCTCAAAGAGTTAAAAGACAATGGGGAAAAAGGCAGAGAACAACGCAGGCAGCGGTGTGCAGCAACCAAAAATTAATTAACTCGCCTGTCAAGTGGCACAAAACACAACAGAAAAATACACACGACAAAAAAAAGAACGAGTCGAGGCGGTCAGCCGTCCGGCTGTCGGCTGTCGACTGCCGGCTGCCCGCTGTCTCTGCGGCTGTCCGTAGATAAATTATTTAATCGAAGCAATCGCCTATCGATGGCTACACACATCCATGATGGCATCTCGGATAAATGGACAAGTGAAGCAGGTGGAGCAGGTGGAGCAGAGGCTGCTCTTGGGGGTTAAAAAAGAAACTCACATTTGGCAAATGTTTTACAACAAACTAATGTCTGTAGATTGTTACAAAAAATCTCTAAAATGTTGCCTAAACTATATTTATTCCTATTAGCTGGCAGCTGTGGATCTTTGTGAACGTGAAACAGTTTTTGGTCTCTTTCCTTATACACAATATTGATGTCCTTAAAGTGTTATCTATCAGCAAAAGAAGTGTTCTTTTCTGCTAAAGATACTTTTTAAATCCTTTGCCTTTTGTCTGGTGGGGGGGCATGGGTCATGGGGCATGCTGGGATATGCCTTTGCATGTCGCGGACTTTTATTAACTTGCCCGCCGCGCCTCAGCTCGCCGTTCCGCTGTAGCTGCTGCCTGTTTGCTTTTGGGTGCCCTTTATTGAAAAACGGCCAGAGAACCAGACAGAGCAGCAGGAGAAGGAGTTGAAAAAGGAGTTGGAGCTGGAGCTGATGCTGGAGTCAATGGGTGTGGCTGTTGGGCGCTCATTAACTTGGCTCCTCTGTGGATGTTGCGCCCTCCGCTGCACCCCGCATTTCCCTTGCTGAAAATTACAATTGAGCGTTGAAAAATCTCATTTTGAATGCAAGCGAGCGACGCAGCGAGCGATATCAACAATTTGGTTCAAAAATAAAACACAAAATGCAAAAAATAAAGGAGGGTAGGAAAACAACAAATTGGCAGCAATATGCTGCAAATGCAGCTGCCTGTGTGTGCGGCCTCCAATCAAGTGGCACCGCAATTACGCTAAACAAAATTACGCACACACATAAGGGTATATTTATCGTAAATTGTGTAAAATAACCAAATGAAGAGCCCATTCGAACAGCCGCAGATACAACAAACACACAGACACAGATACAGATACAGATACAGACACTCATACAGATACAGACCCAACGTTTGAGTATCGCTTTTGGCACCGCAATAAACATTTTGACTGATTTTAGTTTGCATTCAAAAAAAGAGAGCGCTCGAAATATGAAAATAAGAGCCAATTTGTTCGGATATTCAATAAAAGCCTGGGAAAAAGTGGCATGGAAAAGGGGGGAAAAGCCTATAATTCCATTGGACTATGCTGCGTTTTTATGGTTACCACCTCGATATTGTAGTTGTTGTTGATAGTGCTCCACTCGCATAGTAATAAAATTTGTGGAAAATATGCGCCAATTTACACACAGCATTTAATGAACCGCAGGATCGGGCAGGAGGATGCCCATTCGAATGGGTTACGAGTGGGCTTTCGGGGGAATTGCTGCATCGCCGCATCCTGCATCTGTGGACATTGGCCAAATGAATGCTTAACAGGGAAACATTAGCAGGAGGAGGCTCTGTCTCGCTCCGTTCTGCTAGTGGTGGTAGTCAGTCCACTGTAGTACGTAGTCCACTCTTTTTCCGGGTGCCACAAACAATGGGCCACACCACACACACACACACACACGGAGCAGAGGAGCCCTCGAATACCTACGCTCTTTATGAGCGCCCCGAGGCATCCACCAAGTTCTTGCCACAAAGCGCACTTTCTATCCCCTATCTATCTGCCCGCCCTGCGCTCTCGTGCATAAAGCAACGCGTTTCCAATTTCCGCCTATGCGCCCCGGGAACGCAGCCAAAAACAAAAAGGTTCGACACAGCTTGCAACGGTGCAGGCCGCAACGCATCCAAGAAACAGCAGCAGAACGCGAATGAGAACGAGAACCAGGACCAGAACCAGAACGTATGGTGGCTGGTCGAGGCCATTGTAGTGCCGATAGAGATGGTGGCGTGCGCCACTTGTGCTGAAATTTGTGGCTGAAAAGAAGCGCAGAGGATAAATGTTCCAAGGATCTAGAAATATGCATCTGAAATCAAGGCTGAAGTCGTTTATTTTGCCGAATATTCCAAGAAGAATCTTTTTTTTATTCGAATATCATCTCGAATATCACTCGAACTATCTCTAATTTATCTCAAAATGTTAGCTTCCTTTCAGCATAAGCCATCGCGTTCTCTATCTACCATTGGGCCATTGCCATCGCTATGTCGTACTGCTCTGGCCGTTTAGCTACTTTGTTGGACAATGGCCGACACACACACATAACTCACAATGCACACAAATACAGCCAGTGGGCAGAAAACGCATCAGGAGGAGCCAGCAGCACAGCCACGTTATTAATGAGAGCTCAGAAATCATGAGGAATCAGGATGCGTATGCCTCTGCCTGCCCCTCCCAACCTCTTTTGGGGGACTGCTACGTTTGATTTCGGGCTGGGTTGGTTGGCTGCTGCTGCGTAGTGGCACTTGTAGTGGGATTCTAATGAGCAGCCGCTTAAACAGAAAGGAACCACAATTCTGCGGGCTGATCCGCAGACTCCTTTACCAGCTCCTGCTGCTCCTGAGAACTGGAACTGGGTGGCAGGGAGGAAGTGTGGTGTGGTGTGGAGTGGAGTGGAGGGTGCACAGCAGAATGCTTGTAAAGTTGTCAAGTAATTAATTTGTTCAATGGCATGTTCGAGGTGTAAGCGAAACCATTTAAGGACTGACGAGTGGCAGCGTCGTTGTCATCGTTGTCGCTGCTTGAAAATTCAAAAGTGTAACTACAAAGTGGCAAAGTCCTTCAAGTGCCATCCCACCACCCCCCGCACAACCCGCACCCCATGCAAGTTCTCTGCCTTTATGAAAGGAGTCGTCGTCGTCGTCGTCGTCGTAGCAGGCGTTGGCAGTGCGTGGCAAGCGAAACGATTCCAAGAGAAACTTGTCATGTTCCATGCCTCCTGCCGCACCACCTCCTGCCGCACCACCTCCTGCCGGAGGACACGCACCAGCGTGGTGTGTGTGGGTTGGGGGAAGGCGAGGTACTCCAGGAGTTCGCTTGAGTGGTTCTCTCCCCATGCGACAGGAGGCACAGTCAGCCCTCTACTGACAACATTCCACATGCCAGCCAACATTCACTGGCCCCTGCTCGTGTGCGTGTGAAATCGGAAGTGAATGCCGACTGCTGACTGCCTGCCTCCCCGGCCTTCCCGGCCTCCCATCCTGCCTTGAACATCGTTCAGTCGCCATTCTCGCCTCCGTCTCTGAGGCTCTGTGGCTGGGGCGACAGGTGCTTCCGCATTTGAATGTCAACGGAAACCGCAACGGTACAACTTAGATAAACGTTTGCTCTTTAAATATGTGCGCTGCCAAAGAAGAAGCAACCAAGGACTGTATGTGTGTGTGCTGCAAAGGATATCGCTACATGCGAAATGGTTGCGGTTCCAATATACGAACGAGACTCTCTCTCTCTCTGTGTGTGTGTGTGTGTGTAAGCCATGACAGGAGTACCTATGCTTGAATAGATCTTGGCTTGGCTTGGCTTATTGCTTACTCTACTTCTTCCCCAGCCCATCCTTGAGGTCTGTGTGTGGCAGTCTGTCTAGCGTGTTTGCATTTTCAGCGCCAAAGTAAAATTGATTATAGCGAAATGGAGATGGATACGCAAAGACGCTGTCTGCAGGATATCCACACTCGCACTCACCCACCACACCCTCACACCCAGTCACAGCCACACCCCCCCCCCCTTTTCACCTCCTAGGGTAGCAGGCTGTGCGTAATGATACTGTGTATCAAATAATTATGTTATCAATGTAAATGCCAAAAGAGAGAGAGAGAGAGATTATCATTATATAATTTACACAATTAAAGTTCCATTTGAATACTCCGTAATATTAATTTTCTAGCTGCTTCAAAATGTGCGTCAAAACTCATCGACATTTCATGGAGTAGAATTTATCTACAATTTTAATGCATTCATTTAACAATTTCAAGCACAATTGAAGCGATTTCCATGCAATATGCAGGCTTAAGTGCCTTGAAGTGCAACTTTAGTTCACATTTAAGGTGTGGCCCCATGGCTGTAGGCCACATTTCTGACTTAAAAACACTTTCGCTTTGATTTTTCTTTGCCCCAAAATAAATTCTTTCAATTTGTGCTGGAGAAAAAACCGCAGCTAAATCGATTTAAAATGTACATTTTTTAAATGGCTTTTTATTGCATTATTTACCTGCATTTAACAGTTAACAGGTAAAAAAATACCCACAAAATCCATGGCCAAACGAATTACACAGAAAATCAAATAATTCAAAAACAACAAAAGAGACAGAAGAGAATGTTGCATGTTGCAACAAATTCAAGCCATTGATTGGATTATGCTGAATGGCCAAAAATAAGGCGGCGATTCCAGGCATCAGTGGCATGCAGCATTACTCTTATTGTAGCGATGCAACGCGTGTGGCATGCATCAAAAAATACAATTTAATTGAAAATCAATTCCCATTCAATTTAGGCAAATTCCAAACAAATTAAACCAGGCCCAAAAAATACAAAACAGGAGCTGGGGCGTGGCCACCTGGCTAATGCCCCATGCCAGCAGGCAAGCCCCCAGCCATACCCACAGCCAATCTCCCCTATCTGCCAAATAAATAAAATCAATTAACAATAATCGCAAGCAATTAAATTCGGCTGTGAGGCAGGCAGATACGAGTGGCACGTGCAAGTGCATGTGTGTGTGTGTGTGTGTGTGTGTGTGTGTGTGTGGGGCACACATCACACGATAAAGAGAAAGAGTTTACGGGCACACTGAGAGATGGAATACCCTTAAGCATCCATTGGTTCTATGGCATTATCTTTGATTTCGAATTTATTTTGTTGTTATTATTTTCATATTTTCCATCGTTCTGATTTGTTTTTTATCCCTCAAAGTGTATTCCTGCACAATTGTTCCAGCATTTATGCATTTTCTCTGCCGAATATCTTAGAGCTTGTCGGGACTTATTTGACTCTCTACGTTAAGGTTTTCTGTTGAGGGTATTACGTACAAATTCGTACAGCCACTTAATTAACCGAAAGGGGAAAGCCGAGTCAAAGTTCGGGCCCGAAAAGTGTACACTGACCAACACGTTTTTAAGTGCGAAACAATGTAATTTCATGGTAATCAGTAGACCGTACTCGTACACTCGTACACCCCACACAAACCGCACCCCGTTCTGCCCTCGTACTCGTGCGACATATCCCGAATGAATTTCCGGCTGTGTGCACATGCCACACATAGACCCATCCCAGATAGAGGATGCGCTGGACGGGCAGGACACTTGGGTACACTTGGTACAGAAATGTCAGTTTGCAATTTTCTATGCCATTTAAAATAAATGAAAGTGGGGAAAAGCTCTTCTTTTGAGCCTGGCTCTGTCGGATGGTTGTAGTTTTAGGTGCTCTTGGGCCAGTGCGCTCGTGTTAACGTAAATAAATTACACACAAACACACACACATGAGCGATAGAGATAGATATAGAGATAGAGATAGAGATAGAGAGTGGAAGCGAGAGGGAGACACTACGCAATCAAGTGGTCAGCGGCATGAAGCTTATAAATCAGAGGCAGAGAAAACAGTGCCTCCAAAACAATTCGGCAATGGAATGGGAGAGCTGGCGGCTGGGGGTTTTGGCGTTGGCCGTTGAATAGATGAACCCGCATAGAGCAATGGCTGGGATAGATGGATAGATGGATGGATGGTTGGATGAGTGAATGCATGACCAAATGACCAAATGACTGAATGAATAGATTGAGCGTGGAATCCCGAATAGATGGATGGCTCGTATAAATGTCCAGCTATTTAGTTTCGGTTTGCTGTGGTTTGACTTTGCTTGTGTTTCTCCCCCCGCCAGTGCTCTGGGAAAAAGTTGATATTGTGCTTTTGCCAGCTTTTAATGTTGTTTTGGGGGACAATTGTCGGGCTCCACGGAGAGGTTTTCAGCCTGACAAATGGCATAGCAATTACGAATTAACTAGCAGCTGGTTAGTGGGCAGTGGGAAGGGGGTGGTGGCCTGATTCCCCGTGCGGTCAGTGGAGAATTAACAAGCAGAAATTGGATACAAAAAAATAATTGTAGCTAGATAGAGCTGGATTTCGGGTATTTTCTGCTTACAACTTCTTGAAGTGAAGATCATTTAACAGTTATTTAAGTGTCTGCCTCATGCGACGCATGCCACAGGGATGCCGAGTGCATATTTGTAGCTGAAAATGCTGTGGTCGTTGGCCCGGGACTGCCAGCAGAACAGAATGGAGTACAGCCGCATAGATTCTTGTGGAGAGAGACACCATATTATCGCACAAAGGACCTCAGCACTTGCACAGGCCAACCGCAGTCGAGTGGAGCTACCAGGGAGAGACGAAGAAATATTGCAGTGCAAATATTTGTATCGCATACTTTGGGGCACACACGAAAGTATCTTCTCGTAAGTGTGTGTATCTCTCTGCTCTCTCTTTGTGTGTGTTTTGGTGCGACGAGGGGGGGGGAATGCACTACCGACGGGAAGTACACAGCTTTTGCTCGATGGAAAACCCGAAACGAGAACGAGATAAGCTGTGAGCTGGCTGTCTACGTACAAAAATCGCATCTCAGCGCTCGCTGGAATCCAGTTATCAGCATCATGTCGATGGGAATAGAGATGCAGCTTCTACTCATCATCGTTGCCCTATGGCTGGGGGGCAGTGGGGCGTACAATGTGCCCAAGGCCTCCGTCAAGGTCAATTCGCCCAATGGCTTCGAGGTATCCATACCGGACGAGCCGGGCATCTCCCTCTTTGCCTTCCACGGCAAGGTCAACGAGGAAATGGACGATCTCTCGGATCAGACCTGGGCCGCCGACATTCTCAGCGCCCGCAACGGACGCTGGACTTACCGCAATCGCAACCACAAACTGCAGCCCGGTGATGTGCTCTACTACTGGACAACTGCGCGCTACCATGGCGTCGACTATCACAACTACAACCAGCGGCATGTGGTCGGAGCAGGAGGAGGAGGGAGCACGCAGCGCATCGATGCACGGGGCAAAGCCGGAGGCCATCAGCCGATTGTAGTCAACGGCCAGCCAACGATCAATATTTATGTGGCATAAATTATATAAAAATGAAAGCGTAAATAGATTTTATTTTACTACTGGGATTTGATTTCAGTGATAGATGAAGCGCCTTGAGCTGCTGCTGCTAGTGATGAGACACCTCTCTGAGAAAATTGATTTGCACTCAGCACAAGAATATATCAATATCCATTCCCCTATGTCTATACATGGATGGTGGATTCTGTTGGTTGGATGTCACTGGCGCTCCTTTAACCCGTTGCATTGTTTTATTTTCAACCCGTTTTCATCCCAAAATGGCCATAAATCAAAGAAGCACTTTGTCACAGATATGGAACGCAAGTATCCGGATCGTATAAATCATTTCGAAATCGCAACTTCCCTCTGCACGGCACCCTTCACTCAACCCGCTAGACCTGTGTGACCCAAAAGCGAAAAAAAGTGCCACCAAAACACAAACAGCGTGAAGGAAACTATTCGCAAAGATGCGTATCGTATCGCAGCGGTACTTCCTCCTATAAGCTGCACAAAGGGTTACTCTTGGCCCATCTTACTTTCTCTAGAGACCACAACACAAAGACCAGATAGACTAGTAAAAGTTTTTGGAACAACACCACTGCTTGTTGGGAAGTTTTTCCTGTGGGTTGAGGGGGAAGATTGGCAGCTTATGTGGGGGGTGTAATCGACTTGAAATTCGATAGATTTAGAGCCCTTTTGAAACACTCATATGACAATGTATGATAAGAAAATATAAAATAATAAATAAAATAGTATGTAAGCTCAAATGACTCGGAATATATGGAGTATGATGTTCAAATAATATACAAAGTTTTGTGTAGACTCACCTTCCATTCAACACAAATCTCTTTTGCTTTTCAGTTCTTTTGGACAGCATTGTGCTGTTTTCCGCTCTTTCAACAGTTTTTGCGGTTTATTCTACTGTTTATAGTTTTCGTATAAACTTTCACTCACTTTTGCCGTATCCGCCTGGCACTCCTTGCCATCATATTGACCATCGACACTTACACTTGCACTTAACACTGAGTGAGATTTTTTTTCCGCTATTTCTTTAGTTTTGCGGAGCATTTAACTGTCTTTGCTTCTCACTCACTCTTACACTGCACTCACTTTTGCCGTAACCGCCTGGCTCTCCTTGCCATCATATTGACCATCGACACTTACACTTGCACTTAACACTGAGTGAGTTTTTTTCCGCTCTTTCTTTAGTTTTGCGGGGCATTTAACTGTCTTTTCTTCTCACTCACTCTTAAATTTAACTCACTTTTGCCGTAACCGCCTGGCTCTCCTTGCCGTCATAATGACCATCGACACTTACACTTAACACTGAGTGAGATTTTTTTTCCGCTCTTTCTTTAGTTTTGCGGAGCATTTAACTGTCTTTGCTTCTCACTCACTCTTACACTGCACTCACTTTTGCCGTAACCGCCTGGCTCTCCTTGCCATCATATTGACCATCGACACTTACACTTGCACTTAACACTGAGTGAGATTTCCGCTCTTTCTTTAGTTTTGCGGGGCATTTAACTTTCTTTGCTTCTCACTCACTCGTACACTGCACTCACTTTTGCCGTAACCGCCTGGCTCTCCTTGCCGTCATAATGACCATCGACACTTACACTTGCACTTAACACTGAGTGAGATTTTTTTTCCGCTCTTTCTTTAGTTTTGCGGAGCATTTAACTGTCTTTGCTTCTCACTCACTCTTACACTGCACTCACTTTTGCCGTAACCGCCTGGCTCTCCTTGCCATCATATTGACCATCGACACTTACACTTGCACTTAACACTGAGTGAGATTTTTTTTCCGCTATTTCTTTAGTTTTGCGGAGCATTTAACTGTCTTTGCTTCTCACTCACTCTTACACTGCACTCACTTTTGCCGTAACCGCCTGGCTCTCCTTGCCGTCATAATGACCATCGACACTTACACTTGCACTTAACACTGAGTGAGATTTTTTCCGCTCTTTCTTTAGTTTTGCGGGGCATTTAACTTTCTTTGCTTCTAACTCACTCTTACACTGCACTCACTTTTGCCGTAACCGCCTGGCTCTCCTTGCCATCATATTGACCATCGACACTTACACTTGCACTTTACACTGAGTGAGATTTCCGCTCTTTCTTTAGTTTTGCAGGGCATTTAACTGTTTTTACTTCTAACTCACTCTTACACTGCACTCACTTTTGCCGTAACCGCCTGGCTCTCCTTGCCATCATATTGACCATCGACACTTACACTTGCACTTTACACTGAGTGAGATTTCCGCTCTTTCTTTAGTTTTGCGGGGCATTTAACTGTTTTTACTTCTCACTCACTCTTAAATTTCACTCACTTTTGCCGTAACCGCCTGGCTCTCCTTGCCATCATATTGACCATCGACACTAACACTTGCACTCTTTCTTTAATCTTGCGGGGCTCTCATCTTTTTTTACTTCTCACCCACTCTTACGAACATTCACTCACTTTTCGGCCTCTTTTAATGCACCTACGCTCACTCTCACATAAAAAAAAACACGAAACTCAAGATGAGTTACAGCCAAGCGCCGTTATTTTCCTTTAATTTCCACTCAATTGTGGCTTTGCATCTCCGAGATTTTCGACAACTTTTCAACTTATCACACGGGGTTTTTTATACTTTTCCGAACATTTTGCAATACTTTTCTGGCCTTTTTGCCTAGCGAAAAAAGGCATGCGTCTGCGCTGGGAGTTTAAATTTGACTTAGCGATCTCTTCCCACTCAAAGTAATTTGGAGATGAACGAACTGCCATGGGTGAGAGCATTTAAGAGCGGCTTTGCGTTTCTGTGTGTGTGTAGAAGGGCAGAGGAAGATGATAAAAGCGAGGAGGAGATCCATCAACACAGATAAGACACTTCAGTTGAACATTTTTGGCTTTCTTCTGCATGGTGTCTGCATAGTGCAATGACCAGAAGCGGGGTCGACAAATTAAGAGCCAGTTGTTGAGACCATCTAAGAGGAGCGGGGCACCCTTTGCCATATCGTTTTGCATGCGCTCTCGCAGAAAGAAGGCAAACGCAAAAGGCAACCCAAAAAAAAAAACTAGCTGAAAAGAACATCACGCCATGGCACCGTTATGTTACTTCGTCTTCTTTCTACTCTAATTCCAATAACTGTGTATGAGCGCGGGAGGTGGCGATAAAACTGCGACGCCATTGAAAATTGTCGGTAATATTTTCACATATAAAACGCATTTAAAACATTATTTGTAGTTGCTGTGGCTTGCGTTGTCTCTCCACTCGCATGGTCTTATATTTTCCAGCCTTGTACGCCACTTTTCGACATTTCACAAAATGTTTTCACATTTTTTCGCCATATATTCTTTATAAACACTTGCTATACTTCTCACACGGCTTTTTATATAATTTATTTTCATTTATCCGAACATTTCCGTATTGTTTTACGCAATTTTACCTCCGCGACCCGAAAACCATGCGTCTGCGCCAGTAACTTAAATTTCACTTAGCGCTCTCTTCGCACCAGAAGTCATTTGTGAAAGGTTCTGAGAGCGCTTTGACCACTGCAATGGCTGCGTATATGTAATTGCTATGGCTTATGTTCAATACTGGGCAGAGGGAGACGGATGGACAGTGGATCCACCCTTCACACCTGTGGCAGTACACTGAAGCGTGGGGAAAAAGTTAAGAGCGCGCCATTGCTGAGAGGTTCTAAGAGCGTCTTTGCATTTGCAATGGAAATATCTTCTTGTTGTTGGTATGGACTCTGGATGTCTGCCATTGTGTGGGAGTAAGAGGAAGAGGGCCTGTTTTGTGTTAGATCTCTGCCATCGCCTTGCGCTTGACCCTGTGCCGCTGACCGCTCTCAGCGCCCGAAGCTCGAGATAAAACAGAACCTCTGGAAGAGAGCAGGCCATTTGTTAGTAAGTACTAATTTACTGGAATTTAAGACTTATTTATGGCAAACAAAAAAGTGCCTCCAACGCTGCAGTTTATCAGGCAATGCACATCTCATACATACAAACATAGGAGCATGAGTATATGCATCATATATGTATATGTATGTATGTACATGCAGATGTACATATGTATTGCATCTGTGAAATCTGTGGAATGGAGACAGCAAACGCAACTGACGCTGTCAGCAACATTTGCGAGGCTGCCGGTGCCGCTGTCTCTCTCATTTTCTCATTTCGTACCGCAGCAGAATTCTAGCTTACGGCAAGTTTGTGGCAGTTTTCAGTTTTGGCACTTGCCCCATGCCACACCCACAATTTTTCACGTGGCAGGCGCAAAACTGACTTGCCACGACAACTTTATAAGGCACTGAGAAAACTGTTGCAAAAAAAAAATTGGACATCCACCTGCCCCACCCCATATACCGTATAAATATATTTTTATGTGCAGCTTAAACTTTTGCTGCTTGTTGCAATAAAGAAATATTTAAATTTGCCACTTTTACGGGCATGCCAACCCCAATAACACTTGGAATACAATTTTTGATGGCCATTTGTACATTTCTAAGCCATGGATAAAACTACGGAAAAGAGAATTAGTAAATAAAGTTTATACGCCATTAATGCCAGAAATAAATGGAGCCAATAAACCGGCACACTTTTACGAGGTGCACTGGAACTTAATTGATATAATAAAAGGAGTTGCACGGCAATCGATGGGGAACTTGCAACAAAGTGCTTGGGAAATATGATGCATTAAATGGAGGTACATTTCTTTGACATTTCATTTTAATACAGATCAGTTTTGAGCAATGAAAAGGCGTCAAACTTTTAATCTCTTAGCACTATTTGCTTTGAATCTTGTACAGATTAAAGTTTAAAGCTACTAGAAAGTAGCAAAAGTAAGATTACAATCTCTGCTCTTAATAGTCAAAGTAATTTATGTTTTTCTTATACATTTTTTCGTTTAATTAAGATAATAATGATCTCTATATGGCCCTCCTGTGTTCAATCCATTGTACAAGCCACCGCCACCCGCTGAACCACCAAAGGGGCTTTCCGTATGGCCAAACGGGCCTCCTGCTAATCCATGTGTTCCACTGATGGGTCCCGAGTTTTGGCTCTTTCTAACAAAAGGTCCGCCCGAGTGGATGCCAGTTATCAGGCCGTCATCCTCCTGTGGGTTCTGGAAGGGTCCGCCACTTGCGCCACCCGAAATGAGTCCAGCATCGAGATTATTTGTGTGAAATGGACCGCCTGTTTTGGTGCCACTAATCAAACTATTTGCGGATTGGTAGCCATCTCTATAGTATGTGGGGTTGGCCAGAGTCGAGGCCACAGCCAGCAGCAGCAGCACAACAGCGAAAATCGATCCCATCTTGAGCTCTAAAAATACGCGACTGATGGGACAGAAAAAACCAAAACAAAATAAATCAAAACAAGTCATCGATGAGATGAACTGAACCCCTTATCAGAAATACTTGAACGAAAAGCTCCCACGAAGCTTTTTCGATCGGGCTCCGCTGGACTTAAGCTTTAAGCTTGACAGAGTAAACTTTTGAGGGGAAAGCCAGGCAAAGCCTCCCGCCCATAAATTGCCAACAAAATAACCAAAAAGTGAGTGTAACTTTTGCCATGAATATAAATACGTGCCCGGGACACGTTCCGGCTGATGGCAACTATCCGAAGAACCCCATGGACGGGCCAGCAGCAGCAGCAGCAGCAGTCTCTCTCTTTCTCTCTCTAATGTCTAAAATATGAAGCCTGAACGCGTTTTTGAAAGGGAACGAATATCTACCCACCGAGTTGGAAATTAATTATAAAAGATTCCGCTGCCAGAAAGTTAAATATTTTTGCCCCAACTTCGCTGCAGCTTCAAAGTGTGAGGGGGCGGAAAATAAGTTGCCAGCAACTTGACGCACATTTGTCACACGCCACCCGTGGCAAAAGGGGTACCCGTCTACAGGTGTCTTGCCACACCCCTGCTGCTGCTGCTGCTGCTGCTGCTGATGCCTCACGCTCTCTTGTGCGCTCTTGGCTGCCGCTGATATATGGCTCTTTGAAATTAGTCCAAGTGCAGAATGTCTGAACGGTGTAAAAAATGGCAAGAAATTGCGAGAAATTGAGAATAATTGTAGAACTTTGTCAGGCTGTTGTCGATGTTTGTGTTGGTGTTGCGGAAGGTTGGGTCGAGGGGTCGTGGGTGTGGCCTTACGCTTCGAACTCTGAAGTTAATCGAAAATCACTTCATCTTAAGGTTTGATAGAGTTTTCGCATAAAGGAATACTGCAAAAGGAAAGAATGCGGACTTCTGTTTAGGATTGTGGTCGTTCCTGACAGAAAACCACCAAAGCTCAACCGAGTACCGCAGGACCACTACATCTTTTGATAGCCCACAGATTATGTTCATTTTATGCATAAGGCAATTGAAGTAGCTTTAATTTCCTCTAATTTCGCAAGATTGATTGAACATATTAATCGTGTTTCTATCCAATTATCCGCAGGAAGTGATAAGTACATAAATTTGTGTATAGCTCAAAATGCATTTAATGCAATCCAAAATGTTTGCACCTCATGTTCCTATGTCAAATGCTCCACATTTACACTGAGAACAATTTATAATATTTTATGAACATTTCTTGCATATGTTGCTAGGGTTTTTCCGGAGAGTTTTCCTATTTTATTGATACACACTCCTCTTGATAACAATGTCCACGCTTTTCCTTGCTGTGTAGCTCCATTGAGTGGGTGGGGTTTCGGGTGCTGAGTACTCAATTAGCATTAATGAATCCTCTAGCAGGATAATGTCTGTACCGTGCAGAGCGTAAGTGGCGGAGTGGAGTAGTGGAGGGGCTACAGTGCAGTGGAGTGGAGTGGCGAGTGTACACTGTGCAGCTCACCTGGATAATTGAATTAATGGCGCACTGGCGCTGCCTCTGCTGCTGCCTCAAGTTGTTGTTTGCTTATTAGGCTAATTGTCTTTATTAAGGCCACCTGCCTTTGCCTTTGCCTTTGTCTTTGCTTTGATTTGCCGTTGCTTGGCCGCCTTTGTGACGTTCGGTCCGAGAGAGAGTCGATGGCAGGCGCTCTTAGATTCGACTTTCTTGCCATTCTCTCAACTGATCAAATGCACTTTCCATGTTCTCCACCAGCGACAGGCAACAATGGCTCACGACGCAAGTCATCTGCAGTCTGCATTCTAAAATCACACAAAACATTTTCCAAATGCGAAAGTGCAGTCAAAGTCGTGCACTATGCAGTGCCCCCGCTGTAACCAGCCAGCGAGAGCGCACCCCACCTCCCGCACCATGCCATTCAGCTACCTACTCCATCATTCTTCCTCAGCGCTGCCCTCCGCTGATCAGCCATTTAACAGACCTACCTATACACTAACAAAGAGTATGACGACCGAGCGCAGTTGTTTGCAAGTCAGAGGGAGGAGAGTCAGGCGTGTTTTTGTTTGTTTCAATTGGAACTGCATTATTAATCTCATAATCTCTTTTCACTCTAAGGTCTAGCTCAAAGTAATAAAACCTTCCACATACACGACCGCTGTGTGAGAGTATCCAAAAGCGTCAGTGTTTGGTTTACGTTTTTCCACTCACTCCCTCTCTTTTGCCATTTTGTTTGTGCTTGTGCACTCATCCGCTGATAGAGACATTGCAAAAACAGAGCATGGCAGACGACGCACAAAGAGAGGCAGAGCGAGAGCTGTGTGTAGTAGTGAGGCAGCGTGAGTGAAAGAGCGCGCGTACGCGACAGAGAGCAAATTCCTCTCATGCTAGTAAATTCTAACAGTGCTTTGCGCTTTGTCTGCTGCAATTCTTGTTGTTGTTGTTATATTTAGCATTGCATCCGTAGACGCAATTTATATAAAGTTTAATTGATTGGAAAATCAAATTGATTCGATTCGATTCGATTCGCACAGCAAAGGCAACAATAAAACGAAGCTGCGGCCACAGACACGTCCAAAGATATTACCCATAAACCCCGCAATGTACAGACCAGGTTATGCTCTAGTCTGCTCTGCTACGACTCCAAACAGAATTTCAGCGTCAAAGTCGTTTATTTGGAAACTATGTGCATATTTCATTGCATTACGGAACAAGCACATACTTTGACATGGATACATGGGCCAGATTGGGGGATAAAAAGCGGTGAGGTGAGAAAATGAATGAATCATCAATAAAATGACCTGCTTAAGGTGAAAATATATTTACTTTGTGGGAAGTAAACATAAAGAGGAAGGTAACCAAGAAGCAGAAAGAGAGTTGAGTGAAAATGAGCAGAGAGAGAGAGTGGAATAAATCTCATAAATGAAATAAGTTAATGCCACACCATCAAATGAGAGCAGAAATATGCAATTAATAAATAATATTATCATAGTAACCCGAACAGTTACCCTACAAAAGAGTAATGAACTGGCAACGAGACTACAAACAATTGCAAACGAGTAGGTAATCATGTAAAGAGTTAATGCAATGCAATCATTTACATACATTACCCCCCCACGCACCACATAACACCACACCTCTCCCCCAGCCCTGTCTCAGCGGACCAACTTTCAGCCATTGCATTTTATATCCACTTTAGTTTTAGCTTTCGCTCTCGCTCTCGCTCTCTCGTATTTTCACAATTGCTTTATTTCACTAGTGTTATCTAGCAAAAACGGGAGTTGAATAAACTGCTGCCCAGCACACACACACACACACAAAGCCGCACATCCGTTACCCCTCCACACTCTAAGAACTGTGAGTGGAGAGACAAGAGCCAACAAAAACAATGCACGTCTGTCATTAACAAACAGCGCAATACCTGTTTAATTTTTATTGTGAAACTTACCACACAGCGAGAGACACAGAGAGAGAGGAAGAGTGGGAGAGCTGAGAATTTTCTCAATCTCAATCTGCCACCCACCCACTCATTGTCGTCGTTGGAGGCGCCTCGGCTATCGAGCTAGAACGATATGTTTAATGGGTAAAAAGCAATAGAAAAACTTTTGCGTATAGCAAAGCAATTCAATTGAAAATAATTAGAAACGTAGCCAGAGTCAGTCAGCCAGGCAGGCCACATGGCGAAACTTCTTAATTGCCCGACTATAAATAGAGTACAGGTGGGAAAGAGTATGATAGTGCAAGGGAGGAGAGGGGAACAGAGCAAGTTGCATTATGCATAAGCCGACAACGCCAGAAAACAGAGACACACCGCACACCACCCGCACGTAGCGTATCCCAAGGTGTATTTAGTTGTAAGGTGAACAATAACTTATTCACCACGCGCCACGGATGGAGATTGGTCACCGAAAGAGATTTCACTGCGTCACCTTCTACCTAAACTCTGCTTGCGCGTATCCATTCAGACAGAGCGAAGCGAGAAATGACAGACAAATCGAAGAGATGCCAGTCGGAGCAAGAGCGAGGGCGAGGAAGAGAGCGAGAGATAGAGAGAAGAGAATTGCGTTTCTTGTAGCTGTATATAATCCGCGCTTTTATATTTTGAAGCTCAATCATTTTGAACTCTTCGCCTCTGACTGACCACTGACCACTGACCATGTGCCACCATCGTCTGCACATTTTGTTGCTGCTGCTGTCGCTCTTCAGCTTTGCTTTGCTCAGCAGCGGTAAGTTCAATGAACCTTAACGATCTTGGCTCTTTCTATAACACTTTCTTTGGCAGTGCATGGCCTGCCCTGGGGTGGACCCTCCTCGAATCATCGCGGCTCCAGCGGCGGACCTTCGTGGAATGGCGGCCCTGAGGAGGATCCCCGCAATATAATACTCCACGCGAATGGCAATGGCAAGTCCAATTATGGCCAAAGTCTGCGCCAGTGGCGTTACTGAGCGAGGAAACCAATTAAGTTTCATTTTAAATGGGAAAAATAATGAATTATTCATTTCAAATATTTATTATACATTTTCCAAGAACTAAACTTAATTAAAAAACAAATTCCATGTATGCTCAACGGGGAGGTACAATAGAAAAGAAAGATCTTGGCCTTCATAGATTTACCAAAGAACAAGCTTCCACGTCATTCCATTACTGATAAGCGAGATCCATAAAGATTGAGCGATAAACTGCCACCTTTCTGGCTTGGGAATTTTCGCAAGAAAAATATAATCCCAAACATAATCGAAGCTCTAGAAGTAAAGAAAGAAAAAATTCTCTAGAGTCTAGATTCTAGAATTTTGTTTGACTCTCTGCGAGTGACTCATGGGAGGCGGCAACGAGCGGCGGGTGCATCGATGATCGCCGGCAACCGCAAGTCGCGATGGCAAAACAAATAAATAATCGCCCGCGTTCTCTGGCAATTCCCGGTGACCCCAGCCCCAACCCCTGTGCTATCTTTTCCACCCAACCATATAGGGGAATGTATATTATAGAGTATACCCCATGGCCCAGTGCAGTGTAGTTGCGCGAATCGAGTAAACAGAGGCGACGCCGGCGTTTGTCGATGTATAAATAGCTGGCACTCGACTTGCCATTGAAATAGTCACTGCAAAATGGGCTTGGGTAGAACTTGTTTGATATTGAGGCTAATTGGCAGCGTCGCCTGCTTGGCTAGCGGTAAGTCACTTGAGTAATACCCACACCCTGCCACACCCACTAATGATCACTCTCTCTCTCTCTCTCTCTCTCTGCCTACCAGCCATGCCCCAAGGAGGGGATGCCGAGGAGCAAAAGCTTATCCACAGCGCGGGCAGCACTTACCTCTCCAATGGCGCGGGACAAATCATAAAGGGACCCAATGGCAAGACCATTCTGATTGGTTCCGATGGCCGTCAGATAGTGGCCGATGCCTCCGGCTCCGACGAGGATGTCTCCTTGGATGATGGAACCAGCGGCAACAACGTCATCATCAATGGCGGTCAGTCCAGCATCATCACGAGCAATGGCAGAACCCATCAGTACGCCACCGGCAACATCAACTACAGCACCCACAATGGCCACTCGGTGACTGTGGTCAATGGCGTCATCACGCTGACGGAGGGCGGCAAACAGTACCGTTTCGAGGCAAAACCTGCGGGTGTGGAGAAGCGCGAAACGATCGACATCAATGGCAAGCCGGCAACGGTGCAGTACTCCAACGGGGATGTCATTGTCGAGCTGGCCGATCAAACGGTCATTGCCAAGGTCGGCGATAGCTCCTTCATTGGTGATCGCCAGTCCTTTGAGAACCGCGACAAGCTGCAAGCGGAGGCGCTTCAGCAAGCCCAGCAAATCCAACAGCAAGTGCAGGCGGATGTCAACAGAATGATGCAGAATCTGAACGAGGAGCTGCAGAGGACTCTGGGCAATATACGCTTCTAGAGAACGAATTTTGGCATTAAAATAGTGCTGCAATACAACAAAAAAACCCCGTGATGAAGTTCGGATTCAAAATAAATCTATAACTTTATTGCACAAATTTGAGTTTTCGCTGATTGCTGAGAGTGTGTTTTTGCAACGATTTTCAATGAGGCAGCTGTGGGATTAAGAGGTTCGATTCTAGCTAAAGATGTGTCTAATGCTTGATGGATATTTTGTGCAAAATTTCGTTGAAATGTCATCAGAAATGAGTGATTAGTTGGCAGGGAAGAAGACTGATCAAGAGGATCACAGATGAAACTTTTATCCTAAATGTTTTCTCTAAAACTTGATCCCTTAACTGTAGAAGTTCCAGAGCACTCAGAATGTCTACAAAAACCATGCAAATTCGTCACTAATTAAGTTATAATTTATTTCCAAGCTGCCTTAAGTGTTGCGACAATGTAGGAAGACACTTTCAGACACTCTCAGACTGCCATCAAAAGCTCAAGCCATTTGCCACGCTTTGCTCTACCCGAATGGAGCTATAAATAGCTGCAACTCGACTTGCCATAAAAATAGTCGCTGCAAAATGGTTCTAGCTGGAACTTGGATTATATTGGGGTTGTCTGTGAGCAGCGCCTGCCTGGCTAGCGGTAAGAGATTTACCCTTCCATGAACTTGATCCTTCAAGTAATATCTTTCTGCCTTTTAGCTGCACCTCAGTTGCTGGACTTCCAGGAGGACACCTCGCTGTACGACGACAATCTGAGTTTTATCCAAGGCGATGGCCAGAAATTCGCCTCCTCTGCCACAACCATCATGGACAATGGCCACACCTTAATCCACGGCACGGGAGATAGCAACAAAATCAGCTACAATGGACACACAATCCTCGTGGAACACGGCGTCATTCGGCTGTTGGAGGGGGACAAGCCGTACACCTTCCGTCCGCAGGCGGACAGTGTGGAGACTCGCAAATCAGTCAGCATTAATGGCCACCCAGCCACAGTGCAGTTCTCGCGGGGAAATATATTTGTGCATCTGCCCGATGGCACGGTGGTGGCCAAGAGTGGCAACAACTACTTTGTGGGCGATCGCTATGCGGTGGAGAATCGCGACACGATGCTGCACAAAGGCCATCTCTAGCAGCACAACAACCCAACAACGAACAACATTCGCTTCGCTGTGCTCCGTGGGGGCGTCATAAAAATGCTAAATATATTTACTGAGAAAATACAATTGGTTTTTTCCCCATTTACTGGTGCGAACGAACCATCTATCAGCTGATCATGCAAATTGGCACAGAGAGCTTAGGTATAAGCTGTGTGCCAGTCGCAACCCAATGCCCGGTCTATGGGGGGAGTTGCTTACTTGGAACTGGATTGATTGATTGCCAAGTTATTCCATGAATGAAACTTGCCGTTAATAAATTAGAGCTTAGAGATGTGCAGGCTGCTCGCTAGTGCTGCATAAACCATCGATATAAACGTAATTTGATCTCTAGCGTTGAAGCCGTAGCGGGAGCCAGCGTAGAGCCTCTTCGGATGCGTCGTTCGGGCAGTGACAAACTCACCCTCCGCGCTGCTCTCCGAGGGCAAAGTGATCAGCACCGTGTGACGATGATGCTCCAGCGTAACCATTTCCTTGTAGAATTTCACTTGCTGCTGGCTTTGGCTTTGGTTATTTTCATGCCGTGTTTGGTGGCGCACACTTTGTAGTCCTTGTACATGCCACAACGATTGGCGTTGCCGCGCATGTAGAGTGCCGCATGCTTCTCGAAGGAATTATCCTCATCGGGATTCCGTTTTGGTGTCTGTCTGCAGTTGGAATGGAAGTTTCTGCCAGTCAATGCTCTGTGGTTCTGCCTTGTGGCGTATCCAATGGATTCCATTTGCCAGTAATTACTGTGTCGCTGCTTTAAGTTTCCATTTCCTGCTATTTCCTGTCAAATCCAATGCTTAAAAATCCCACAGCGTTGTCGTCAGCGAGGCGCGACCTTCATGAAGTTTGACTGTACGTGTCCCGCATGCCTAATTAGGCATTAGGGACAGGACACTCCCCACACTCCTTGTAGTCTCAACTTAAGGGATTTGTTTCTGACTTTGCATAAAGTACAAACAACAAACACAAACGGGCATTCGACTTAGATGTAGCTTTATTTTCAGTCTCTTAAATTTGGGTTCTTAAATATTTAACACAATTTTCAATAGCGCCGGTTGCCGTAGTAGGAATAGCCGTAGGAATTGCCATAGCCATAGCCGCGGCCATAGCCACTGGGGTATGTGGCATAAGGCTGCTGCACCACAATGGGCTGCACCACCACGGGCTTGGAGAGTAAATATTTCAGCAGATGGCGTGGCTCACGGAGGAGCGCAGGATCCTCCTGGTTCTCCGCTGTTGTCCCGGCGGATGTGGCAGCTGATTCAGCAGCAGCGTCAGCAGCTGGCAGAGCAGAATGTGCGCCGAGCTCAGCAGGAAATGCCAACACCAAGGCCAGAGTTAGGCTGCCGAGCAGGAGAAATGCAACGAACTTCATCTTGCAACGAGGATCTTCGAACTGTTTGGTTGGAGATTGAAAACTGAGGCTTATATACTATAGCGAGAAACAGGTAGGAACTACCTGTAGCTGCTACCTGCTGCTAATCACCCAAACAGCTGCCAAGGATTATCCTTCAGCCCTTCCCAGTAACACAGTTCAGAGGATAAATGTTCTTTGTTGATTTTTGGAATGCTTGAAAACAGTTTTATTGTGCGCTTTGGTTTTCCCTTTTGCCTTGCTCGATGTGGTTCCCATTGACACTGCTAAAACGCCCAACCATATACCATATACGTGATGGATCCTGCCTGGATCCTGATGCTGTTTACATTTGCGGTGGTGCCGGCAAGCCCTCGGGTGGTGGCGGCAAGCCGGGTGGAGCCTGACGACGTTGCTGCAGTTGGGGGAAGGGGTGGAAAATTCAAGTAAAGCCTCGACTCGAGATGCGTCTCAAACTTACTCTCAATTCCTTGGGTGGTGGTGCTGGCTCCTCATTGGCCACAGCGCGGCGGGACTGGTTACAATTGATACAAAATAAAGGATAATCGAGTGCAAAAGGGATACAAAACTTACCCTGAACTGCTTGGGCGGTGGCGGCTGCTCCTCATTCGCCACCTTCGCGGACTCCTGGCTCAGCTCGCGGACATGGCGCCCTGCCTAGAAGGAGGCAGGTAAGAAAACGTTGCATTAGCAGAGCTAAGCTGTGGATGCCCAACTGCCACACTTACCCGCTGAAAGAGTGTGCCACGGAGTTTGGGTTGCTGCGTGGCAGGCGGAGGGAAATGTTGCAGAAAATATTTGCCATAAATGAGCAAGGACTCACCTCGGCGGCGCTGCTGGAGCCACTGCCATGTCCCTCGGCGCCAAAGAGCATCAAAGCCACAACGTAAATAACCAAAACGGCACAAAATAGCTTCATTTGAGAGCTGTTTCCAATAGAAATAGAATGCCAGAAGATGCTTAAAGGTGTACTACAAGTCGGCTGGATATACGTTGGCTTTTATAGGCATGGTCTGCCCCATGTTGTGGCATCTGTAATTGGGCCTTATCCCACATCTTGTTAGTCGCCAAAACATGTCAATGGGCTGCTAAATCATAGTTATTAGCAGATGGAACACTGAAGATAAAATGGCAAACATGGAGACTACGCGGGGCTACAATTGCATGTGCATAATGGATCTCCCTCACTGATCAGTTATCGTTCAACCTTCAAGCTTATTTCTCCATCAAATAATTAGCCGGCTTGGCTTAAGTCTGTGTTGGCCACAGCAAATTCGGTTCTTTTATGGCTGCAATCTCCGTGTTCCATTACAGAAGGCGTTCCCCTGCACCCCCTTGGCATCTGCCGCTGGACAAATGATGGCAACTCCCGCGCTCTCCAAGGTGCTGCTATTTTTCATCATTTCCGCTCCATGTTTGCTCTGCTCTGCAGCTTTTTGCATAATTTTGAAATTATAACGCGCTTTGATGTTGTCTTCGAGGCAAGAAAAACACAGCGACAAACAGCGACAACATCCTTGGCCACGTCCAAGTCAAATAAGGCAATGCAGGCGACAGTACAGAGAGAGAGAGAGAGAGAGAGGAAAAAGTAAGACAGAGGAGAAAGAGAGGAAAGACAGTGGAGTTGGAGGAACCAGCGAACGCGACAGCGCGAGACAAAGGGAAAGTGTAAATAAAAAGGGGAACGCAAACAGCGCGCAATGGTCGACGGATTAGATGCCCTGCAAAGGGGGATGGACACCTTCTATTTAAGAGATCGCTGAGATCTTTGGGTAATATTTGTGTTTGTTGGTGGATCCTCTTGATATGGTTTATGATCTAATATAAATCCTCTACTGTTCTAAGCTCTAACAACAATCTGCTCAAAGTTGAAGCCACATGCCCTGCTGCCTGGCATTCTCTCACCACCTGCCATGACAAACTTCACTACGAAATCGTTTGACTCTCTCTGGCAGTGTGCACAAATAAATAAGCGCACTTTTTTCTCATTTCCGTTGCTTACTTTGACGTGTTTAGTTTTTGATGTGAAACATTCTCGCACGCAGTGAAGACAGTTAGTGTGCGGGGAGTGGGGGGGACTTAGCACAGTGCGAAAGAGAGGCAGAGCGAGAGGCGGGGGTAACTGCCCCTTTCCTGTTGTACCCTCTGCTCTGCTTCGCTCAGATGATGTCTTGCTCTGGACTCCGCTCTCTCTTACACCCTCTCTTATTCCAGCACTCTCTTACAGCCTCACCTACTCCCTCTCTCTCTCTCTCTCTTACTGTCGCCGTCTCTTACTGTCGCCGTTCGGCTTCCTCTTTTTGTCTGTGTGCGAAACTTTTCTCATTAGAAAACTTTTACTATTTCCGCTACTCAACGCCAAACGCAAACAACAAACGACAAAAATGGCGAAAATACATAAAAAAAAACACACAGAAAGGGAGAGAGAGAAAGGCAGAAGAGAACGAACACCATTCGGATAGGGATAAAGGACAGATGAATGCGTAAATGTGTTGTAAATAAAATGTTTGATGCGAATCAGTAAGCCCAAAATGCAGGGACACAAAGCATCCATATAGAGATGGTAGGGAACGTGCCAAAACTCACGGAAGAACTGCAGGGATAAGACTCAGAGGTGGATATATCTTTGGCCGAGAAAAGCGTCTCTAAGAGTATCTTCGTGGAACCACTATAAATTCACTCGATCTGGCTCTTCAAACCAGCTCCCAAGAAACAATCTTGCAGGCAACAAAAAATACTCAAAAGTCTACCTTAAGGATAGAGCCCAGGGGCAAACTTGGCTGCTCCTTGGGCTCCCTTTTGGGCCCTCCTTGGGGGCTTTCCCTGTAGACAACAAAACAAAGGACGAGCGCGCGGGGGGGTGCTCATAAAAATGGTCTCTTATTAAATTTTCTTGCCTGCAAAATCAATAAATCAAAAGGAACAAAGGGGGAGGGCAGTCGTAGGGCGGGGGGCATGCAGCTTACCTCAGTTTCAATTCAATTCAATCAGATTTTCTTATTTGATTTGAACTTTACCGCTGTAAACCGTCAAGGAAGAGGAGTGGCAGGGGAAGTCCTAGTCCTACCTGGGGGCTGTCTTCCTGTTGCCCTGAGTGCTGACTGCCGACTGCCGACTGCCAACTGCCAACTGTCGACTGTCGACTCTCGGGTACTGCCACTTCTTCCTGTTTCCTGCGCTTGCAGCGCACTTCCTTCGAGTACCTAGAATTTGCTCTAATTTGATTTTGAACGGCAGCCTCTGTGTTCTGCTGTGTTCTGCTTCCCCCGGCTCTGCGTTTTTGACTCGCCAAATATTGATTTCAACAGCGCCAAAGAGGGGCACAGGGAGACGCTTTGAAAGCTGCCTAAAATCAGCCGCAACTTGGTCAACTTTAGAGCCAAGAGATGGCACCTCCTAATGGGCTATTAAGTTGTCACACGATGCACCATTAGCAGCCCATCGATTCACAAATGGCTGGACATTTAATGCGGCATAAGTAGCAAGTGAAATTAATGCACCAGCCCTGTCCGTTGTGTCCCAAAGTGCCGCTAATGCAAAACATAAAGCAAGGAGCAGGGCACATGCCAATACCCGCTCCCGCTCCCTCTCTCTCTCTCTCTCTCTCAATGGAGGGACTCTGCCAGTCACGTGCTTGGGTTGGAGGCAAACGAGAGGGAGCATCACGAACCGGATAATGATCAACGAACTGTATACGTTTCCGCAATCGTAGTCAAATCGACAAACATGCACACAAAGTGCAACGGCTGCTGCTGCTGCTGCTCCATCGAGAGCTCCTGCTGCAGCAGGTCCTGCTCCAGTTGCGACTAAGTCCTTGCTGCCTGACACTTGAGGGGGGGAGGAAGTACTGGGGGGCGCACTCTGCATCGGCATCGGCATCGGCATCGACGCCATCGAAGCGAAGGCCATGACAGCTTTAGCTGTGGCCCAAGCAGCTTATGCCACGACAAACCCCCCCCCGACCCGCCACCCCATTGCCGTTCCCGTTTGAATATTTTGCATTATTGATAAACTGCTTTCTCGTAGTCGTCATCGTTGTCGTTGTCGTTCTCGTTGTCGTGGCACAGAAATAAAGCAGCGGCAAAAGAATATTTATGACACGACGAGCACAAAAATATGTACAGGAAGGAGTCACAGGGAGTGGCATTCACCAGGGTCCCCGGCACGCCCCAAAGCTCGAAACGTGTCGGGCATTAAGCGCTTGAACGTGTGTAACAGGACCTACTTCCAGGACACCGCACCTCCAACAGGATTGAACGTATTCTTACAGACATTTGGCTCCGGCGATACATTGCCCATCCGTTTGGGGCAGCACCAGATCTCAGCTCTATTGGCCACTTACTCAAGGGACTGCAAACCCCCGGCTTTGCATGTCAAACCAAATGGAATTATTTATCAACTTATCCGAAAGATGATAGCGTATCCAAATAGCTTAGAATTTAGCTGCAAAAAATTGCATTCTTAGTGTCTTAGAAAAGTCTGCAAAAATGCCAGGAAACCCATGAGCTTTGTGTGGCTCCAAGGACAGGAGAAGGAGCGTTGGCAGGGAAGGGAGTTTGCTGCACCACGGACTACGCAGGACACGCGAAAAATGCTGCTAAAAAGCAGCTACAGTCGCAGCCGCAGTTCCAAAATCATTTGCCAGACCAATTTGGTCTCGGCTCACACACAGTCGCTGCAAAAAGTATGTCCATGTAGGTTGTAATTGCATTTGCTTTGTTGTTGCATACCAAAAGGCATACAGAGAGGCGGCGCACGGCACGCCACAAAGGGACACAGAACATCAGATATATACAGTCGATATTGGATATTGGTACAATAGGAATACCTTCTTGCTTGGCCACATATTCGCTGAGTCTGAGTGGAAAGGAACCTCCACAAATTGTGAGCTAATTATGGGATTCGGAAATCGAATTTATAGTTTTTACTGCGGATGATGGATCAGGGATCCATTGGTACTGCTGAACTGTTGAATTCCATTACATCCACCGATGGTTGAATGAGTTCTTAAAGTTTTTATCGATATCAATTGTTTATTTTATAGCCTGAAACCTTTTTGCTTTACAGCAATTACTGTGGTGCGGAGAGTGGCTTAAATATTTATTTAGCGATGATATGCAGGCGAAGCTGACTGTTGATTCTCTCTCAAAGAGTGCCAAAGAATGCCTTTCAGCTGCTACAATTATCTCCACTATATACCCCGCCATTCTCCCCATTACAGGGTATGGGCGCAATCCAGTCAAATGGGCGTGGTCATTGTGGCATTGCGCCTGTGTCTGGTACGCACACATCACGTAGAGCGTAGAGCGAAGTTGCCGCAACTAAAACTTCATCAATTTGCCTGGCGAATCCTTTGCCTCTCGGCTCTCCTTCCTCTGCGAATGCGTCTGGTGTTTTACACACACACACACACACACACACACACTCGTGCAGTTGTCCAGCTCATAAAGGACATTACAGACCCATGGCCACGGCTTTGGTTTGAGTTTCATTTTGTATCATTTCCAGAGACTCCATCCAGCCAGCCATCGCTCCCTCCTTTTTGTCCATTAATGCCTGACGTTTTATTTATGATTAATTACAGCGTTTAAAAGTCCATAAATTTTCAGTGCAAAAATGCATTTTTTATTGACGAAAAATAATTAAATAACGTCACAGCCATAATGAGAGAGCTCCACAAGGTGGACAGGACTCCGGCTCCGGCTCCGGCTCCGGCTCCTGGGTCCCGCTCAATGAAATATGAATTTACATTAAAGAATTTTTGTGCAGCCTTTGATTTAAATATCCGTTGACTTGATTACATTACGGGCAGTGCTGGACAGTCAGCGTAAAAGGCAGAAAATAATATTTATAAAAATAATGGTCAAAGTTGAAGAAATTTGTAATGTTTTAATTGGTAGAAAAATGCGACTTTGAGTCATTATATTTTTGAGATTGTTCATTTTAAGATCTCGAATTAAAATTTATGTGAAAGTTGGTAACATTTTCTAGCAAAAGAATATTTTTTTATTGATATTCGAGCTGCAATTGCTGAATAAAAATTATAATAAAGAGAGAAGTCCCGGAGTCAAATCACGGTTTAAACAAAAATGATTTTCGGGTGACTTTTTCGTACATTTTATAGATAGGAAAGTGATCTACGGATTCGGGCCTACAACCTAATTTTTTCTCGTGCAAAGTACATTCAAAACTTTGCCATTTGTTGCACAGTGTAATTTACAGAGAATCTCAGTTAAATTTAATAATTTTTCAGCTGCTGGCAGGTCGAGCTCCCGCACCATTGATCAGCTTTGTTTTTGATTATTTCTTTGTTTTCGCCAATTCCACAGATTCTGCCGCTAATTTCTTTGATTATCATAAACGGACACCACAAATGCGCCGTCATCCTGCCGATAGCCCAGTCCATTGTACACCACATAGGTCCAGAAGTACAGGGTATCACCCAGATTCAGCACCGTCTCACGATCCCGGAAAGTCCAACGTCCACGTTTCGCTTTGGGTATGTCGCGGGACCAGCGACCCGCCTCCAGGCCATCAAACTCCTCGTTCAGCTTGCCATGGAAGGCGAACAGCGAGATGCCCTCCGCATCCGGTATGGAGACCTCGAATCCCTTGGGATAGAACACACGCACACGGGCCTCTGGCACCTCGTAGCCGTGGGCGTGGCCGGCGCAAGCCAGCACCACCGATAGGAGGGTCACAGAGAGCCAAAGGCGAACCATGGAGCGGCGGCGGCAATGCTGCGGAAACGATTTCAAGAACAGAACTGGCACGGGGGACAGCGAAAAGAAGAAACAAACGGTACTAGCAGAGGGGAGAGAGAACAGAAGCCTAATCTTTAAACGCCACTAGCAGGGGGAGAGCACGAACAGTTATTCCGTCTGCTTTGAGAGATTAGCAATGAAGAGAGAGAGAGAGAGAGGGATCGCAAGAGAGCGCACGCAAGAGAGCGCACGCAAGAGAGCGCGAATCTTTATTTTGGAATCCGTTATTATTTACGAGCTGCTCTCAGCGACAGCAAACAATTGGCCATGCCGTAGCCATAGCCACAGGAATCCAATTCATCCCCGAACTCTGCCTGACACTTGGCCACGCTGCTGTTCCACGACGCCTTTTGGGCCTCCACCACCATATACTGCTCCATGTGCAGCTGCCCATCTTCATCCATAATGTGCATGTCGTAGAGTATGCAAGTGGCAAAACACCTGAAGGAACGATCCAGAACGATCGAGCTCCCGTGCTCCTGCCAATTGTCCAGAAATAATCGCTGCTCCTCTGGTGTGGTGTCAATTTGGCTGCGACACGGATTAAACATGACAGTGTTGCACTGTGGGAGAGACAATGCCCAGCAAACAGATGGTGGAACTCATCAATTGGGATCGATCAAACGAACTTACGTAGGCATAGCCATAAAAGAGCAACAGCGAAAGAAGCGCAGACAGAAATGGAGGCGACATGTTTCCACTCGAAATTTGGTTTGTGCACACCTACTTATAGGCAGTATGAGATCTGATTAGTGTTTTATATGGCAAAAACAAATTACGCTCATGAAATCTGATGCTGCCTGCGAGTGACTAATTGGAGAGCTGAAAGATGCAGATCCAGAGATATTGCCCCATTTCAAAAGCCAATTTTGATTCGTTTGCAGCTCATAATTGATTTATTTTGAATGCTATTCGTATAGTTGCAGACTGTTCAAGGATGATACTGTCCATCCTCCACCTCACCGTGCTCGGACTGGGCAGCAAGGGCCAAGCGCTGTGCCTCCTGCTGTGCCCCAATGGCCGCATGCTCCGCCGCGATGCGCTCGAAGGCGTTCAGATGCTTCTGCGTTGCATGCGCCACAGCGGCGCTGGCGTGAGGAGCTGCAGCTAGAGACTGCAGGGGGAGAGGAGGAAGTGTAATGTGGAATGTGGAAAAGAAAAGCTTCAGTGGCCAGTTCTACTCACCGCTTGGCCGGGCGTGTGGCTCGCATGCTCTTGCGCAATGCGATTGTATGCCTCGAAATGTCTGCGCTTGGCTGCCTTGACGGCGGCACTGTCCTCCAGCTGGTGGCTCAGCTGCGGATGGAAGCCGTTCTCATCGGCCACATACTGCACTGTGCGCACTTGGTTCTTGGGATCCACGTAGGAGAAGGCGCCGCGAATGACACCCGAACCATCGGAGACCTCCGTGTGCTGGCGATCCACATGGCCGGGCGCACGTCCAGCCTGATAGCTGAACACATAGGGATTGGCTGGGCTGTGTTTCTCCTGATGCTGCTGGTTGAGCAGGTGAGACACATCGCTGGCCACGCTCCAAGCGTACACGACCTTCAGTTTGCGAGAAAAACAAAGCAGGAAGAGTGGGCGCCCACTCCCCGTTAGGTCAGCCACACAACTCCCACACACGCCGCACGACTCACCAAAATGATCATCAATTGCTGCTTCATGGCCATGTCTATTGTCTGAGTCCGAGTCTAGTGTGTTCGGCACTGCCTCCGCTGTTGAGCTTCGAACGGTAACTGAAACTGAGACTTGGGCAACATCTTGTGTTCAGCGTCGTGCCAGCAGTTCATCCACACAAACAGGTCTGCTGCGGTCTGTAGCTTTACGAGCCACAAGCGAAGCGCCCCGCTCCGAGGCCGAAACTTGTTTTCAACATTTTTGCATTGCCGCCCCAAACAAGGTAAACATTTTGGCATTAAAACTGGCAATAAACACATAAATTAATGAATTTTAAGTCACTTAGTCATTGAAGAGATTATTGCAGCTTAGAAATCGATACTAGAGGGACATCTTTGAGCGTAGTAGGAACTATTTTATAACTTAATTAATTTACAAATCGCTAAGCTAACTCCTTCATTGTCTGCTCTATCCAATCATTGTACTCCGCGACTCTTGTGTAGATGCCTGGGAACATGGCATGGGCACAGCCCATGCCCCAGGACACTATGCCGTAGAGTCGCATGCGTCCATTGAGGCTGATGACCAGCGGACCACCGGAATCTCCCTGGCAGCTGTCGCGTCCGCCTTGTGGTGTGCCCGCGCAAAACATGCTGCTGGTCACGGTGCCAGCGCCAAAGTAGTTCCTGGCGCACTGCGCTTGGTCGCGCTGCTGTACGACTGTGTAGCGCAGACGCTTCTCTGGCTGCAGCTGGGAGATCGCTTGGCTGCCCCAGCCGCTGACAAAGAGCTGAGAGGAGGGCTGGTCCTGCCTGGTGGCCAGCACAATGGGTTGAATGCTGCTGCTGTAGACGAGTGGCTGCTGCAGCTGTATGAGCGCAATGTCGTTGTTCATACGCGTTGGCTGGTGGAAGTTCGGATGCGGCACGATCCGCAGAACACGCGTGTAGCTGCCGCCTGTCGTCCACTCGCTGCTGCCTGCTCGAATCGCATAGTACTGTGGCTTGCTGTACTCCAGCACGCAGTGTGCGGCGGTCAGGATATGGGTGGGTGAGAGGATGGCGCCGCCGCAGACATGCCGCGTGCCCAGCTGCAGCGAGACCTGATGCGGAAAGTGGACAATGCTCGTCTCCCAGCCGCCCACAATGCGGCCATCCTGCGGCTGTCCAGTGGTGTTGTTCTCGGTGGCTGCCGCCAGCCAGATGCACCACAGAGATATTCCCAAGCGTAAGCTAAGCATCTTGCCTGTCGACTGTGCTGAACTCTGCCTTGGGGTCGTCTTCTTATAGCCGGGATCGGGTCTCTGTGGCTATATCTTATCTTATCTCCTGCTCGGCAGACGCAGATTTCTGCTGGCAGTCACGGTCTCTAGGTGGCCTTAGCCAGGGTCAGGGGCTGACCTTGTGCCCTGACTATCTTTGGTATTTATGGAAATATTTATGGATGGGCTTGGATAGGTGATACAAGGTTGTGCCGGGTGTGTGCTAGGTGTGGCGTGGTGTGTTGTGTGCTTCTAATGCCTAGGCTTTTGCTCTTCCAATCATCTTTCCATGGCCGTCACCTGCTCCTTGAGGTAATCCAAATGATTGACACTGTCCTGCATCACATCATACTGGTAGCCCACGTGCTGCAGGATCAGGCTCATCTTTTGCAGATTCTGATTGCTGTAGTCCGACACGACGTCCACCTGCGTGAAGTTCTTCAGCGTTTGATGCATAATCTGAGGGATAAAAGTTAGCTACAGCCATTGAAAAACATAAATGAATGCCTCACCTCATTGGATTTGGATGCACGCACAACCTGTCGTGCCACAGAGCCTGCAATTGCCACAGTAAAGTTAATAAATTTGTTCAGCAAATCCTCTTGGGTGTCCCCCAATTCTCACCCAAATTATTCACATTTATCCCCACGCGGGCACACAGGCGTTTCTTGGATTCATCGAAGAGGTGACGGGCACTCGAACTAGATGCAGATGCCATTTTATTAATCAGTAAACAATGTTTTAAATGTTATTTAATTTTTATTTATTTATTTATTTTTTTTTTTACTTTAATTGGATGGTCGATAGTGTGACCGCGGAATTATCGATAAAATATACCATCTAATTTTAAAAAATATACCATAAATATACCGTAGTTTTAAATCAGATTCCTCGATTTTGATGTTCTATTTGATATTAATAACATGCAATGACTTTTACCACTGAAACAATAATTTAATCGGAAAGAAGAATAATTTGGCTTACTAAAAATACTCCTCTTTATTGGAATGTGTACCTTATGACCTTATCTTTTATAACTTTGGATTTGAATTTTTCATATGATGGTCAGGGAAATCCTCTCCTGCTTCTAAACGCTCAGAGTGTGACCGCATAATTAAATACCGACAGACCCTCGAAAGTACACCAAAATATTCTCTCTCATTTTCAAAATATACTTAATTATAATACTGTAATCTTCAATAATTTTCCTCGACTTTGATGTTCTATTTATTATTACTAGCTGGTTAGGACTTTCAGCAATAAACCAATAGTTTTTCTCGATTCATCAATCAAATCTCCACAAGATTGGCTTATTTTCATGGCTCTTCTTTATTAGATTAATAGCAACGCATGGTTAAAAAAAAAGCATTTAAAGTTACGTGGGTGGGAATGGCATGTTCCGTCAATTGACAATTTGTTGCTATCCTGGGTACTTGCGTACCCTATTTGCTATACCTCATAATAAAAATACATATCCCAGCTGTTTTTAAATATTAACAATGACTTTGTCTTAGAATGAGATGCTCTATATGTAAAATATACCCATCTAGATACATCTAGATTCGAGGATATTCAAGGGTACAGGGTATCCAGTTTTGGCGAAAAAGTCTCCAAATGTGCCACAGACGCATAGCACCCAGCTTTTTTTCATACGCAGAATATATGGCAGCACTAGGTGGCGCCACGGAGAGGTATGTAGTTAAAATGTAACAAAGATAAATGAATATTTAAAAATGGCAAATACTTTTATTAATGGTTGATTTTCTTCTTTTATCACATCACACAAGCAAAAATCAACCCGAGCTCCTGTATCTCCTTCTAAAGCAGTGCCTCACATGCGGCTTGCTGCCCTGACAGCGGTTATTCCACGCCACCCAAGCGGAGAATCCCTGCTGCCGTCTGATGTACTTGGCACAGGCAATGGAGTAGCGGATGTCGTCGCTGAGCAGCAGGCGACAGGGCAGCCGGCAGAGATCCGTGGAGGGACGCCCATCCGCCGGCTTGCACCAGTATCTGTCGTTGATCTGGAACAGGCCCCAGTCCACGGAGCCATCCACATTCGAGGGATTGATGGCTTTGCTGTTGAAGGAGCTCTCGCCCTCCACCAGGCACATCCAGTCGGGCAGCTCGCTGTAGGGCACGCCATAACGATAGAGCTGGCGGGCGAGGCTGCATTTGCCCACCTGGCGGGCGGAGATCAGCGAGGAGAGCCAGAGCAGGTGGAACAGATGGAGAAGCCTCAGCCGGAGTACCTTCATCTTCAGCCTAATCTGCGTGAATTGTGGGCCGTTCTGGGCCCAATCCATTGGCTTTTATAGCCGCTGTTCTGAATGTCCGCCACTCAATCGGACAGCTCTGAAGTGGGGCCCCATCCACTCGAGCATAAATCATGGGCACTGAACACTGGCCCAAAGTGGTCTAAAGATCTTCAATGCTGCAGTGGGAGAGGGTCGAGGGGGGAGCGCTGATCAGTGTTACACTTTCGGGTTGGATATAGCCAGTTTTTGGTAATAAATGGAGTGGGAATTGTGTGCCATTTAAGCGGTGAGGCGAGCGACGCGAGCGAGCATCTGCCGTGCCTCAATTTGGGTTTCACTTTCAATAAATTCTTTTGTCATTATATAACAGCTGTAGAGGGGAAGGGGCGAGACAAGGGGCGTCGCGTGTGTTCCTCAACAATTGTGGAAAAGTCATTCAACTTTTTTTGGTGGGGGGGGGGGCAACAAATTTACTTTGTTTCTCGATAAAAAAAAACAGGTTAAAAAATCTACATAAAAGTCTTGGGCTCAGCGCATCTCCTGCAGCTCCTGTGCTGGAGGATACTTGGCCTCGTCCTGCGGCTGTTCCGTGGGCTGCTGGTAGACTTGTTTGGGCAGAAACTGCCGCTTGCGGGAGATGGGACGCACCAGGATGTGCGCCACACAGGTGCAAATGGCCACTATGGCAAAGTACTTGAAGCTCTCCCGCCCGCCCAGCCGCTTGAACATGAAGCCACCGATGAGCGAGCCAATGGAGAAGCCCAAGCCATCGTCCATGCCGGCCATGAGGCCTTGCACTGTGGCGGAGGTGCCTGGTGGGGCCACAGCCGAGGCATAGGCCACGATGCACGTGTAGCAGAGGGCGTAGGTGATGCCCTGAAAGAAGAGCTCCACGGCCACCAGGTACCACGGGTTGGGTATCCAGGAGATGAGCGACAGGCGCAACGCGTAGAACAGGAAGCACATGCTCATGCAGTGGACGTAGCCGAGCTTCTTGATGATCTTGCCGCTGTAGAAGAAGAAGGGCACCTCGCCGGCCAGGCACTCGGCGGCCACCACGAGGCCCTCGATCAGCTTGATCTGATGCATGTAGCCGGTCTCCTCGGCCACCTGCTCCACGTGCCAGAACATGAAGTAAATGATGAACGAGTCAATGATGCCCGCCACGGTGGCAAACACCAGAAAGACGACAATCGGTGGCTGTCGCACGAGTTGCCACACATCCGCCGCTATGGACTCGGAGCCGCCGAGCTTCGGCAGCTTCAGCTTGGACACGGAGAACAGATCGAGGAGGCTGAACACTGCCATAATGATGAGTGCAGGCGTCAGACTCTTCACGGCATCTGCGGTCCACAGGTCCACGAGAATGCCCGCCAGCAGGGCCGTGGCGCCAAAGCCAATTGTGCCCCACACGCGCTGTGCGCCGTACTTGTCCTGTTCGTCCTCGCCCAGCAGATCGAAGCAGCAGGCATCCGATATGGAATTGGTTACATTGAAGCCAATGGTGCCAATGAACAGCAGGCAAACGTACAGCCAGAATCTGCCACTGCCATAGATGCAGCTGTCGGTGTGCTGCAACTGGCAGGAGAGACTTCCCAGCGGGGATCCTCCATCTGGGTGGAGGCTGCACATGTGCTGGCTGTCATTGCCATGCAGCAGATTCTGCCTGAGATTGAGACCTGCCACAATCAGCGCTTGGAATCCATCGCAATCCGCGGAGACCACCGTCTGGCAGTAGTCGGGCGAGGAGAGCACTTCCGGGGCGCATTCTGTGGGTGCCTGCAGCACGGACACATTCCATCTGGCACTGCCCTCGTCGAGGCTTATGGCATGCGAGTTGCTGGGCAGAAAATAGAAGCCAGCATAGGCCAGTGTCATGATTACAATTAAGGACATAAAAATGAACTTGCGAAGGCTCTGAAAGAGGGGAATCAATGAGGGATTAGCTGTACGGGAGAGCTGCTGCTTTGACCTACCGTAAAATAGTCAGCGAGAAAGCCCACCAGGGGCTTGGCCAGCACATAGAGTATGGGCAGCACGGCCATTATGTAGCCCATGACGTCCGGCGGTATGCCAATTTGTTTGCCAATCACCGACAGTTGTGGCAGAATGGGACCCATGGCTGCAATATTGCAATTGAAAGTTAATCTGGAGTCTCTTCGGAGGCCATCACTTACC
This sequence comes from Drosophila guanche, assembly GCF_900245975.1. Classification (NCBI taxonomy): domain Eukaryota; kingdom Metazoa; phylum Arthropoda; class Insecta; order Diptera; family Drosophilidae; genus Drosophila; species Drosophila guanche. The sequence continues at coordinate 1,483,208 of NW_022995743.1, read as the reverse complement.
CGCCATAAAGAAGAAAAAATGCGCCTTGATGGGCAGCAGGCGTCGATTGAGTCGCACCATTGTCACGGGGTTCGTTTAAGGTCGGAAAATGTATCACAGTTTCAAGGCAGAATCATGTCTACTGGGGGATCAAGTTCAGGTGCAATCTTTGGGGTTTGCTGATCATATTTTGTGCACTTTTCGCCTTCGACGTTCATCAACGTCTGGTGGGTGGGAGTCTGTAAATATCAAGAGTGATGTGAATGTAAATTGGTGGCGATATCTAATCAGAGTTTCTCTGTGTGTGTGTTCCCAGACAGCCATCTGATAAGAATCCGAACCTTTCCAAGGAATCGCTTTAATCGGCAGCATAAAGACAGCAGCCAGCATAGGAACAATAGGAACCCATTGCCCGCACCTATCTACAGATACTAATAGAAGTCTTTTGCCAAATCTTATCTGTAGATGGTAAAGATTTAAGTGTAGTCCCATAATAAGTACAAGTACAATTCACGTCGCTGTCGCTGTAAGTGTTTATTATAAACCGGTTTACGAACCCACTAAACACCCAAAACATTGACACACAAAAAGCAGAAAACGACTTACAAATGCCGGCAAATGAATTGATGGTGCAAAGAGATAATCAATCAAGCAACAAATTTGCACAAAAAGGAGACACACAAATAAGCAAATGAAAGGCCAAAAAAGTAGACAAATTAACGGCCCAAAATGTGCATAAATTAATGAGGGAATCACGGAGGAAAAAGGTGAACTAAAAGCAGCAATCGAAGGCGAAAACAAAGAGGCTTAGTGGAAGCCATAGAAAGGCTGGGATTTGTTTTGATTTGATTTGACAAACAATAGTTCTACACTCCCATCAGCGGCTCTATAATTATGTGTATTATTATTTATTATATAAATAACACCCACTGGCTCGGGAGAGATCAAGTGTGCAGGCCCTTCGATGCCTGAGAACTGCGAGCAAACGACTGAAGAAAAAGTCGCCGGGCAAGTCGCTCGCCAGCCGCTGGGCAATCGCAATGCAGTCTGTTGATAAGTCCGCACCAGCGATAAGCGAATCAATTATAGACATAGCACATAATAATAGAGCAAACATTAGTCTATGTGGGGATAGGATAAGGTGCGAGTCTCTGCCTCTCTGTGTCGCCAGGTAAATCCCAGCAGCGAAGCGCTAATCAATCTGGCATATCCAAATCTCCCGCTTGACTCATCATCACTCTCAGTTGTGCGTAGTACAGCCTCAAGCTGCGATCGGTTGGGGGAATCAAAATCAAGTTTTAGCTCTCGACACAGCTGACCAGAGAGCAGACATCCGACAGTCGACTTTAGTCGCCGCTGATCTTCCATTGCGAGCGGTTCGATTCGGCTTTAAGTCCGGCCTCTCAAGCTCAAGCTCAAGTTTTGACTTTGTAATTCATAATTTATAAATAGTTTACCCAGTGACGACAGAGTGCAACAAAATTAACTAAAACTCGCAGCCTCTAAGCGCCTTCCAAGTGACAATTAAAACAGCAGGAAAGTGCCACACAACGACTGCTGACTGCTGACTGCCGACTTCTGGCTGTCTGTTAATAAATAAACGTATTAATAAATAATAAATACAAAATGCAGTCGCTTACATTGGGACTGCTGATTGCAGCCTTCTTATCAATATGCGTAGCTGTGCCACCGCCCGATGATGGCAAATGTAAGTTGAAGTCAGTGCTGGGTGGGGGCGTATCGTCAATGGTGATCTCTGTAAAGGAAAACAAAGGGAAATATTATGTTAATCTATAGTTAAATGTCAAAAGAAGAAACAGAGAGCTTTGAGTACTCCAAAAACCATTCGAAGTAACTAAATGTTCAATGGTTTATATTCCAATTTCCCTCCCAACTTCCTTTTCCTTTTTTGCTTATCCATTTCTTGCGCCACTTCATGCGCAACTCTGTGACCTTGGCTAGTTCAAAACCCGCTATAGAGATAGTATCAGTTCCAAGGCACTCCCCCAGCTCCCCAGCAAGACGCAACCTTAAAGCCGAAACCAAAAACCTGTCGCCGGGTAACCTTGGGGCGGGGCTGGCTGACTGCTCCACTACCCAAGACACTTCTCGGCTTTATGCGAATTCGGGGAACGCAGCAAAAGTGCAAATAAAAGTTTCCCCAGTCTCGCGATGGGAATTTATAATTGAACAGATCTCAGGACAGCGGGTAAATCCCTTGCCGGAAACTGCATGCAAAATGGGCAGAGGGAAAGAAAAGAGACAGACAAAAAGCAGCTAAAAATAAGCATAATTAATGAGCAGACTGAGGGGGGCGTGGTGCAGTCCAACTGGTTGGAATATCTACTAAAACTTTAACCAAATTGTAGTGCGCGTTTGTGTGGTGGAGTCGCGCGGCAATTATCGGAAAACCCCCAAATTCTGTCCACTGCTGGAGGCGAAGAGCAACATTGAGTGCGTCATCGGTGTGGATCGGTTGGACTGCGTGCGACGCATACACAAGGGCACAGCGCACTTTGGTGTGCTCACATCGGAGGATCTGGTGGCGGCACGATGGGCCAGCGTGGAAATACTGGTGGCCAGTGAGCTGCGCTCCCACGAGTCCAACTTTGAGTATGAGATTGTGGCGGTGGTGGACAATCAGGCGAACATTCACACGGTGCACGATCTGCGCGGTGCAAAGTTGTGCCATCCCGGCTATGGCTTGGGCAGCCACTGGACGGAGGTGTTGGCCAATGTAAGTGTTGGAAAACGGGGCAGACATTGCAGAACGCTTTATCCCCATTCTATTTCCTCTTCCTGCAGTACTTTGAAGCCGCTTTGGTGTCCAAGACATGCGATCCCGAGCTGACCGTCACGGAGGATCGCATTGCCGCTTCGTCGCGCTACTTTGGGCCCAGCTGCAAGGCGGGTCCCTGGGTGCCTGACCCCAAGCAGGATCGAATACTGAAGAGCCGCTATCCCTCGCTCTGCCAGATGTGCTACGATCCCTACAACTGCGACCAGAACGACAAGCACTGGGGGCGACGTGGCGCGCTCTACTGCCTCACCAGCGGCGGCGGCAGCGTCTCCTGGGCGCGTCTTGACGATGTGCGAAGTCACTTTGGTGTGAGTACGACGACAAAAGGGTGAAGTTTCCTCATGCTCATCCTCCAATCTGTTCTATCTCATAGTTTATGGGCATTACGGCGCAGGCGGATCCCTCGGAGTACAGCTACCTCTGCCCGGATGGGCATCTGCAGCCGCTGAATGTCTCACAGCCATGCGTGTGGGTGGCCAAGCCATGGCCCGTGGTGGCCGCACGACGCAGCCATGCCGCCCAAGTGCAGCGCCTGGTCACGGGACTCACCCACGACGAGCCCGACAGCTGGCAGAATGCGCTGATGAGTCTGCTGGAGACATATCACGTGTTCACGGTGCCGCTGGACAATGTCATTCCCATCGATGACTATCTGGATCAGGCCACAGCCTTCCAGTCGGCCTACAGCTTCCCGGAGTGCAATCCCCCACGCTCCATTGTTTTCTGCACAACGTCCATCATTCAGCACATCAAATGCTCGTGGCTGCAGGAGGCCTCACAGGTGTACGGCGTGCAGCCGAACATTCAATGCGTGCGCACGAGCAACGTGGAGCAGTGCCTGGACGACACCCGCTTCAAGGCCACCGATGTCGTCGTCGTCGATCAGGAGATGCGCGTGCGGGCACAGCGGGACTACAGCCTCGTGCCGCTGCTGTACGAGTTCTCGCTGGACATGCACGATCGCTATGTGACCATTGCGCTGGTCCACAAGGACTCCAAGTATCAGCAACTCAATGATCTCCGCGGCGCTCGCGCCTGTCTGCCATCGTACGAGGGCGCTGCCCACCTATCCGTGCAGGAGGCCATTGCCAATGCCACGGGCAGGGTGCACTCGCTGCACGGCTACTTCCATCGCGACTCGTGCCTGTGGCAGCCGCACCGTGGCCGGGAGTGTCCCATGCACTACCAGGGCGATGAGGGCGCCCTGCGCTGCCTGGCCGAGGGCGGGGACGTTGCCTTCCTCAGCTCGGATGTGTACAAGCGGTACGTGAGTGGCAACATGACAGCCGACTGGGTTGCGCGCACACACAAGGACTACCGCGTGCTCTGCCCGTACGGCGGCATCGAGCGGCACTCGAACTTTGAGTTCTGCTACCTCCACTGGACGACGCGTGGTCACCTCATGACTCACAATGCCTCGCTGACGCGTCGCAATGAGATCTACAATTCCCTGCGCGACATGGACCAGCTCTTTGGCAGGAAATACAAGAGCGAAACGCGTCCTTTTACTCTGTATGGAATCTTCGATAAACGAAATAATATTATGTTCCGGGACACTACGGATGGGCTGCTGGGCCTGCAGGAGCTGCACCGGGACAACGCCAAGCGGGTGATGGAACACATCTACGATAGATATGCGACCACGCAGTACTACAGCAGCAACGATGAGAGCGGAACGCAGCGTCCCGACAGCTTCAACTTTGAGCTTCTCCTGCTGCTGGCACTCCTCTGCACGGTGTGGCGTCACCTTTCTTAGTCAAGAGCACAAATCAAATCTTTATTTATTGTTGTGATATTACGCTAAAAATTGTTTTAAGAATAACATAATGTCCTGGACCTGTATCACCCGATTTTCTGCGTTTATCTTTTAAGTTAGTTCAAATTGCAGCTAATATTTCGATTGTTTGCTATCGATAAATTACTCACCAGTTGCATTCGGGCAGTGCAGTGTTAACCAGCACTGTGCATCAGCTGTTCATGTTATTGCTGCTTTTTTTGTTATTGTTGCTATGCACTGGGGTTTGTTGTTGCCAGGGAAACAGGAAAAATTTGTCACAACTCAAAAACAGGATAATCTGCATTTCAATTGATTAAATAGACGTGGCAATCGGTCACTAAACTGACATTCACTGAGCATTTAAATTAACCATTTCGGAAGGCATTGGCCGTTGGAAAATGTCTAAGAATGCGGCGCGTACAAGCAGCAAGACAAATGTGAGAGAAACAATACAATTAATAAGAGAGCACGCCGCACAAGGCTATTAATTGATTAGTACTCGCATGCCATGCACGCTGGTGGCTTCACTTTTACAGATTAGTTGGCACTGCACTTGGTAAAATATTCACAAACACGCAGCACATTTATGTTCCGTTTAATCCATTCTTCACCTGGCACTTGGTTATTTTTGCATTAAGTTCGCAGCAGAAGCACAGCTCCCACGTTGTCACAAGCACACGCCCGCATATTAATAATGCAAAGGCTTTTGTAAATCAATTAAAATGAATTAAAGAACGAACCGACACCCGCACCGATCTTCTTTTGTTTGGTTTAAGCCAGTGCTGTCAGCTGCACAGCAGCCAGTGTTGCAAACTCTATCTAAATCTGCAATTTAACTGTTACAATTTGTAATTTTTTGTAGCCACGAAATGAAATTCGAAAAACGACTAAATCGCCGGCTGGCAGTGGAACAGGCGCCACCATTAAGGATAGAAAACCATTGGTCAAGCAGCCAGACAGCGTGGAAGGCGACAGAGCACTAAAGAAACCCACAAAGACGGTGATAACGGCAGCAACCACGATCAGAAAACCCGCAGCGCCAGCGAATGCGAGCAAACCGAAAGAGCGGGTTGCGCCACAGCCCACCAAGCGGACGACCCCCTCGCCTAGTACACTGCGTGCCGTCAAACAGAAGCCGCAGACCGTGAAACAGCAGCCCCTGGTTGTCAAATCCAAGCCCAAGGCCAAGCCAAATGCCGTGCTGGACACATACCACAGCGTGACGGTGGCATCGCCTCCACAGAAGCGTCGATTGCAGCCAAAAACCGCAGCAGAGACATCCCCGGAGCCGGAAAGAGCGCCGCCACAGCCCAGGACACGCACCCTGACGCGCACGCTGGACCCCGAGGAGGTGAAGGTGCTCAAGCGGGAGTCGGCCAAGCAGAGGAGCGAAATCGATGTGGAGGCGCTGCCAGTGAAGCAGCCTGTGGCCTTTGAGGTGAAGTTTGAGGAACCAAAGACGGGGACAGACAGTGCATCGGACAACTACTCGGAGGATGACTTTGAGTCGTATGAATCAGACTTTGAGACTGGCTCCAGCACGCCCGAGGAGGAAGCGGACGAGGACGAAGATGATGAGGAGGAGGAGGCAGAGCAGCCAATGGCCGAGCCAGAGCCAGAAATAGTCGAAGAGGAGGAGGAGGAGGAAGACGAGGACTCTGAACCCACGCAGAACCCAATCACAGTGATACATCGGGACAGGGGGGAGCAGGGGCAGGAACGCAAGTTGGACTCGGGCCACTACGACATGAACATGCGCCGCCATCCGCTGCTGGCCGAGCTCAGCTCACAGTCCACGCAGCATCAATGCGACAGCTTCGACACCAATTCGATGGCCAACTCGGAGCAGCTGGACTCTGGCATAAGCACCACGGACCAGGAGAAACTCCAAAGCGTGGAGTCAGAGTCCAACGTGTACTACGGGGGATATGCCAACTTTGTGTCCCGTCCCGTGGAGAGTCGACGCGGCAGGGAGCTGATGCGGAAGCTGCGCTTTGACCAGCTCACCTATCGTCTGTTTGAGATGCAACCGCTGAGCTACGAGGGCTACATGCAGAGCTACGGTAAGCTGAACACCAGCCAGTCGGCCACCCAGACGCAGTCCCCGTACATGGACACCGAATGCCAGACGCTGGAGCTGCACACTCGCAGCAGTTGGACGCAGCATCCGCCACACTACGGCGGGCAGTTGGTGCTCAGCTGCAGCGGAGATGCCGAAGCGGAAGAATCGCTGACACGACCCACAGATGCCTACGAGACGAGCCTGTTCCGCCTCGAGCAGCTGCATCGCGTGGAGCAGCAGCGAGCGCAGCAGCAACAACGCCAGCGCCTGGCCAAACCCACGGACCTTGAGCGTCTCGGTGCGTTCCTGCATAAGGCCGCGCGACTGCTGGGGAAAGTTCTGGCTGACAGCACCCAACGACGACCCAACAGCCCGCGCCAGCTGCCCCTGCAGACGGGCCTGCTGAATGCTCTGCCTGTGCGCCGCATCTTCGGGGGTTCTGCCAGCGGACAGCTGGTGGTCACGGTGCACGAGTGCCCGCCACAGAGCAACGTGTATAGCGAGGACTTTGCCAACTTGCTGATGGTCTGGTCGCTCAACCATCCCGCCAAGCCGCTGCGCCTGCTGTCCACCTGGGCGGAGGTTTGCCGCGTGGCCTTCTGCAGCGAGGCGCCAGACATCATTGTGGCGGGCCTGCGGGATGGCAGCGCGGCCATGTGGGATCTGCGCGAGACCTACAGCTACTGCTCGAAGTTGGACGGGCACTTGACGCACTTTGCGGCCACCCAATCGGTGGTGCCATCGCTGAAGGGGCAGGCCAATGCCTTGGATCTGGGTGCCATGGTGGATGTGCGCAGCTTTCGCAGCCAGCAGAAGGCGGGGGCAGCTGCAGCCACACACAAGGATGTACAGGTGAGTGTCTAGCACCAGTCAAAGTTCTTGTTAATAATCTGCGTGTCCCCATAGTACGCCTCGCTGAATGATTCTGGCTTGCTGACCATGTGGACGCTGGTGGAAGGCTCCAACGTCTCTGCCTCGACCTCTACCTCCGGCAGCAATGAGTACACCTCCCCGTGGGCCCGAGTGAAGCTGCTGCAGAGCGCCAGCTGTGATCTGCGTGACTATGTGGAGCGGCGGCTGCTGCGAAGCAATCAAAGTGCCTACGAGAAAACCAAATCCCTGTTCCAGGGCAACATCTACAGCGACGATCTGCTGCGAGAGCTGAACGAGACGCAAACGCTGAGCACGGCGCTGCAGGGGCAGGGCTTGCAGGGGCTGCGCTTCACCAGCATCGACACCGGCAGCGATCTCATCTACGTGTGCAGCAATCGGAATTTCGTGCTCTGCTGCACGCGCAGCCTCAAGCCGGAACGCTTCAGTCGTATCGCGGTCAATGAGAGTCGCTTCCTCTTCCCCACCGCGCTCTGTGTGCTCTCCAATGAGAGCTTCGTGGCGGTGGGTCTGTCCAACGGCTCTGTGATGATTCTCAACTGCAATCAACGGCAGCAGCAGCAGCGGCAGGGACACAAGAGGCCACCCACGGGGCTGCCAACAGCGACCGCTGATCCACTCGGATCGGAAGTGGGCAAATCCTGTGCCATTCAGAACATTATCCTCAACGAGCGACGCTCCTTTGAGCAGCAAATGGATACGCAGGAGTCCAGCAATTACGATCTAAGGCCCAACACGGCCCTGGAGCTGTTACGGCAGCCACGGCGCTCCTACGAGATGCGCATCTTTGACCAGCAGCTCCTGCTCAGCGGCAGTGGACTGCGTCAGCATCTCGTTCAGTCTCTGGTGCTCTCCCACGATGGTTGGCGTCTCTCCGCCCTGGCCAATGGCGCTGTGCGCACCTACGACTTTTACTTGGACAAGGAACTCCCACAGACAGGGGAAAGTGGAACCAAAATCATGGACATGGCCGCCAGCAATGAGCAGCATTTACTGATCCTCGACAGTGCGGGACAGGTGCAAATGCACTCACTCGATTCCTCCTAGTTTGTTGATTGTTTTTGAATCTATTTAATTATGTGACTACTTTTATGCGTTAGTTCAGAGAGCAGTTTTTTGAGAGCAAATAAAGTGTTTAATGCAACTAAATGGGCGTATAAGAAGGAGCCAAAATTAGCTGGTTTCGAGTAATATTAGTGGAAACTTCTTTTGTCGACAAAATATTTTGTGACTGCGTGATTTGTTTTTGCATATTTCGGAACGAAATGTAAGCATTTTCTGCTTAAGTAAGAGCATCCCAGGCGCCCATTCCACGAAGCGAGAGTACAGCAACAGCATAAAGAAGACATAACAAAGGGCATTGAAAAGTCCCTCCCTGGGCATACATATATTATTCGTATATTACAGCATGTTTTATCAATATTTTTAACAACTTCAATCAGTTTTAAGTCCACTTCCGGAGCACTTCAAAATTCTACTAGTTCTGGGAAGAGAGCACAAAAATGTGCCATAAATAAATTTCAGTGAACAAAAGATGGTTTGTCCTTTTCCTTAATCGATATTCAACAGTTGAAAATATAATTACAAAAAATATAAGAAAAAATGTACAGACTAGATCCCCTATAACATATTAACTAAATATAACAACAATTATTTATGGTGTGGCACTCTTTTCACCATCGTCTAGTGGCGGTGCTTGGGATGGACGCAGTCGTCGTCGGCGTCGCGAGACACGCAGCACAATCTCGTCGTTGATGCGCTCGAACTGGTAGTCCGTGGAGCCCATGGAGCAGCGTTTCGTTACCACGGAGGTGTCACTGCCAAAGCTGTGATTGATGCTCTCATCCAGCGTCTCATCGATGGTCACATGCTGCAGCGTGGGCGATGCCTCGTTGCGGAGCGCTGCCGCTGGCTGGACTGGTGATGGTGGTGTCTGCGGCACAACTACCTCCTCCTCGGGCATGTGGATCTTTCGCTTCTTAAGCGGCGTCTTCTCGACTCTCAATTTCTCTGGCGTCGTCATTGGCGTCGTCTTCCTGCCCTTGGGCGTGGACTTCCCTGGACTAAGCTGCAGCGGGGATGCGGTAAGAGTTTGCATCAAATCGTTTTGCGGCGTCTGTTGGGATTTGTTGGATGTGGACGTCACTTTTGTCTCGTCCGGCGATGTCTGATGCAGCTGCTGCAGCGCCATTTCGATGGTATCCTCGGCGAGCGTGAGATTCGGATAGCTTGTGTTGGCGGCACTCGGCACTGGCTCCTGCTCGCCCGTCAACTCATTCATGGCCGCCTCCAGCACCATATCCTCACTGTGGTCGGTCTTTGTTGAGTCTGGCTGGGCATACAAAATGCTCGAAGGCTTGGAAGTGGCTGCAACAATCAAGGAATCGTGTATAGAGCCGTGTGGGGGTAGTATGGGAATCTCAATGCCAGTGGATGGAATTGCGGGAGTTTCCTTGCCGGGGCACTGATTCTTCGATGCGTTAACTGCAGCTGCAGGTGGCTCCTCCATTGAAGGAGGAGTCTCTATAGCAGAAGTTTCATTGTTGGCTGCGGAAACTGCAACTGCTGGAGTCTTCTTGACAGGAATCTCACTAACAAGAGTCTCAGGAGTCTCTTTAACAGGCGTTTCCAGTGCAGCAGCATCTGCAACAGGCGACTCCTCAGCTGGAGTCTCATTTACAGCAGCCTCCATCGTCTCATTCTTGGTCTCAGGAATTGCAGTCTTAATCACAGGCGTCTTAGCTTCGTCTTCTGATACGTGAGTTGCGGTTGAAAGCGTCTCAATGGCAGCAGGCGCTTCAGGGGCTTCAGGCGTAGGCACAGTCTCATTTACAGGTGTCTCAGCTACAGGCACTTCCATCTCTTCTCCATCAGCTTTGTCTCCCAATCCCTCAGTTTCCTGCTCTTCAATCTGCATATGCTCAGCCACACAACTTGCCTTCTTGGCAAGCTCAGCATCAGCCTCGTTCTCCTTCTTGCCATCAACGACATCTAAGTCTGGTGGTGCTGCGCTCCCATCTGTAATAATTTCTGCTGACGAATCAAATGGCACATCGACACTCAAGGCAATATTTTCGATATCCACTATCACTGGCAATCGAATATCCTCAATTATTTCGATGGCTGCGGCAGTCTGGATGGGACGCTCCGAAATTGTGTTCATGGCTGAACCATTTGTCGGTGTTGCTAGCTCTTCTGCTGCTTGAATCTCAGTAGTTTCAGTGTCACGCCTTGGTGTGGGACAATCATCATCTAGAATCGTGTCCGAGCATTTGGTGGGTGTCTTTAAGTGTGCCATTGAAGGCGGTTTGTCAGTCACTGCTGCTGCTGTTGCCTCCTTTAATTCGGAACTTGCTGGCTTCGTTTCCTGATCCTCCACTTGTGCTGTTGCTTTGATGACTTTTGGAATCAGTTTTCCCTTCTTTTCTTTCGATTTGGTTCTAGTTTTTGTGCTCAGCTCTTTGATTAAGGCCTCGTCTTTGACTGCAGCTTTGGGTATGGTTTCTGGCTTCAGCGACAGCCTCTCTTGCTTTTGCTGCACTTTCTCGTTCGAATCTGTCTGCTGGCAATCCTCTAAGGGACGCGTAATCTTTTCCTCCATACCATAAATGATGCAATCTTCAATGACATCTGATTTGACAGCACCCAAAGCCTCAACATCTTCAGGCTGCTGCTCTTTCGAGTCATGAGTTTCATTCTTCACAGGCGACTGCTGCTGACAAATCATATCTAATCCTGGTATCTGCTGCTTATCCAAAGTGCTGTCCCAAGAAAATATTCCAGCTTCCTCTTGGGTCGCCGTGGCAGCTTTCTCCTGTATCTTCGTCTCAGCTTGTGACGCTGGCAGCGTGCAGTCTTTGGCTTGAGGTTTCACCTGGAAGTAACCATCAATAGCAGATCTGCTTATCTCCTCGTTTTTAGCAATCTTCTCCCCTCCGATGGGCTGCAATTTGTTTTCTGGTGTGTACAACTCCTGGGGCGTCGCTGGGGACTTATTTTCTTGCATTTTCTTAATCATTTCCACATTAAGAGTGGCTGGAACTTTATCGTCTGTCTCCTCACCGAAGAGCGTCTTCGCTGTGGCTGCTTTCAGTGCCCCTTTGGAGCAATCGTCAGGAGGCTGCGGTGCACTGAAAGTATCGTCAAATGCTGATATCAATGATGAAGTGTGAGGAATGGAAGTAAATTTCTCTCTTCTCCTTACCTGGGCTTTGCGGCTGCTGTTCGGTTGGGAGATCGCGAAGCACTTCTTCGTTTGTTGCCGCGATCCCTGCTCTGGCGGCTGCGATGGTGTGGCTCATGTCGATGGGAACGCTTGTCGCTGCGACTACGACTGCGGCGTCTTACACGTTCCTTCAAACGGCTGTCGGAGTGTCCGTGTCGATCGTTGCTCTTGTGTGGCTCCTCCCTGGGCGATCTGCTGCGAATTGTGCGCTTGCTGTCCCTGTTTGCCTCCTCACCTGTTGAGCTCTTTTGATGTTGCATTTTCTCACTTACTTTGGGTTCAATTCTGAATTTATTGATCGCAGCTTCCTCCAGTTTATGCTTTCTCGGCTCCTTAGACTCTATCTTGACTCTGTTGGTGGCAGGTTCTGCTAGTAGGTTCGGTCGTTTGTGCTCTGAGTGTTTGTAATCCGTGGGTCGTTCATTTTCGTGGTCATTGCCGTGCGCAGTCTTAAATTTGTTGCTCCCAGGCTCCGACAGTTTGGAGCGTTTGTGCTCTTGGCCTACGTCCTTGGCATCTTCTTCAGCTCGTCCACGCTTACGTCTGAAGCAAATGTCGTCTTTCCTGCAGCAGAAATGAAATGTAAAAAGGCAATGAATCATGGACAAAGTGGTCTGGTCTTACTCCTTGCGCAGCTGCGTAATCATCGACTCCTTTCGCTTAATTTCCGCCTTGGCAGTGTCCATGAGATTCTGCAGATTGACTTCCATGGCTCTGATCTTCTTGCCGAGCGCTTTGTTTTCCGCCTTTAAGCCCTCGATTTCGGCCTGTGCGCCTTTGTATTTGGTCTCCCAGGCCTCCAGCTCTTTGGATTTCTGCAACACAAAAAACATTATATACAGTTTGTTGGCCTACTCCAGGGGCACACTCACCTTCTCCTCGGCATTCTGGAAGTCGTCCAAGTCGCCGTATATGTTTAGTTCATCGTCGTCGCTCAACATTTTAGTAAATTAAAATATAAAAGCAGCAAAAATTGGGAAAACGCTGAAGACGTGGTCGAGTGTTGGCTAATGCGAAAGAAACGCGTATTTTGCCAGTGCTGCAGAATGGCGAAGCCACTATGCGCGCGGAATAGAAATTTTAAAATTGTATCCAGTAGTCTGTGTTTTTTTTTTAACATCATTGTAACATTAAAACACAACACAATGGATTCACAAGCAAATTCGCACTTCTACAAGAAAGCGAGGCGTAGATTTTCGTGGCTTACGTACCTACTGACGGCCATATTTCTGATTCTCTCGGTGGCTCAATGGATTTCCATTCAACAATTGTATGTACCCAGGACTTTGCCGCATCTTTGCTAAATCCTAGCTTACTTTCAGGAGCGCTTCAAATGAATTCTTTACCGAGAAATATTGGGTGGGCAGCATTTTCTTCGCCGTCGGACTGGTGCTCTTTGGGCTGTTCATTTTCTTTGAGACTTTGCGCTTTGTGGTGCCCCTCAATTGGATATTTGCCATTGTTATAGTGAGTTTGGTTTACATTTAAGCAAAGAAAACTGGCAGCTTTCACTTGCAGTTTGAGTGCGTTGTCATGGGCGTCGCATCGCTGGTGGTGCGTCACCATAAATACCAATTTTTGCTGAGTTTTGTCATCTGGTCTGTGACTCTGGGCATCTTTCTGCTGTGCGGCTCCTTTCTGCCGGTGAGTTATCACTGAAGTTTATTCTCCTGACACTCTTGCCTCATCTTCTCCCCAGCACGATCTAACTCTGGATATTGTTGTGCTCTTTGTGCTGGCCATTCTGGCACTCATTGGCGCCATGTACTTCCTCATGATGCACATTGTGACCAATATGCCGTATTCATTTTTTGTGCATCGTGGCTTTGTTGTATGCAGCATTTGGATGGTAAATTAATCATAAATCAATTCATGTATAGCTTCATTTAATCCCCCTGCAGTTTATCATGTATCATGCACAGATCATCAATGGCGGCAAGTTTGCAGAAATGCGCACCAAGGACTATTTACTTTCATCTCTGATGCTCTTTCACGATTTTCTGCTTATGTTTATGCTGTCATTTCATTTGGCACCCAAATGGTCCGATGAGTGTGATGCGCACCTAAATAAGACGTCCATGCTGATATTCATAACAGACCCAACCCCACCGATGTTTTGGGATGAGGACTAAAAAGGATTACAACCAAGCAGAGTCGCGTTGCAGTCGCAGTCGCAGTCGCAGTAGAGTTTGAAAGGAGCGCCTACAGCTATTGATTCGCAACACTGCACACAATCGTTTCACAGCACTGATTTGCGTTTGGCGCCATTTCGCCACAGCTGCTTTTCGTTTTTTTTTTTGTTTATTTCGCTTGTTCTTTGATTTCCGAGTGAATAAACTGAAATTGGCACAAAGCTGACCTAAACAAATAAACCTGCATTTAGCCACTGCAGCTTAGCATTCGCAATTTCAGTTGAACTGCAGCTATGGATCCTACAATATCCGTTTCCAAGGTGAGTTGCAAAAATCTGGTGCACTGCGGCTGAAAATTCAAGTTGTTCTTTTGCAGGGCTGTTTTGTCTACAAAAATGGAGCTACGCGTGCCGACAAGAAGGCATCCGGCAAGCGAAAGAGAGCCACAGGCGGCACGAGTAGTCTGCTGGGCAAGGAGGTCATCGGGCAGCCGTTCTACGATGCCTACACCCACACCTGGACTCAGATGAACGAGCACATCCAGCGCCTGCAGCAGCAGAGCTATGCCCGCACCCTCGAGCAGTTGGTGGAGTTCGTGGTGGGTCAGCGGCAGATTGAGGAGAAGGAGGAGGAGGAGGAGGAGGAAATCAATGAAATTCTGCCCACAGCCGCACTCCTCACGGGCATCAATCAGCCGGATCATCTCAGCCATTTCGAGACATTCACGCAGCGCCTTCATGCCCAGAAGGCGGCCAGGGTATGCGTGCTGCAATCACGCGATTGTCCCACTCTCAAAGCAGCCATCGAGGCCATGGTCTTCAGCCTGATTGAAGGCGAACAGCACCAAGAGGACGCCGAAGAAGAGGAGGAGGATCGGGATCGCAAGCGACTGAGACGCTCCCATTGCACGATTCGGCAGCTGAAATCTTGGTACAGTAACAACTTTCCAGCGGGGGAAAGGAAGAAAAGCCAACAGTTGGTTGTTATCTTGCCGGACTTTGAGTGCTTCAGCGGCCACGTGCTGCAGGACTTGATACTCACATTGAGCGCACACTGCGACACGCTGCCATTTGTCCTGGTGCTGGGCGTGGCCACGGCCATGTCGGCGGTGCACAGCACGCTGCCCTACCATGTCAGCAGCAAGATTAGGCTGCGCGTCTTTCAAACACAGTCGGCGCCTACGGGTCTGAATGAGGTGAGAGAAATCTTCGCTGGAATGGAATTTATCATTCAATTTTTCTTTGTTTCAGCTGCTGGATAAGGTGCTGCTCTCCCCGCTGTACGCGTTCCATCTATCCGGCAAGGCATTCAAGTTCCTCACGCACATTTTCCTCTACTACGACTTCTCGATTCATGGGTTCATCCAAGGCTTCAAGTACTGCCTCATGGAGCACTACTTTGCCGGCAATGCCTACGCTCTGTGCACGGACTACAGCAAGGCGCTGAATCGCATCAAGCTGCTGACGCATGAAGACATGGAGACCATACGGCGGCTGCCCTCGTTTCGGCCCTATGTGGAGCAGATCAATGACTGCAAGCGCATCATTGCCGTGCTCACGGACGACGATTACCTGAAGAAGAAGCTGCCGCAGCTGCTGCGCGATTGTCTGCTGCACTTTCTGCTCTTTCGCAGCACGCTGGAGTTCTTCACGGAGCTGGTGGGCGATCTGCCGAGCTGTCCGCTGGGCAAGCTGCTGCGCGAGCTCTACGTTAATTGCCTAAACAAACCGATTGTCGCCTCGCCCGAGTACAAGGAGTGCTGGCAAATGCTGAGCTTCCTCTCCAAAGAGGAATTTGTGGCGAAAGTCCAACGAAGTTTGGCCCGAACCGAGCACTTTCTGGCTGAGGAGATTGCCCCCCTGGAGCTGGGCGAGGCCTGCATGTCCGTGCTGCGACCGCAGATGCAAAGCATTCGGCAGCTGCTCGACGATGTGGTTATGGGCACGCTAGAGCAGATGCCAGCCATGGCCACGGATGAGAGCAGACCTGCAGCGAGTCTCACGCAAGTTGCCTCGCGGCAGGAGCTCAAGGCGCAGCTGCTGCAGCGCACCCAAGCGGACAAGCAGCACCAGCAGCAGCCCACCACAGAGTTCGCCCGCTCTGTGCACAAGACGCTGGAGCACATTGAAACGCTGCTGGTGCGCGGCCATTTGCGTGCGCTGCAGGACGCTCCACCGCTGCACGAACTCTACGTCTTCAGCGACATCTCCACGGTGCGCCGCAACATCATTGGCGCCCCACGTGCCGCTCTGCACACCGCGCTCAACAATCCTCACTTTTACATGCAATGCAAATGCTGCGAACTGCGCGAACAAACGCAGCTTATGGGTTCGCTGCCCGATCTCTCGGTGGTGTACAAACTGCATCTGGAGTGCGGGCGCATGATTAATCTGTTTGACTGGCTGCAGGCTTTCCGCTCGGTGCTGCATGCCAACGAGGAGCCAGTTGGGGAGGTGGCGCAAGAGCAAATCGATCCGCAGATACAGTGAGTCCACAGAAACCTCAAAAATTTCACAATTTTCTTATTCTTCCCTCTCTCTCTTGCAGGGCACGCTTTACGCGCGCTGTGGCCGAGCTGCAGTTTTTGGGCTACATAAAGATGTCCAAGCGCAAGACGGACCATGCCACAAGGCTCACCTGGTAGCTGCCACAAGTTTTCTCTATGTCTGTTTCGGGATTATTTTATATAAGTTGCTTGCATGGTACGGATACGGATAAATACAATATTTTAGCACAAAAATGAAGTCTCTGAGAAGCAAGCGGGGGAGTAGGTATACGGGCAGGAAGGAACTTCCCTCAAATATCAACAAAATGCTCATTAAAGCTCGGATCTTCCTCACATCAGCTTCAGCGTCTCGATGGCTGCCGTAATGCGTTCAATCTCCGCTCGCGACTCTGTCAGCTTCGTCTCGTTGGCTGTTTGCACCTCGGCGGGCACTTTGCTGGCGTAGTCGGAGGCCTGCATGGCCTGGGTAAGCTTGCCGACGGTCTGCACCAACTGATCGCCCTTCTTCTGCAGCTTGGCAATCTCCTTGTCCGCCTCCACGAGGCCCTTCAGCAGTAGGTGCACTTCGCACTGCCCTGTGACGGTGAGAATGGCACAACCAGCGGGCGCTGCGCTGTCAAAGGAGACCTTGGAGCAGTAGGAAATGGTGGCCAGGTCGCTGGCATAGCGTTTGAGTATTTCATTGGGTGTGGCATCCGTGCAGACGATGTACGCCTCGGTCTTCGTCTTGTTGGGCAGATTGTAGTCGGAACGAGCGGAGCGTATGATGCGAGCCGCTTTCTGGACAAACTCCACATCCGATTCGATCTTGGCACTGCGCCAGGAGGTGTTGCCTGCGAGGAATAAAAACATTTAACTCATAACCAAAAGCCAGTTCGGGCATCTACTCACTGGGATAGCTGGCAACGCAAATGCTGGGCGCAGGATTGGCACGCGGCAGGCGCTGGTAGAGCTCCTCCGTGATGAAGGGCATAAAAGGCGAGAGCAGTCGCAGGCCAAAGTCCAGGCACACGTAGAGTGTGCGCCGTGCGGCGGTCTGCTGCTGCTCGCTGCCAGCCTGGAAGATTGGCTTCAGGCACTCCAAATAAACGTCGCACAAATCGTACAGCCAGAAGGCATAGCAGGCGCTGGTGGCAGCGGCAAAATCATACGACTCGAAGCCCGCATTGCAGGCCTCAATGGCAGCAGCCAGTCTGGAGAGGATCCAGGCATCCATCTGGTTGACAGCGTCGCTGGAGCTCAGTTCGGTGCTGAACTTCTCCTCCCCGCTGAAGTAGAGCAGCGCAAACTTTGTGGCATTCCACAGTTTGTTGCAAAAGAAGCGATAGCCCAGGACACGATTGATGTCCAGATTGATGTCGCGCGCTTGGGTGATGTAAGCGCAGAGGGCGAAGCGCAGGGCGTCCGAGCCGCACTCGGGTATGCCCTGTGGGTAGTCCTGCTTCTGGCCAGCCTTGGCCTTCTCGATCTCACGTGGATCGAGATTGGAGCCGACGAGCTGAGCGTGCAGACCCTCCAGCGTGATGCCCAGTATAACGTCCATGGGATCGATGACA